>NC_041382.1:697924637-697968171 GCF_002162155.2 Triticum dicoccoides | reverse complement strand
GAGGACCTCTCCTCTGGTCGGCGGTGCAGGAGAGGGCCGGACGGGCCGGAAGGCTGGAGGGCCGGAGGCAGGGGACGGGAGGGGCGGAGGTACTGGACGGCGGGACGGGCGGGGAACACCGCGGAGGGCGCGCCGGCGGAGGGCCTGCCGGAGGGGCGGCGGCTGCAGTAACCCTAGCTTTGTGCGGGGGCGGGGAGCTCTGGCTGCTTCGCTGGCTGGGGCCGCACGAGCGTGCGACGGTGCGAGGCTGAGAGGTGCGAGCTCTAGGTCAGGAGTTGGTGACGCGGACGCCAGCTTCGTGCTCAACGAAATCCCACAAACAGCGGAGCACGTCCCCAATTACGGCCCTCTAAACATAGCGAACGGGTCGGCCGAGGGAGAGGAAAGGAGCTCACCGAGGAAACCCAGCGAACGACGGCGGCGGGCGGCGGGCGGCGGGCGGCGTTCTGTGCTCGTCGAGGTTACTCGCGTCGGGGGAACAACCAGTTTTTTCTTCTTTTTTTTGACGGAAGGGTGTATGTGTTCAAGTCCAACTTCTCTTTCGGTCCGAGTTGACCGGGCTGGCCGGCTGAGCGGGCCGGCCCGGGATAGGCCATTCCGCCTTTGTCAGCAAAAAACAAAGTGTCTTAGAAAAAGCAAAAAAAAAGGAAGAGGAGAGGAAATCACCAAAAATGCTAGACTTACAAAGAAATACGGGGTTTTACAGACTGTTTTCATCCACTAACCAATCATGAACTTGCCCCTCCCCTGATTTTCAGGGGGTGGGCTGGCTCCATCAACTATTGACCAATCACAAACACACAAGTTAATCCCTCCCTGTAAAACCCTATAAGTTACCGTACGTGTACCATTGCCGGGAAATCACACACGAAGGCTTTGCTCTCTGCCCTGGCGATGAGAGAGAGAGAAACGGTGGTTCCTACCTTCCTTTGGACGGCAGCGAGGCGATGATCTCCACCCTCTCTGTCTGTTGTTCCGGTGGTTGGTGGAGGGGGTGAGCTCCCATTTCTCTTTCAATTGATCCATTTTAGTGTCTCGTCTTTGTTTGATACCACGTCGCTTTGGTGTGGTTGGTGCTCCATCGAATAAGGTGGTTTTTTATCTCTCCTCACCATGATGACATTCTCTCTGAAGGCACCGCTGAGCTGATGGCCCCGTCTGCTTGCTGTTCGTTTGGAGCGGTGGGCTTTTTATGTTTTCTTGTGTCAGCACTGGCAAGTGGGATATATTGGTGTTGATTTAAGGTTGGTGGTCCGACGGTAGTGGATCTGGCGTCTTTCCCTAACAACAACGGTAGGATGCGTCAAATCTGGATCAGTGTTAAAACTGGATCCAGGTTGGCGGCGAAACCGTCCTCAATCGTGGCACCACATCGCCAAGTGTCTATTTTGCAGGTTCGGTCTTCAGCTCTCAACGCCTTCAAGGCTATGGCACGGGATTTCAATTTGCTGGTATTCTGTCTCTTCCCCCAGTGTGCGTCTCGGCGATCGATGGTGGTTTTAAGATCTGGTTGATCATAGGGACACCAAGGGACTTATTTGTAATATATTTTTTGGATTTCTTTCTGCATAGTTTCTGGACACCCACCATGTCCTAGTCTTTTCTGGTAGTTTTCACATGTATGTGTGGTTGTATTTTGTTTAATGGTTAATATAATGTGTGCGGTTAAAAAATCTTGCCTGAACCTGCCCGTCGCACGCACACAGTGAGCAAGCTGGACATCCCTGGAACCCTGCTAGTCAACCGAATGTGCTCGGCCCCTCTCCATCTTCCCATAGTCCCCCACATTATTCAATATTGCAAAGTCTCCTACCTTCCCTAAAAAAGCAAGGGCTCCTGCCAATTGGACTCTCAACAAGGACATGAAAAGGGGGAGTGGAAGTAGAATGGGAGGACACCTGAACCTCGTCTGCTATGGTGCATCTCGTGTTGTCGATGGCACCGGTGGAGTGCTATTTCTTCAGTTTGCGTTGGTCTTTCCCTTAAAGAGGAAAGAATGATGCAGCAAAGTAGAGATAAGTATTTCCCTCAGTTTGAAAACCAAGGTATCAATCCAGTGGGAGACAACGCACAAATCATTGAATAGCTGCACAAATAATCAAACAACTTGCACCCAGTGCGATAAAGGGGCTGTCAATCCCTTCACGGTTACTTGCAAAAGTGAGATCTGATAGAGATAGATAAACGATAAGGTAAATATTTTTTGGTATTTTTGGTTTATAGATCGGAAAGTAAAAGATTGCAAAAAGAATAGATCGAAAATTAATATTGTAGATCGGAAAGTTATATGATGGAAAATAAACCGGGGGGCATAGGTTTCACTAGAGGCTTCTCTCAAGATAGCAAATAATACGATGGGTGAACAAATTACTGACGATCAGTTGATAGAAAAGCGCAAAGTTATGACGATATCTAAAGCAATGATCATGAATATAGGCATCACGTCCGTGTCAAGTAGACCAAAACGATTCTACATCTACTACTATTACTCCACACATCGACCGCTATCCAGCATGCATCTAGAGTATTACATTCATAAAGAACGAAGTAACGCATTAAGTAAGATGACATGATGTAGAGGAAATAACTCAAGCAATATGATGAAAACCCTATTTTTTTATCATCGATGGCAACAATACAATATGTGCCTTGCTACCCCTACTGTCATTGGGAAAGGACACCGCAAAATTGAACCCAAAGCTAAGCACTTCTCCCATTGCAAGAAAAACCAATCTAGCTGGCCAAACCAAACCGACAGTTCGAAGAGAATTACAAAGATATCAAATCATGCATATAAGAATTCAGAGAAGATTCAAATAATATTCATATATAAGTTGATCATAAATCCATAATTCATCGGATCTCGGCAAACACATCGCAAAAAAGTATTACATCGAATAGATCTCCAAGAACATCCAGGAGAACATGGTATCGAGAATCAAAGAGCGAGAAGAAGCCATCTAGCTACTCGCTATGGAGGTCTGTGGTAAACTACTCACGCTTCATCGGAAGGGCAATATAGTTGATGTAGAAGCCCTTCGTGATCGAATCCCCCTCCGGCAGGGTGCAGGAAAAGGTCCCTAGATGGGATCTCACGGGTACAGAAGGTTGCGGTGGTGGAAAAGTATTTTCGTGGATGCCTCTGGTGGTTTGGGTATATATGGGAATATATAGGCGAAAGAATTAGGTCAGGAGGTGCACAAGGGGCCCACAAAGGGTGGGGGGCACGCCCTCCGTCTTTGTGGCCGCCTCGTGGCTCCTCCGACTTCATCTCCAAGTCTCCTGGTTGTCTTCTGGTCCAAGAAAAATCATCGCGAAGGTTTTATTACGTTTGGACTCCATTTGGTATATTCCTTTTATGCGGAACTCAAAAATAGAAGAAAAAAACAGGAACTGGCACTGGGCTCTAGGTTAATAGGTTAGTCCCAAAAATAATATAAAATAGCATTTATCCAAAACAGATAATATAATAGCATGGAACAAAAAAGATTATAGATACATTGGAGATGTATCATGGAGATGGGGCGTCTAGGAAGGCGTGGGGTCAAGCAAGTGAGTCACACAACCCCTAGCACATGTTCCTCTATGTTGAGGGCATCCTTTAAGCCCGACCATTTTTCTCCCCTTTTGTATTGGTTGTCTTGCGTCGGATGGTTGTTTATCAAAAATATAGGTCTTCGAAAAGTCATAAGACCATGTGAAGGGGTTGAAGATCAACTATGAAAAGGTGTGTGTGCTTAGATTGTAGATACACCATTACCAACTTTTATCTTACAAATTAGGGTTGCTACTCCAAGGTGGAATACTGAAGGAAATATGCCCTAGAGGTAATAATAAAGTTATTATTTATTTCCTCATATCATGATAAATGTTTATTATTCATGCTAGAATTGTATTAATCGGAAACTTACTACATGTGTGAATACATAGACAAACAGAGTGTCACTGGTATGCCTCTACTTGACTAGCTCATTAATCAAAGATGGTTAAGTTTCCTAACCATAGACATGAGTTGTCATTTGATTAATGGGATCACATCATTAGAAGAATGATGTGATTGACTTATCCCATTCCGTTAGCTTAGCACTTGATCATTTAGTTTTCTGTTATTGCTTTCTTCATGACTTATACATGTTCCTATGACTATGAGATTATGCAACTCCCGATTACCGGAGGAACACTTTGTGTGCTACCAAACATCACAACGTAACTAGGTGATTATAAAGGTGCTCTAGAGGTGTCTCCGATGGTACTTGTTGAGTTGGCATAAATCAAGATTAGGATTTGTCACTCCGATTGTCGGAGAGGTATCTCTGGGCCCACTCGGTAATGCACATCACTATAAGCCCTGCAAGCATTGTAACTAATGAGTTAGTTGCGGGATGATGTATTATGGAACGAGTAAAGAGACTTGCTGGTAACGAGATTGAACTAGGTATTCAGATACCGATGATTGAATCTCGGGCAAGTAACATACCGATGACAAAGGGAACAACGTATGTTGTTATGCGGTTTGACCGATAAAGATCTTCGTAGAATATGTGAGAGCCAATATGATCATCCAAGTTCCGCTGTTGGTTATTGACCGGAAACGTGTCTCGGTCATGTCTACATAGTTCTCGAACCCATAGGGTCCGCACGCTTAAAGTTCTGTGACGATCGGTATTATGAGTTTATGTGATTTGATGTACCGAAGGTAGTTCGGAGTCCCGGATGAGATCGGGGACATGATGATGAGTCTCGAAATGGTTGAGACGTAAAGATCGATATATTCGACGACTATATTCGGACATCGGAAAGGTTCTGAGTGATTCGGCTATTTTTCGGAGTACCGGAGAGTTACGGGAATTCATCGGGAGTGTCAATGGGCCTTCATGGGCTTTAGTGGAAATAGAGGGCAGCAAGGAAGTGCGGGATGCGCCCACCTAGGCCCAAACCGAATTGGTTTAGGGCTTTGGGGGCCGGCCCCCTCTTTCCTTCTCCTCTCCTCCTCTTTCCTTCCCCTCCTAGTTGGACTAGGAAAGGGGGAGCCTACACCTAGTAGGAGTAGGATTCCCCCCTTGGGGCGCACCCTATGAGGCCGCCGACCCCCTCTCCTTGCTCCTTTATATACGTGGCCAGGGGGCACTCCATAGACACACAAGTTGATGTATTGATCTATTCCAGCCGTGTGCGGTACCCCCCTCCACCATAATCCACCTTGATTATATCGTAGCGGTGCTTAGGCGAAGCCTTGCATCTTACTCAACTTCACACCTTGTAACACAGGCAAGAACCCTTTCTTTGCTTGATCCATTTTGAACTTCTTCAAAACTTTGTCAAGGTATGTGCTTTGTGAAAGTCCAATTAAGCGTCTTGATCTATCTCTATAGATCTTGATGCCCAATATATAAGCAGCTTCACCGAGGTCTTTCATTGAAAAACTCTTATTCAAGTATCCCTTTATGCTATCCAGAAATTCTATATCATTTCCAATCAACAATATGCCATCCACATATAATATCAGAAATGCTACAGAGCTCCCACTCGCTTTATTGTAAATACAGGCTTCTCCAAAAGTCTGTATAAAACCAAATGCTTTGATCACAATATCAAAGCGTTTATTCCAACTCCGAGAGGCTTGCACCAGTCCATAAATGGATCGCTGGAGCTTGCACACTTTGTTAGCTCCCTTTGAATCGACAAAACCTTCTGGTTGCATCATATACAACTCTTCTTCCAGAAATCCATTCAGGAATGCAGTTTTTACATCCATTAGCCAAATTTCATAATCATACAATGCGGGAATTGCTAACATGATTTGGACAGACTTAAGCATCGCTACGGGTGAGAAGGTCTCATCGTAGTCAATCCCTTGTACTTGTCGAAAACCTTTCGCAGCAAGTCGAGCTTTATAGACAGTAACATTACCGCCAGCGTCAATCTTCTTCTTGAAGATCCATTTATTCTCAATGGTTTTCCGATCATCGGCAAGTCAACCAAAGTCCACACTTTGTTCTCATACATGGATCCCATCTTAGATTTCATGGCTTCAAGCCATTTTGTGGAATCTGGGCTCACCATCGCTTCTTCATAGTTCGTAGGTTCATCATGGTCTAGTAACATGATTTCCAGAACATGATTACCGTACCACTCTACTGCGGATCTTACTCTGGTTGATCTACGAGGTTCAGTAATAACTTGATCTGAAGTTTCATGATCATCATCATTAAATTCCTCACTAATTGGTGTAGGCGTCACAGGAACCGGTTTCTGTGATGAACTACTTTCCAATAAGGGAGCAGGTACAGTTACCTCATCAAGTTCTACTTTCCTCCCACTCGCTTCTTTCGAGAGAAACTCCTTCTCTAGAAAGGATCCATTCTTAGCAACGAATATCTTGCCTTCGGGTCTGTGATAGAAGGTGTACCCAACAGTCTCCTTTGGGTATCCTATGAAGACACATTTCTCCGATTTGGGTTCGAGCTTATCAGGTTGAAGCTTTTTCACATAAGCATCGCAGCCCCAAACTTTAAGAAACGACAACTTTGGTTTCTTGCCAAACCACAGTTCATAAGGCGTCATCTCAACGGATTTCGATGGTGCCCTATTTAACGTGAATGCAGCCGTCTCTAAAGCACAACCCCAAAACGATAGCGGTAAATCAGTAAGAGACATCATAGATCACACCATATCTAGTAAAGTACGATTACAACGTTCGGACACACCATTACGCTGTGGTGTTCCAGGTGACGTGAGTTGCGAAACTATTCCGCACTGTTTCAAATGTAGACCAAACTCGTAACTCAAATATTCTCCTCCACGATCAGATCGTAGAAACTTTATTTTTCTTGTTATGATGATTTTCAACTTCACTCTGAAATTCTTTGAACTTTTCAAATGTTTCAGACTTATGTTTCATTAAGTAGATATACCCATATCTGCTTAAATCATCTGTGAAGGTGAGAAAATAACGATACCCGCCGCGAGCCTCAACATTCATTGGACCACATACATCAATATGTATGATCTCCAACAAATCAGTTGCTCGCTCCATAGTTCCGGAGAACGGCGTTTTAGTCATCTTGCCCATGAGGCATGGTTCGCAAGTACCAAGTGATTCATAATCAAATGATTCCAAAAGTCCATCAGTATGGAGTTTCTTCATGCGCTTTACACCAATATGACCCAAACGGCAGTGCCACAAATAAGTTGCATTATCATTATCAACTCTGCATCTTTTGGCTTCAACATTATGAATATGCGTATTACTACTATCGAGATTCATCAAAAATAGACCACTCTTCAAGGGTGCATGACCATAAAAGATATTACTCATATAAATAGAACAACCATTATTCTCTAATTTAAATGAATAACCGTCTCGCATCAAACAAGATCCAAATATAATGTTCATGCTGGCACCAAATAACAATTATTTAGGTCTAATACTAATCCCGAAGGTAGATGTAGAGGTAGCGTGCCGACGGCGATCACATTGACTTTGGAACCGTTTCCCACGCGCATCGTCACCTCATCCTTGGCCAGTGTTCGCTTAATCCATAGTCCCTGTTTCGAGTTGCAAATATTAGCAACATAACCAGTATCAAATACCCAGGTGCTATTGCGAGCTCTGGTAAGGTACATCAATAACATGTATATCACATATACCTTTGTTCACCTTGCCATCCTTCTTATCCGCCAAATACTTGGGGCAGTTCCGCTTCCAGTGACCAGTCTGCTTGAAGTAGAAGCACTCAGTCTCAGGCTTAGGTCCAGACTTGGGTTTCTTCTCTTGAGCAGCAACTTGCTTGTTGTTCTTGTTGAAGTTCCCCTTCTTCTTCCCTTTGCCCTTTTTCTTGAAACTGGTGGTCTTATTGACCATCAACACTTGATGCTCCTTCTTGATTTGTACCTCCGCAGCCTTTAGCATTGCGAAGAGCTCGGGAATCGTCTTATCCATCCCTTGCATGTTATAGTTCATCACGAAGCTCTTGTAGCTTGGTGGCAGTGATTGAAGAATTCTGTCAATGACGCTATCATCCAGAAGATTAACTCCCAGTTGAATCAAGTGATTGCAGTACCCAGACATCTTGAGTATATGCTCACTGACAGAACTATTCTCCTCCATCTTGTAGCTGTAGAACTTATTGGAGACTTCATATCTCTCAATCCGGGCATTCTTTTGAAATATTAACTTCAATTCCTGGAACATCTCATATGCTCCATGACGTTCAAAACGTCATTGAAATCCCGGTTCTAAGCCGTAAAGCATGGCACACTGAACTATCGAGTAGTCATCTACACGTGACTGCCAGGCATTCACAATGTCTGCAGTTGCTGGCGCAGGTGGTACACCTAGCGGTGCTTCCCGGACGTAACTCTTTTGTGCAGCAATGAGGATAATCCTCAAGTTACGGAACCAGTCCGTGTAATTGCTACCATCATCTTTCAACTTTTCTTTCTCAAGGAACGCATTAAAATTCAACGGAACAACAGCACGGGCCATCTATCTACAATGAACATAGACAAGCAAGATACTATCAGGTACTAAGTTCATGATAAATTTAAGTTCAATTAATCATATTACTTAAGAACTCCCACTTAGATAGACATACCTCTAATCCTCTAAGTGATCACGTGATCCATATCAACTAAACCATAACCGATCATCACGTGAAATGGAGTAGCTTTCAATGGTGAACATCACTATGTTGATCATATCTACTATATGATTCACGCTCGACCTTTCGGTCTCAGTGTTCCGAGGCCATATCTGCATATGCTAGGCTCGTCAAGTTTAACCTGAGTATTCTGCGTGTGCAAAACTGGCTTGCACCCGTTGTAGATGGGCGTAGAGCTTATCACACCCGATCATCACGTGGTGTCTGGGCACGACGAACTTTGGCAACGGTGCATACTCAGGGAGAACACTTTTATCTTGAAATTTAGTGAGAGATCATCTTATAATGCTACCATCAATCAAAGCAAGATAAGATGCATAAAAGATAAACATCACATGCAATCAATATAAGTGATATGATATGGCCATCATCATCTTGTGCTTGTGATCTCCATCCCCGAAGCACCATCATGATCACCATCGTCACCGGCGCGACACCTTGATCTCCATCGTAGCATCGTTGTCGTCTCGCCAATCTTATGCTTCAACGACTATCGCTACCGCTTACTGATAAAGTAAAGCATTACACGGTGATTGCATTGCATAAAATAAAGCGACAACCATATGGCTCCTGCCAGTTGCCGATAACTCGGTTACAAAACATGATCATCTCATACAATAAAATTCAGTATCATGTCTTGACCATATCACATCACAACATGCCCTGCAAAAACAAGTTAGACGTCCTCTACTTTGTTGTTGCAAGTTTTACGTGGCTACTACGGGCTTAGCAAGAACCGTTCTCACCTACGCATCAAAACCACAACGATAGTTTGTCAAGTTGGTGCTGTTTTATCCTTAGCAAGGACCGGGCGTAGCCATACTCGGTTCAACTAAAGTTGGAGAAACTGACACCCGCCGGCCACCTGTGTGCGAAGCACGCCGGTAGAACTAGTCTCGCGTAAGCGTACGCGTAATGTCGGTCCGGGCCGCTTCATCCAACAATACCACTGAACCAAAGTATGACATGATGGTAAGCAGTATGACTTATATCGCCCACAACTCACTTGTGTTCTACTCGTGCATATAACATCAACGCATAAAACCTGGCTCGGATGCCACTGTTGGGGAATGTAGTAATTTCAAAAAAATTCCTACGCACACGCAAGATCATGGTGATGCATAGCAACAAGAGGGGAGAGTGTTGTCCATGTACCCTCGTAGACCGAAAGCGGAAGCGTTAGCACAACGCGGTTGATGTAGTCGTGCGTCTTCACGATCCGACCGATCAAGTACCGAACGCACGGCACCTCCGAGTTCAACTCATGTTCAGCCCGATGACGTCCCTCGAACTCCGATCCAGCCGAGTGTTGAGGGAGAGTTTCGTCAGCACGACAGCGTGGTGACGATGATGATGTTCTACCGACACAGGGCTTCGCCTAAGCACCGCTACAGTATTATCGAGGTGGACTATGGTGGAGGGGGCACCGCACACGGCTAAAAGATCAAACGATCAATTGTTGTGTCTCTAGGGTGCCCCCCCTGCCCCCATATATAAAGGAGCAAGGGGGGTGCAGCCGGCCAGGAGGGGCGCGCGAGGAGGAGTCCTACTCCCACCGGGAGTAGGACTCCCTCCCTTTTCCTTGTTGGATTAGGAGTGGAGGGGGAAAGAGGAGGGAGAGAGGAAGGAAAGGGGGGGGGGGGGCGCCGCCCCCCTCTCCTTGTCCTATTCGGACTAGGGGGGAGGGGGCGCGGCCCTGCCCTAGCCGCCTCTCCTCTTCTCCACAAAGGCCCACTATGGCCCATTAAGCCCCCGGGGGGTTCCGGTAACCCCTCGGTACTCCGGTAAAATCCCGATTTCACCCAGAACACTTCCGATATCCAAATATAGGCTTCCAATATATCAATCTTCATGTCTCGACCATTTCGAGACTCCTCTTCATGTCCGTGAACACATCCGGGACTCCGAACAACCTTCGGTACATCATAACTCATAAACTCATAATATAACCGTCATCAAAACTTTAAGTGTGCGGACCCTACGAGTTCGAGAACTATGTAGACATGACCGAGACACGTCTCCAGTCAATAACCAATAACAGAACCTCGATGCTAATATTGGCTCCCACATATTCTACGAAGATCTTTATCGGTTAGACCGCATAACAACATACGTTGTTCCCTTTGTCATCGGTATGTTACTTGCCCGAGATTTGACCGTCGGTATCTCAATACCTAGTTCAATCTCGTTACCGACAAGTCTCTTTACTCGATCCGTAATACATCATTCCGCAACTAACTCATTAGTTGCAATGCTTGCAAGGCTTAAGTGATGTGCATTACCGAGTGGGCCCAGAGATACCTCTCCGACAATCGGAGTGACAAATCCTAATCTCGAAATACGCCAACCAAACAAGTACCTTTGGAGACACCTGTAGAGCACCTTTATAATCACCCAGTTACATTGTGACGTTTGGTAGCACACAAAGTGTTCCTCCGGTAAACGGGAGTTGCATAATCTCATAGTCATAGGAACATGTATAAGTCATGAAGAAAGCAATAGCAACAAACTAAACGATCAAGTGCTAAGCTGACGGAATGGGTCATGTCAATCACATCATTCTCCTAATGATGTGATCCCGTTAATCAAATGACAACTCATGTAAATGGCTAGCAAACATAACCATCTTTGATTAACGAGCTGATACATCTCCAACGTATCTATAATTTTTGATTGATCCATGTTATATTATCTAATGTTTTAATGTTTATGAGCTTTATTATACACTTTTATATCATTTTTGGGACTAACCTATTAACCCAGAGCCCATTGCCAGTTTCTGTTTTTACCCTGTTTTAGGGTTTCGAAGAAAAGGAAAATCAAACAGAGTCCAATTGACCTGAAACTTCACGGAACTCATTTTTGGAAGGAAAGAAGCCCAGAAGACTTGGAATGCACGGTCGGGGGATCTGCAAGGAGGTCACGAGGCAGGGGGCGCGCCCACCCCCTGGGCGTGCCCTCCACCCTCCTGAGCCCCTCGTGGCCCCCCTTACGTACTTCTTCCGCCTATATATCTCCATATACCCTAAAAACATCCGTGAGCACAAATAGATTGGGAGTTCCGCCGCCAGAAGCCTCCGTAGCCACCGAAAACCAATCTAGACCCGTTCTGGCACCCTGCCGAAGGGGGCAATCCTTCTCCGGTGTCCATCTTCATCATCCCGGTGCTCTCCATGACGAGGAGGGAGTAGTTCTTCCTCGGGGCTGAGGGTATGTACCAGTAGCTATGTGTTTGATCTCTCTCTCTTTCTCTCTCGTGTTCTTGAGGTGATACGATCTTGATGTATCGCGAGCTTTGCTATTATAGTTGGATCCTATGATGTTTCTTCCCCCCCTCTACTCTCTTGTAATGAATTGAGTTTCCCCTTTGAAGTTATCTTATCGGATTGAGTCTTTAAAGATTTGAGAACACTTGATGTATGTCTTGTCGTGCGTATCTGTGGTGACAATGGGATATCACGTGATTCACTTGATGTATGTTTTGGTGATCAACTTGCGGGTTCTGCCCATGAACCTATGCATAGGGGTTGGCACACGTTTTCGTCGTGATTCTCCGGTAGAAACTTTGGGGCACTCTTTGAGGTCCTATGTGTTGGTTGAATAGATGAATCTGAGATTGTGTGATGCATATTGTATAATCATACCCACGGATACTTGAGGTGACATTGGAGTATCTAGGTGACATTAGGGTTTTGGTTGATTTGTATCTTAAGGTGTTATTCTAGTATGAGCTCTAGGGCTGTTTGTGACACTTATAGGAATAGCCCAACGGATTGATTGGAAAGAATAACTTTGAGGTGGTTTCGTACCCTACCATAATCTCTTCGTTCGTTCTCCGCTATTAGTGACTTTGGAGTGACTCTTTGTTGCATGTTGAGGGATAGTTATGTGATCCAATTATGTTAGTATTGTTGAGAGGACTTGCACTAGCGAAAGTATGAACCCTAGGCCTTAATTCCTATCATTGCAATACCATTTATGCTCACTTTTATCACTTGCTACCTTGCTGTTTTTATTATTTCAGATTAGAAATACCTTTATCTACTATCCATATACTACCTGTTTCACCATCTCTTTGCCGAACTAGTGCACTTATACAATTTACCATTGTATTGGGTGTGTTGGGGACACAAGATACTCTTTGTTATTTGGTTGGAGGGTTGCTTGAGAGAGACCATCTTCATCCTACGCCTCCTACGGATTGATAAACCTTAGGTCATCCACTTGATGGAAATTTTCTACTGTCCCACAAACCTCTGCACTTGGAGGCCCAACAACGTCTACAAGAAGAAGGTTGTGTAGTAGACATCAAGCTCTTTTCTGGCGCCGTTGCCGGGAGGTGAGTGCTTGAAGGTATATCTTTAGATCTTGCAATCGAGTCTTTTAGTTTCTTGTTTTATCACTAGTTTAGTTTATAAAATAAAACTATAAAAAATGGAATTGAGTTTGTCTCATATGCTTCACCTTTTTAATATTTTTCGTAAGTATGATGGAAAGGAAAATTGTGCTCAAGTGCTAGAAGAAGAAATCTATAAAATGTTTGGCACTAAATCTTTGAATGATGAGAATGATTGCAATGTTGTTAGTACGAATTCTTTGAATATTCATGACACTAATGATGATTGCACTAGTTATGATGAAAATGTCTCCTATAAACATGTCAATTTTTGTGGAGTGCATTGGGTTTGTAAGTACACACCAAATAGAGAAGATAGATATTTCAAGAAGCATAAGTACTTAGAAACTAAATTGTTGTAAGAAGAGCTAGATAGTTGTGCTGAAAATTTAAATTTTCTTGGCCATACTTGTGAGCTTTGTAATGAACGTGGTCATTTAATTATCCGATGCAAATTGTTTAATGATCTAATTGTGTCCAAAAATTGTGATGACTTGATTTCGCTTGCACATCATAATGAACTTAGTTTGCTCTTGGGTTATGAAGAAATTAAATGTATAACTAAGGATATTCCAAAATTTGCCCTTGATAAGGTTCTTCATTTTGATCTAGAGAAAATTTATTTGTATTGTGCGGTGAATTGCATTGAAAATCCTTATATTGCCAACTACATAAAGAAAAGAAAGCAAATAGAAGATGAATAGAATACTAATGAAAGGGAAGAGACTTCCCAATATCCTCCTATTATTTCTTATGGTGAATCAGGTAACGAGGAGGAGCCTCCTATTCAACCAATCTCATTAATAAGGAGCTCCAAAAAGAGGATTGAACCCACACATGATGTGGTGAAGAAGAAGAAGAAAAGAAAAAGGAAGAGAGGTAAAAATATATCTCTCCCAAATAATGCTGCTCCTATTACTATTGTGCCTCATGAAAATATAATTGTGGAATATAATGATACTTATTATGATCTTGAAAATCTTTTTGGCACTTGCTTGGAAGAATATGATAATTGCTATACTATTGGTGCTATCCATACTATTAATGATGAGAGTGATTATGCTTATGATATGAAAAGGCCCAAGCATGGGGATGCTATGTTTGATGAAGACGATGTTTTTGAGAATATATTTGCTGCAATTAATGTTTGTCCCAAGCTTGGGGATGCTACGCTTAATGAAGATGATATTTTTAGTCTCCCAAGTTTTAATCTGCAAATTTATAATGATGATAGCATGCCTCCTACTTATGATAATTATTGTGATGATACATATGCTATAAAAAGTAGTGATGATTATATTTATAAAACTTGTCATGATTATGATTACCCTTTTTCTGAACATTACTCTTTTAATGTGGAAACAATTTATAGTATTCAAGTCTCTTATGATACTCCCACTATTCCGATTAAGAAGAAATTTGCTTATGTGGAGAGTAATAAAATTTCTATGCTTGTAGATCATGAAAATAATGCTTTAGGTGCTGGTTATATTGTTGAATTCATTCATGATGATACTGAAAATTATTATGAGGGAGGAACATATGCTTGTAGGAATTGCAATAATATCAAGTTCCCTCTCTATGTGCTTAAAGTTTTGAAGTTATGCTTGTTTTGTCCTCCTATGCTAGTTGATTATTGTTCCCATAAGTTGTTTGCTCACAAAATACCTATGCATAGGAAGTGGGTTAGACTTAAATGTGCTAGTCATATTCTTCATGATGCTCTCTTTATGTTTCAATTCTTATCCTTTATGTGAGCATCATTGAAATCATCATGCCTAGCTAGGGGCATTAAACGATAGCGCTTGTTCAGAAGCAACCCAATTTTATTTTAGTTCCTTGATTTTTGTTCCTGTTTAGTAATTAATAATTCATATAGACTCTGTTTAGATGTGGTTTTATGCTTTTAATTAGTGTTTGTGCCAAGTAGAACCATTGGGAAGACTTGGGGAAGGTCTTGTTGATCATGCTGTAAAAAACAGAAACTTTAGCGCTCACGAGAATTGCTGCCATTTTTATTTGGAGAATGCTATTTAGTTAATTATTTTTGAAGATTATTAATAGATAAATTACTCAGGTCCAGCAGTTTATTTGAGAATTTTATGAGCTCCAGAAGTATACGTTTGATCCAGATTACTACAGACTGTTCTGTTTTTGACAGATTCTGTTTTTCATATGTTGTTTACTTATTTTGATGAATCTATGGCTAGTAAAAGAGTTTATAAACCATAGAGAAGTTGGAATACAGTAGGTTTAACACCAATATAAATAAATAACGAGTTCATTACAGTACCTTGAAGTAGTGTTTTGTTTTCTTTCGCTAACGGAGCTTACGAGTTTTCTGTTAAGTTTTGTGTTGTGAAGTTTTCAAGTTTTGGGTAAGGATTCGATGGACTGTGGAATAAGGAGTGGCAAGAGCCTCAGCTTGGGGATGCCCAAGGCACCCCAAGGTAATATTCAATGATAGCCAAGAGCCTAAGCATGGGGATGCCCCGGGAGGCATCCCCTCTTTCGTCTTCGTTCATCGGTAACTTTACTTGGAGCTATATTTTTATTCGCCACATGATATGTGTTTTGCTTGGAGCGTCATTTTATTTTATTTAGTTTTGCTTGCTGTTTGAATAAAATACCAAGATCTGAAATTATTAAGTTTTAGAGAGTCTTCACATAGTTGCATAATTATTCGACTACTCATTGATCTTCACTTATATCTTTCGGAGTAGTTTGTCGTTTGCTCTAGTGCTTCACTTATATATTTTTAGAGCATGGTGGTAGTTTTATTTTGAAGAAATAGATTAACTCTCGTGCTTCACTTAGATTATTTTGAGAGTCTTAAATAGCATGGTAATTTTCTTAAAATCCTAATATGCTAGGTATACAAGATTAGTAAAAACTTTCTTATGAGTGTGTTGAATACTAAGAGAAGTTTGATGCTTGATTATTGTTTTGAGATATGGAGGTAATAATATCAAAGTCATGCTAGTTGAGTAGTTGTGAAATTGAGAAATACTTGTGTTGAGGTTTGCAAGTCCCGTAGCATGCACGTATGGTAAACGTTATGCGACAAATTTGAAACATGAGGTGTTATTTGATTGTCTTCCTTATGAGTGGCGGTCGGGGACGAGCGGTGGTCTTTTCCTACCAATCTATCCCCCTAGGAGCATGCGCGTAGTGCCGAGGTTTTTGATGACTTGTAGATTTTTTCAATAAGTATGTGAGTTCTTTATGACTAATGTTGAGTCCATGGATTATACGCACTCTCACCCTTCCATCCTTGCTAGCCTCTTCGGTACCGTGCATTGCCCTTTCTCACATTGAGAGTTGGTGCAAACTTCGCCGGTGCATCCAAACCCCGTGATATGATACGCTCTTCCACACATAAACCTCCTTATATCTTCCTCAAAACAGCCACCATGCCTACCTATTATGGCATTTCCATAGCCATTCCGAGATATATTGCCATGCAACTTTCCATCATTCCGTTCATCATGACACATTCATCATTGTCATATTGCTTAGCATGATCATGTAGTTGACATAGTATTTGTGGCAAAGCCACCATTCATAATTCTTTCATACATGTCACTCTTGATTCATTGCATATCCCGGTACACCGCCGGAGGCATTCATATAGAGTCATCTTTGTTCTAGTATCGAGTTGTAATAATTGAGTTGTAAATAAATAGAAGTGTGATGATCATCATTATTAGAGAATTGTCCCAAGTGAGGAATAAAAAAAGAGAGAGAAAGGCCATAAAAAGGAGAAGGCCCAAAAAAAGAGAAAGGCCATAAAAAAGAAAAGGCCCAAAAAAATGAGAGAAAAAGAGAGAAGGGACAATGTTACCATCCTTTTACCACACTTGTGCTTAAAATTAGCACCATGATCTTCATAGTAGAGAGTCTCTCATGTTATCACTTTCATATACTAGTGGGAATTTTTCATTATAGAACTTGGCTTGTATATTCCAATGATGGGCTTCCTCAAAATTCCCTAGGTCTTCATGAGCAAGCAAGTTGGATGCACACCCACTAGTTTCTTTTGTTGAGCTTTCATACATTTATTGCTCTAGTGCATCCGTTGCATGGCAATCCCTACTCCTTGCATTAACATCAATCGGTGGGCATCTCCATAGCCCATTGATTAGCCTCGTTGATGTGAGACTTTCTCCTTTTTGTCCTCTCCACATAACCCCCTCATTATTCTGTTCCACCCATAGTGCTATATACATGGCTCGCTCTTATGTATTGCGTGAAAGTTTATGAGTTTGAGATTACTAAAGTATGAAACAATTGCTTGGCTTGTCATCGGGGTTGTGCATGATGAGAGCATTCTTGTGTGATGAAAATGAAACATGACTAAACTATATGATTTTGTAGGGATGAACTTTCTTTGGCCATGTTATTTTGAGAAGACATAATTGCTTAGTTAGTATGCTTAAAGTATTATCATTTTTATGTCAATATGAACTTTTGTCTTGAATCTTATGGATCTGAATATTCATACAATAATTAAGAAGAATCACATTGAAATTATGCCAAGTAGCACTCCGCATCAAAAATTCTGTTTTTATCATTTACCTACTCGAGGACGAGCAGGAATTAAGCTTGGGGATGCTGATACATCTCCAACGTATCTATAATTTTTGATTGCTCCATCCTATATTATCTACTGTTTTGAATGTTTATGGGCTTTATTATACACTTTTATATCATTTTTGGGACTAACCTATTAACCCAGAGCCCAGTGCCAGTTTCTGTCTTTAGCCTGTTTTAGGGTTTCGAAGAAAAGGAAAATCAAACGGAGTCCAATTGACCTGAAACTTCACGGAACTCTTTTTTGGAAGGAAAGAAGCCCAGAAGACTTGGAGTGCATGTCGGGGGATCTGTGAGGAGGTCACGAGGCAGGGGGGCGCGCCCACCCCCCTGGGCGCGCCCTCCACCCTCGTGAGCCCCTCATGCCCCCCCCTGACGTACTTCTTCCGCCTATATATCTTCATATACCCTAAAAACATCTGTGAGCACAATAGATCGGGAGTTCCGCCGCCAAAAGCCTCCGTAGACACCGAAAACCAATCTAGACCCGTTCCGGCACCCTGCCGGAGGGGGCAATCCTTCTCCGGTGTCCATCTTCATCATCCCGGTGCTCTCCATGACGAGGAGGGAGTAGTTCTCCCTCGGGGCTGAGGGTATATGTACCAATAGCTATGTGTTTGATCTCTCTCTCTCTTTCTCTCTCGTGTTCTTGAGGTGATACGATCTTGATGTATCGCGAGCTTTGCTATTATAGTTGGATCCTATGATGTTTCTTCCCCCCTCTACTCTCTTGTAATGAATTGAGTTTCCCCTTTGAAGTTATCTTATCGGATTGAGTCTTTAAAGATTTGAGAACACTTGATGTATGTCTTGCCGTGCGTATCTGTGGTGACAATGGGATATCACGTGATTCACTTGATGTATGTTTTGGTGATCAACTTGTGGGTTCTGCCCATGAACCTATGCATAGGGGTTGGCACACGTTTTCGCCGTGATTCTCCGGTAGAAACTTTGGGGCACTCTTTGAGGTCCTATGTGTTGGTTGAATAGATGAATCTGAGATTGTGTGATGCATATTGTATAATCATACCCAAGGATACTTGAGGTGACATTGGAGTATCTAGGTGACATTAGGGTTTTGGTTGATTTGTATCTTAAGGTGTTATTCTAGTATGAACTCTAGGGCTATTTGTGATACTTATAGGAATAGCCCAACGGATTGATTGGAAAGAATAACTTTGAGGTGGTTTCGTACCCTACCATAATCTCTTCGTTTTCTCCTCTATTAGTGACTTTGGAGTGACTCTTTGTTGCATGTTGAGGGATAGTTATGTGATCCAATTATGTTAGTATTGTTGAGAGGACTTGCACTAGTGAAAGTATGAACCCTAGGCCTTATTTACTATCATTGCAATACCGTTTACGCTCACTTTTATCACTTGCTACCTTGCTGTTTTTATTATTTCAGATTACAAATACCTTCATCTGCTATCCATATACTACTTGTTTCACCATCTCTTCGCCGAACTAGTGCACCTATACAATTTACCATTGTATTGGGTGTGTTGGGGACACAAGAGACTCTTTGTTATTTGGTTGTAGGGTTGCTTGAGAGAGACCATCTTCATCCTACGCCTCCTATGGATTGATAAACCTTAGGTCATCCACTTGAGGGAAATTTGCTACTGTCCTACAAACCTCTGCACTTGGAGGCCCAACAACGTCTACAAGAAGAAGGTTGTGTAGTAGACATCACGAGCTAGTCAAGTAGAGGCATACTAGTGACACTCTATTTGCCTATGTATTCACACAAGTATTATGTTTTCGGTTAATACAATTCTAGCATGAATAATAAACATTTATCATGATATAAGGAAATAATAATAACTTTATTATTGCCTGTAGGGCATATTTCCTTCAGATGCAAGCTTTGACACTGATCCGGATGATTCTAAATCGCAAACCGGATACATGTTTATATTGAACGGTGGAGCTGTCAGTTGGAGCAGTTCTAAACAAAGCGTCGTGGCAGAATCTACGTGTGAAGCGGAGTACATTGCTGCTTCGGAAGCAGCGAATGAAGGAGTCCGGATGAAGGAGTTCATATCCGATCTAGGTGTCATACCTAGTGCATCAGGTCCAATGAAAATCTTTTGTGACAATACTGGCGCAATTGCCTTGACAAAGGAATCCAGATTTCACAAGAGAACCAAGCACATCAAGAGACGCTTCAATTCCATCCGCGATCAAGTCCAGGTGGGAGACATAGAGATTTGCAAGATACATACGGATCTGAATGTTGCAGACCCGTTGACTAAGCCTCTCTCACGAGCAAAACATGATCAACACCAAGGCTCCATGGGTGTTAGAATCATTACTTTGTTATCTAGATTATTGACTCTAGTGCAAGTGGGAGACTGAAGGAAATATGCCCTAGAGGCAATAATAAAGTTATTATTTATTTCCTCATATCATGATAAATGTTTATTATTCATGCTAGAATTGTATTAACCGGAAAGTTAGTACATGTGTGAATACATAGACAAACATAGTATCACTAGTATGCCTCTACTTGACTAGCTCATTAATCAAAGATGGTTAAGTTTCCTAACCATAGACATGAGTTGTCATTTGACTAATGGGATCACATCATTAGGAGAATGATGTGATTGACTTGACCCATTCCGTTAGCTTAGCACTTGATCGTTTAGTTTTCTGTTATTGCTTTCTTCATGACTTATACATGTTCCTATGACTATGAGATTATGCAACTCCCGATTACCGGAGGAACACTTTATGTTCTACCAAACATCACAACGTAATTGGCTGATTATAAAGGTGCTCTACAGGTGTCTCCAATGGTACTTGTTGAGTTGGCATAAAGCAAGAGTAGGATTTGTCACTCCGATTGTCGGAGAGGTATCTCTGGGCCCACTCGGTAATGCACATCACTATAAGCCTGGCAAGCATTGTAACTAATGAGTTAGTTGCAGGATGATGTATTACAGAACGAGTAAATAGATTTTCTGGTAACAAGATTGAACTAGGTATTGAGATACCGACGATCGAATCTCGGGCAAGTAACATACCGATGACAAAGGGAACAACGTATGTTGTTATGTGGTTTGACCGATAAAGATCTTCGTAGAATATGTGGGAGCCAATATGAACATCTATGTTCCGTTGTTGGTTATTGACCGGAAACGTGTCTCGATCATGTCTACATAGTTCTCGAACCCGTAGGGTCCGCACGCTTAAAGTTCTGTGACGACCGCTATTATGAGTTTATGTGATTTAATGTACCGAAGGTAGTTCAGAGTCCCGGATGAGATCGGGGACATGACGATGAGTCTTGAAATGGTCGAGATGTAAAGATCGATATATTGGTAGATTATATTCGGACATCGGAAAGGTTCCGAGTGATTCGGGTATTTTTCGGAGTACCGGAGAGTTACGGGAATTCACCGGGAGGGTCAATGGGCCTTCATGGGCTTTAGTGGAAATAGAGGGCAGCAAGGAAGTGTGGGATGTTCCCACCTAGGCCCAAACCGAATTGGTTTAGGGCTTTGGGGGCCGGCCCCCTCTTTCCTTCTCCTCTACTCCTCTTTCCTTCCCCTCCTAGTTGGACTAGGAAAGGGGGAACCTACTCCTAGTAGGAGTAGGATTCCCCCCTTGGGGCGCACCCTATGAGGCCGCCGGCCCCCTCCCCTTGCTCCTTTATATACGTGGCCAGGGGCCACCTCATAGACACACAAGTTGATCTATTGATTTATTTGAGCCGTGTGCGGTACCCCCCTCCACCATAATCCACCTTGATTATATCGTAGCGGTGCTTAGGCGAAGCCCTGCGTTGGTAGCTGATACGTATTCATCATATCTATACTTTTTGATTGTTCCATGCCAATATTCTACAACTTTCATATACTTTTGGCAACTTTTTATACTATTTCTGGGACTAACATATTGATCCAATGCCCAGTGCCAGTTCCTGTTTGTTGCATGTTTTTTGTTTCGTAGTAAATCCATATCAAACGGTGCCCAAACGGGATTAAAACCGATGGAGATTTTTTTTGGAATATATGTGAATTTTGGGAAGAAAATCCACGCAAGACGATGCCCGAGGGGGCCACGAGGTAGGGGGCGCGCCCCTGACCCTCGTGGCCACCCCGTAAGGCGGTTGATGCCCTTCTTTCGCCGCAAGAAAGCTAATATCCGTATGGAGATCGTGTTAAAATGTCAGCCCAATCGGAGTTACGGATCTCCGGGAATATAAGAAACGGTGAAAGGGCAGAATACCAGAATGCAGAAACAGAGAGAGACAGAGAGACAGATCCAATCTCGGAGGGGCTCTCGCCCCTCCCATGCCATGGAGACCAAGGACCAGAGGGGAAACCCTTCTCCCATCTAGGGAGGAGGTCAAGGAAGAAGAATAAGAAGAAGGGGGCCCTCTCCCCCTCTCTTCCAGTGGCGCCGGAACACTGCCGGGGCCATCATCATCACCTCAATCTTCACCAACAACTTCACCGCCATCATCACCAACTCTTCCCCCCTCTATGCAGCGGTGTAACCCCTCTCTTACCCGCTGTAATCTCTACTTAAACATGGTGCTCAACGCTATATATTATTTCCCAATGATGTATGGCTATCCTATGATGTTTGAGTAGATCCGTTTTGTCCTATGGGTTATTTGATGATCGTGATTGGTTTGAGTTGCATGTTTTATTATTGGTGCTGTTCTATGGTGCTCTCCGTGTCGCGCAAGCATGAGGGATTCCTGTTGTAGGGTTTGCAATATGTTCATGATTTGCTTATGGTGGGTGGCGTGAGTGACAGAAGCACATACCCGAGTAAGTAGGTTGTTTGCATATGGGATAAAGAGGACTTGATACTTTAATGCTATGGTTGGGTTTTACCTTAATGGTCTTTAGTAGTTGCGGATGCTTGCTAGAATTCCAATCATAAGTGCATATGATCCAAGTAGAGAAAGTATGTTAGCTTATGCCTCTCCCTCAAATAAAATTGCAATAATGATTACCGGTCTAGTTAACGATTGTCTAGGGACAAATAACTTTCTCGTAACAAAAAGCTCTTTACTAAAACTAACTTAGTTATGTCCTTATCTAAATAGCCCCTACTTTTTATTTACATGCTCTTTATTACCTTGCAACCCTATCCAACAACACCTACAAAATACTTCTTGTGTCATACTTGTTCTAGGTTAAGCGAACGTCAAGCGTGAGTAGAGTTGTATCGGTGGTCGATAGAACTTGAGGGAATATTTGTTCCGCCTTTAGCTCCTCGTTGGGTTTGACACTCTTACTTATCGAAACTATTGCGATTCCCTATACTTGTGGGTTATCAAGACCTTTTTCTAGCGCCGTTGCCGGGGAGTCATAGTGTGGGGTGAATATTCTCGTGTGTGCTTGTTTGCTTTATCACTAAGTAATTCTTATTTGCTATTCTAAGTTGTTCTCTATATTTAGTTATGGATATGGAACATGAAATACCAAAAAAATTAGGTTTACCTGCTACTCATGGAGATGGGGAACCTCCTAAAACCCTCGATGCTCATTATGTGAAAGAGATTATGTACTACTTTGATAATCCTGAGAAAACCCCATTCAATTATGTTATGGGAGACATGTTGGATCAACGTGAATACTTTAGGGATTATCGCTTGACTCAAAAGGGGAAACTATGATGGGATCAAATTTATATGTTGTATTGGTATGCTAGGCAACTATGCTTGAGATATGATTATACTTGTTGCTCTAGGATGAAGGCTCCACACCTTCCCTTTTCATGCAAATTTAATGATGATAAAACCTTGGCTTCTTATGCTAATGGTATATATGATTACTATGATGTGAACAAATAGAAGAATTTGTTGCTTTTATGGGTGCTTATGAAATTGAATCTTTGTTTAAAGAGTGTAAAAATTTTGATGATTCAGTTTATAGACCTGAAAATTTAGCTATCCTTAAATATCGCTATGAGAATTATGAATTCAAATCCGATATTGATGATTTTATTGAGAGAGTCTCCGCTGTCCAAGAAGAGACTAATATTTTGCAGGAGTCTATGGAAGAAGAAATTGATGAACTATGAGCTCATTGGATGAAAAAGATGATGAGGAGAGCGAAGTACAAAAGGAGGAAGAGCGGATTAGCTACCCGTGCCCACCTTCTGATGAGAATAACTCTTCAACTCATACATTGTTTAATTTCCCTTCGTGCTTACCAAAGGATGAATGCTATGATGATTGTTATGATCCCGTTGATTCTCTTGAAATATCCTTTTTGATGATGCTTGCTATGCTTGTGGCCAAGATGCCAATATGAATTATGCTTATGGAGATGAACTTGCTATAGTTCCTTATGTTAAACATGAAATTGTTGCTACTGCACCCACGCATGATAGTCCTATTATCTTTTTGAATTCTCTCGACTACACTATATCGGAGAAGTTTGCACTTATTAAGGATTATATTGATGGGTTGCGTTTTACTATTACACATGATGATTTTGATGAATATAATATGCATGCGCTTGCTGCTCCTACTTGCAATTATTATGAGAGAGGAACTATATCTCCACCTCTCTATGTTTCCAATACGATAAAATTGCAAGAAAGTGTTTATACTATGCATTGGCCTTTACTATGTCTGCATGAATTGTTCTTTTATGACATGCCGATGCACAGGAAGAGAGTTAGACTTCGTTGTTGCATGATATATATTACTTTGTTCTCACTACTAAATTACAAATCATTGTTAATTAAAATTGGCTTTGATATACCTTGGGATCCGGGTGGATTCATTACTTGAGCACTATATGCCTAGCTTAATTGCTTTAAAGAAAGCGCTACTAGGGAGACAACCCAGAAGTTTTAGAGAGTCATTTATTTCTGTTGTGTGCTTTTATATAGTTTAAAAACAAATAAATAAATAAGGGAACCCAAAACTTTTCAAAAAGGAAAGTGAAAGTGAGATAGACGAGCATTGTGAAAGTGGGGGACGTCCTTGAACTTTGTTCATGCCCATGGAAACTTTGTGAATCTTAATTAATTTTCAACAAAAATAATTATCCCCTTGTACAATTCAATTGTATTATAAAAATAATGTGCCAAGGTTTGCCTTTAGGATGTTTTAGATGCTTGTTGGTTTGTACGGTGCAGGACAAAAACTTTGGATGTAGTGCGCAATTTTACATTTTCTACTGGAACGTCAAATGGTTCTGATTCTTTTTTGCACTATCTTTCTATACAAATTTTTTATTTTTCCTAATTTTTGTAGAATTCTTGGAGTACCAGATGTATGGTGAATGTTCAGATTATTATAGACTGTTCTGTTTTAGACAGATTCTGTTTTTGATGCATAGTTTGCTTGTTTTGATGAAACTATCGATTTATATCAGTGGATTAAGCCATGGAAAAGTTATATTACAGTAGATACAATGCAAAAACAAAATATGAATTGGTTTGCAATAGTACTTAGAGTAGTGATTTGCTTTATTATACTAACGGATCTTACCGAGTTTTCTGTTGAAGTTTTATGTGGATGAAGTGTTAGATGATCGAGAAGGTCTCGATATGAGAAGAAGGAAGAGAGGCAAGAGCTCAAGCTTGGGGATGCCCTAGGCATCCCAAGTAAATATTCAATGAGACTCAAGCGTCTAAGCTTGGGGATGCTCCAGAAGGCATCCCCTCTTTCTTCAACAAGTATCGGTATGTTTTCGGATTCGTTTTGTTGATGCGATTTGTGCAATCTTGGAGCGTCTTTTGCATTTAGTTTTCATTTTACTTTTATGCACCATGCTGTATGAGATAGTCGTTGGTTGATTTATAGAATGCTCTATGCACTTCACTTATATCTTTTCAGTATGGCTTTATAGAATGCTTCATGTGCTTTGCTTATATCATTTGAAGTTTGGATTGCATGTTTCTCTTTACATAGAAAACCGCCATTTGTAGAATGCTCTTTTGCTTCACTTATATTTGTTAGAGTGTGGGCATATCTTTTGTAGAAAGAATTAAACTCTCTTGCTTCACTTATATCTATTTAGAGAGATGACAGGAACTGGTCATTCACATGGTTAGTCATAAAATCCTACATAAAACTTGTAGATCGCTGAATATGTATGTTTGATTCCTTGCAATAGTTTTGCGATATAAAGATGGTGATATTAGAGTCATGCTAGTGGGTAGTTGTGGATTAGTAGAAATACTTGTGTTGAGGTTTGTGATTACCGTAGCATGCACATATGGTGAACCGTTATGTGATGAAGTCAGAGCATGATTTATTTATTGATTGTCTTCCTTATGAGTGGCGGTCGGGGGCGACGATGGTCTTTTCCTACCAATCTATCCCCCTAGGAGCATGCGCGTAGTACTTTGTTTCGATGGCTAATAGATTTTTGCAATAAGTGTGTGAGTTCTTTCTGACTAATGTTGAGTCCATGGATTATACGCACTCTCACCCTTCCACCATTGCTAGCCTCTCTAGTATCGCGCAACTTTCGCCGGTACCTTAAACCCACCATATACCTTCCTCAAAACAGCCACCATACCTACCTATCATGGCATTTCCGTAGCCATTTTGAGATATATTGCCATGCAACTTCCATCATCATCATATACATGACTTGAGCATTCATTGTCATATTTCTTTGCATGATCGTAAGATAGCTAGCATGATGTTTTCATGGCTTGTCTGTTTTTTGATGTCATTCCTATGCTAGATCATTGCACATCCCGGTACACCGCCGGTGGCATTCATATAGAGTAATATCTTTGTTCTAGATATCGAGTTGTAATATTGAGTTGTAAGTAAATAAAAGTGTGATGATCATCATTATTAGAGCATTGTCCCAGTGAGGAAAGGATGATGGATACTATGATTCCCCCACAAGTCGGGATGAGACTCCGGACGAAAAATAAAAAAAGGAAAAAGAGAGAAGAGGCAAAAAAAGAAGGCCCAAAAAAGAAAATGAGAGAAAAAGAGAGAAGGGACAATGCTATTATCATTTTTCCACACTTGTGCTTCAAAGTAGCACCATGATCTTCATGATAGAGAGTCTCCTATGATATCATTTTCATATACTAGTGGGAATTTTCATTATAGAACTTGGCTTGTATATTCCGATGATGGGCTTCCTCAAACACCCGAGGTCTTCATGAGCAAGCAAGTTGGATGCACACCCACTTAGTTTCAGTTTGAGCTTTCATACACTTATAGCTGTAGTGCATCCGTTGCATGGCAATCCCTACTCACTCACATTGATATCTATTGATGGGCATCTCCATAGCCCGTTGATACGCCTAGTTGATGTGAGACTATCTCCTCCTTTTTATCTTCTCCACACAACCTCCCCCATCATATTCTATTCCACCTATAGTGCTATATCCATGGCTCACTCTCATGTATTGCGTGAAAATTGAAAAGGTTTGAGAATGTCAAAAGTATGAAACAATTGTTTGGCTTGTCATCGGGGTTGTGCATGATGTGAATATTTTGTGTGGTGAAGATGGAGCATAGCCAGACTATATGATTTTGTAGGGATAACTTTCTTTGGCCATGTTATTTTGAAAAGACATGATTGCTTTATTAGTAGGCTTGAAGTATTATTGTTTTTATGTCAAATGATAGACTATTGCTTTGAATCACTCGTATCTTAATATTCATGCCATGATTCGATATGTGATCAAGATTATGCTAGGTAGCATTCCACGTCAAAAATTATCTTTTTTATCATTTACCTACTCGAGGACGAGCAGGAATTAAGCTTGGGGATGCCGATACGTCTCCGTTGTATCTATAATTTTTGATTGTTCCATGCCAATATTCTACAACTTCCATATACTTTTGGCAACTTTTTATACTATTTTTGGGACTAACATATTGATCCAGTGCCCAGTGCCAGTTCATGTTTGTTGCATATTTTTTGTTTCGTAGTAAATCCATATCAAACGGTGTCCAAATGGGATAAAAACTGACAGAGATTTTTTTGGAATATATGTGAATTTTGGGAAGGAAAATCCACGCGAGACGATGCCTGATGTCTACTGCACAACCTTCTTCTTGTAGACGTTGTTGGGCCTCCAAGTGCAGAGGTTTGTAGGACAGTAGCAAATTTCCCTCAAGTGGATGACCTAAGGTTTATCAATCCGTAGGAGGCGTAGGATGAAGATGGTCTCTCTCAAGCAACCCTGCAACCAAATAACAAAGAGTCTCTTGTGTCCCCAACACACCCAATACAATGGTAAATTGTATAGGTGCACTAGTTCGGTGAAGAGATGGTGATACAAGTGGTATATGGATAGTAGATAAAGGTTTTTGTAATCTGAAAATATAAAAACAGCAAGGTAACTAATAATAAAAGTGAGCACAAATGGAATTGCAATGCTAGGAAACAAGGCCTAGGGTTCATACTTTCACTAGTGCAAGTTCTCTCAACAATAATAACATAATTGGATCATATAACTATCCCTCAACATGCAATAAAGAGTCACTCCAAAGTCACTAATAGCGGAGAACAAACGAAGAGATTATGGTAGGGTACGAAACCACCTCAAAGTTATTCTTTCCAATCAATCCGTTGGGCTATTCCTATAAGTGTCACAAACAGCCCTAGAGTTCGTACTAGAATAACACCTTAAGACACAAATCAACCAAAACCCTGATGTCACCTAGATACTCCAATGTCACCTCAAGTATCCATGGGTATGATTATACGATATGCATCACACAATCTCAGATTCATCTATTCAACCAACACATAAGACCTCAAAGAGTACCCCCAAAGTTCCCATTGGAGAATCATGACGAAAACGTGTGCCAACCCCTATGCATAGGTTCATGGGCGGAACCCGCAAGTTGATAACCAAAACATACATCAAGTGAATCACGTGATATCCCATTGTCACCACAGATACGCACGGCAAGACATACATCAAGTGTTCTCAAATCTTTAAAGACTCAATCCGATAAGATAACTTCAAAGGGGAAACTCAATCCATTACAAGAGAGTAGAGGGGGGAAGAAACATCATAGGATCCAAATATAATAGCAAAGCTCGCGATACATCAAGATCGTACCACCTCAAGAACACGAGAGAGAGATCAAACACATAGCTACTGGTACATACCCTCAGCCCCGAGGGAGAACTACTCCCTCCTCGTCATGGAGAGCACCGGGATGATGAAGATGGCCACTGGAGAGGGGTTCCCCCTCCGGTAGGGTGCCGGAATGGGTCTAGATTGGATTTCGGTGGCTACGGAGGCTTCTGGCGGCGGAACCCCCGATCTATTGTGCTCCCTGATCGTTTTAGGGTATATGGGGATATATAGGCGGAAGAAGTACGTCTGGGAGGCACGAGGGGCCCACGAGGGTGGAGGGCGCACCCAGGGGGGTGGACGCGCCCCCCTGCCTCGTGGCTTCCTCGCTGCTTCCCTTACGTGGACTCCAAGTCTCCTAGGTTGCTTTCCTTCTCAAAATAAGTTCCGTGAAGTTTCAGGTCTATTGGACTCCGTTTGATTTTCCTTTTCTGCGAAACACTGAAACAAGGGAAAAACAGAAACTGGCACTGGGCTCTAGGTTAATAGGTTAGTCCCAAAAATCATATAAAATAGCATATGAATGCATATAAAACATCCAAGGTTGATAATATAATAGCATGGAACAATCAAAGATTATAGATACGTTGGAGACATATCAGCATCCCCAAGCTTAATTCCTGCTCGTTCTCGAGTAGGTAAATGATAAAAACAGAATTTTTGATGTGGAATGCTACCTAAAATATTTATCCATGTAGTTTTCTTTATTGTGGCAAGAATATTCAGATCCATAAGATTCAAGACAAAAGTTTAATATTGACATAAAAATAATAATACTTCAAGCATACTAACAAAAGCAATCATGTCTTCTCAAAATAACATGTCCAAAGAAAGCTATCCCTACAAAATCATATAGTTTAGTTATGCTCCATTTTCGTCACACAAGAATGCTCTCATCATGCACAACCACGATGACAAGCCAAGAAATTGTTTCATACTTTAGTAATCTCAAACTTTATAAACCTTCACGCAATACATGAGCGCGAGCCATGGATATAGCACTATGGGTGGAATAGAATATAATGAGGGGGTTATGTGTTGAAGACAAAAAGGAGAAAGTCTCACATCGACGCGGCTAATCAATGGGCTAGGGAGATGCCCATCAATTGATGTCAATGAAAAGACTAGGGATTGCCATGCAACGGATGCACTAGAGCTATAAATGTATGAAAGCTCAACAAAAGAAACTAAGTGGGTGTGCATCCAACTTGCTTGCTCACGAAGACCTAGGGCACTTGAGGAGGCCCATTGTTGGAATATACAAGCCAAGTTCTATAATGAAAAATTCCCACTAGTATATGAAAGTGACAAAACAAGAGACTCTCTATCATAAAGATCATGGTGCTACTTTGAAGCACAAGTGTGGAAAAGGATAGTAGCATTGCCCCTTCTCTCTTTTTCTCTCATTTTTTGGGGCCTTCTCTTTTTTTTATGGCCTTTATCTTTTTTGGGGCCTTCTCTTTTTTATGGCCTTTTTTTATTCCTCACTTGGGACAATACTCTAGAAAATGATGATCATCACACTTCTATTTATTTACAACTCAATGATTACAACTCGATACTAGAACAAAGTATGACTGTATATGAATGCCTCCGGCGGTGTACTGGGATTGCGATGAATCAAGAGTGACATGTATGAAAAATTATGAACAGTGGCTTTGCCACAAATACGATGTCAACTACATGATCATGCAAAGCAATGTGACAATGATGATGCGTGTCATAATAAACGGAACGGTGGAAAGTTGCATGGCAATATATCTCGGAATGGCTATGGAAATGCCATAATAGGTAGGTATGGTGGCTGTTTTGAGGAAGATATAAGGAGGTTTATGTGTGAAAGAGCGTATCATATCACGGGGTTTGGATGCACCGGCGAAGTTTGCACCAACTCTCAATGTGATAAAGGGCAATGCACGGTACCGAAGAGGCTAGCAATGATGGAAGGGTGAGAGTGCGTATAATCCATGGACTCAACATTAGTCATAAAGAACTCACATACTTATTGCAAAAATCTACAAGTCATCAAAAACCTCGGCACTATGCGCATGCTCCTAGGGGGATAGATTGGTAGGAAAAGACCATCGCTCGTCCCCGACCACCACTCATAAGGAAGACAATCAAATAACACCTCATGTTTCAAATTTGTTACACAACGTTTACCATACGTGCATGCTACGGGACTCACAAAGTTCAATACAAGTATTCCTCAAATTCACAACTACTCAACTAGCACGACTTTGATATTATTACCTCCATATCTCAAAACAATCATCAAGTATCAAACTTCTCATAGTATTCAATGCACTCTATATGAAAGTTTTTATTATATCCCTCTTGGATGTCTATCATATTAGGACTAGATTCATAACCAAAGCAAACTACCATGTTGTTCTAAAGACTCTCAAAATAATATAAGTGAAGCACGAGAGTTAATATATTTATTCAAAATAAAACTACCACCATGCTCTAAAAGATATAAGTGAAGTACTAGAGCAAACAACAAACTACTCCGAAAGATATAAGTGAAGATCAATGAGTAGTTGAACAATTATGCAACTATATGAAGATCTCTAACATTTAATAATTTCAGATCTTGGTATTTTATTCAAACAGCAAGCAAAACAAAAGAAAATAAAATGACGCTCCAAGCAAAGCACATATCATGTGGCGAATAAAAATATAGCTCCAAGTAAAGTTACCGATGAACGAAGACGAAAGAGGGGATGCCTTCCGGGGCATCCCCAAGCTTAGGCTCTTGGTTGTCCTTGAATATTGCCTTGGGGTGCCTTGGGCATCCCCAAGCTTAGGCTCTTGCCACTCCTTATTCCATAGTCCATTGAATCTTTACCCAAAACTTGAAAACTTCACAACACAAAACTTAACAGAAAACTCGTAAGCTCCGTTAGCGAAAGAAAACAAAACACCACTTAAAGATACTGTAATGAACTCATTCTTTATTTATATTGGTGTTAAACCTACTGTATTCCAACTTCTCTATGGTTTATAAACTCTTTTACTAGCCATAGATTCATCAAAATAAGTAAACAACACATGAAAAACTCAATCTGTCAAAAACAGAACAGTCTGTTGTAATCTGTAACTAATGCAAACTTATGGAACCCCAAAAAAACTAAAATAAATTGCTGGACCTGAGTAATTTATCTAGTAATCATCTGCAAAAATAATTAACTAAATAGAACTCTCCAATAAAAAATGGCAGCAATTCTCGTGAGCGCTAAAGTTTCTGTTTTTTACAACATGATCACAAAGACTTTCCCCAAGTCTTCCCAATGATTCTACTTGGCACAAACACTAATTAAAAGCATAAAACCACATCTAAAAAGAGGCTAGATGAATTATTTATTACTAAACAGGAGCAAAAATCAAGGAATAAAAATAAAGTTGGGTTGCCTCCCAACAAGCGCTATCGTTTAACGCCCCTAGCTAGGCATGATGATTTCAAGGATACTCACATAAAGGATAAGAATTGAAACATAAAGAGAGCATCATGAAGAATATGACTAGAACATTTAAGTCTAACCCACTTCCTATGCATAGGGATTTGTGAGCAAACTACTTATGGGAACAAGAATCAACTTGCATAGGAAGGTAAAACAAGCATAACTTCAAAACTTTAAGCACATAGAGAGGAAACTTGATGTTATTGCAATTCCTACAAGCATATATTCCCCCCTCATAATAATTTTCAGTAGCATCATGAATTAATTAAACAATATAACTATCAAATAAAGCATTCTTTTCATGATCTACAAGCATAGAATTTTTATTACTCTCCACACAAGCAAAATTCTTCTCATGAATAATAGTGGGAGCAAACTCAACAAAATAATTATCATGTGAGGCATAATCCAATTGAAAACTAAAATCATGATGACAAGTTTCATGGATATCATTATTATTTATAGCATACAATTCATCACAATAATCATCATAGATAGCAACTTTGTTCTCATAATCAATTGGTACCTCTTCCAAAATAGTTGATTCATCACAAAATAAAGTCATGACCTCTCCAAATCCACATTCATCAATATAATCATCATAAATAGGAGGCATGCTTTCATCATAATAAATTTTCTCATCAAAAATTTGGGGACAAAAAATATCATCTTTATCAAACATAGCTTCCCCAAGCTGTGGCTTTGCATATCATTAGCATCATAGATATTCAAGGAATTCATACTAACAACATTGCAATCATGCTCATCATTCAAAGATTTAGTGCCAAACATTCTAATGCATTCTTCTTCTAGCACCTGAGCACAATTATCGGAATCCTTATTCTCACGATAGATATTAAAAAGATAAAGCGTATGAGGCAAACTTAATTCCATTTTTAATTTTCTTTTATAAACTAAACTAGTGATAAAACAAGAAACTAGAAGACTCGATTGCAAGATCTAAAGATATACCTTCAAGCACTCACCTCCCCGGCAACGGCGCCAGAAAAGAGCTTCATGTCTACTACACAACCTTCTTCTTGTAGACGTTGTTGGGCCTCCAAGTGTAGAGGTTTGTAGGACAGTAGCAAATTCCCCTCAAGTGGATGACCTAAGGTTTATCAATCCGTAGGAGGCATAGGATGAAGATGGTCTCTCTCAAGTAACCCTACAACCAAATAACAAAGAGTCTCTTGTGTCCCCAACACACCCAATACAATGGTAAATTGTATAGGTGCATTAGGCGAAGAGATGGTGATACAAGTGGTATATGGATAGTAGACAAAGGTTTTTGTAATCTGAAAATATAAAAACAGCAAGGTAACTAATAATAAAAGTGAGCACAAACGGTATTGCAATGCTAGGAAACAAGGCCCAGGGTTCATACTTTCACTAGTGCAAGTTCTCTCAACAATAATAACATAATTGGATCATATAACTATCCCTCAACATGCAACAAACAGTCACTCCAAAGTCACTAATAGCGGAGAACAAACGAAGAGATTATGGTAGGGTACGAAACCACCTCAAAGTTATTCTTTCCAATCAATCCGTTGGGCTATTCCTATAAGTGTCACAAACAGCCCTAGAGTTCGTACTAGAATAACACCTTAAGACACAAATCAACCAAAACACTAATGTCACCTAGATACTCCAATGTCACCTCAAGTATCCGTGGGTATGATTATACGATATGCATCACACAATCTCAGATTCATCTATTCAACCAACACATAAGACCTCAAAGAGTGCCCCAAAGTTCCTATCGGAGAATCACGACGAAAACGTGTGCCAACCCCTATGCATAGGTTCATGGGCAGAACCCGCAAGTTGATCACCAAAACATACATCAAGTGAATCATGTGATATCCCATTGTCACCACAGATACGCACGGCAAGACATACATCAAGTGTTCTCAAATCTTTAAAGACTCAATCCGATAAGATAACTTCAAAGGGGAAACTCAATCCATTACAAGAGAGTAGAGGGGGGAAGAAACATCATAGGATCCAAATATAATAGCAAAGCTCGCGATACATCAAGATCGTACCACCTCAAGAACACGAAAGAGAGAGATCAAACACATAGCTACTGGTACATACCCTCAGCCCCGAGGGACACTACAAAAAAATACACTTCTGTGATGATACGTGTTTGTCACAGTAGGTCACTTTTTTGTCATGCATGTACATCCATGACAAATTTATGACAGAATCAAGATAGTCATACCTGTGCTGTCGTAGAAGTGTTCCATGACATTACCAAAATTATCATCATGGAAGTGTCCACTTCCATGACGATAAATCGCGCGTCACAGAAGTGCTTTCGTCAAGGGTGACCGACACGTGGCATCCACCGTAACGGAACGCCGTTAAGCTATCGGGTCGGGTTTTGGATCCGATAACCCGTTAACAGCCCCGAGCAATGGGAAATTTCCACGTGTAAAATTCTTATTGGCCGGACGAAACACGTGTCAGCTCGTCAGTGGGTCAGATAGGCGCCTATGATACGTCGACACGTGGCACGGCCCAACAAAGGCCCATTCCTGTGAAAAGGCCAGCCCGTTTGACTTGGTCAAAAGCTGGCGGGCCGGCCCATGGGAAGCCTGTTAACGGCGTGTTCGAATATAGCCCATTTACAGCCCGCTAACCCAAGGCCCATTACGGCCTATCCGAATTAGGCCCAGTAGCGTCATCTGGGCCATCCAATATGATTCCAGCCCATTTTCACTTCTGGCCCATGTATGGCCCATGACGTCTTTCGGCCCATATGAGGCCCTATGTAACTCTTGGCCTACTAACGGCCCGTGGTGAAACTGCCCCGTAATGAACAGTGTATCACTTTACACCCATTAACGGCCCGTGGTGAAACTGGCCCGTAATGAACAGTGTATCACTTTATACCCATTAACGGCCCGTTATTCTGTTGGGCCGTTTCCAGCCCATGTTATCTTTCGGCCTTCTCAGAGCCCATTTATTCTTGGGCTCATTTCCAGCATTCGTTTACTTACGACCCGTTACTGTCATTTTCTGCTTGTGGGCCAAATTCAGCCCGTGGTTACAGTCGGCCCGTTTGTGGTCCGTTAATACGTTGGGCCAATTTCGTAGCGTCATCAAATACGGCCTATTAACGATGGCCCGTTATGGTCGGCCCATGAATGGACGATTCCAACTCTAGCCCGTTTACGGCCATAATGCGGTCTGTTTGGCCCATGTTTGGCCAATCGATTATACGGCCCGTATAAGGCCCATTGATAATACGGCCCGCAGAAGGCCCATTGTTTCTACGGCCCGTAGAAGGCCCACTGTTTCTACGGCCAGTAGGAGGCCCAATGTCACTACAGTAAATATTAGCCCATGGTTATTATGGCCTAGTTTTAAAAAATAGGTTATTGCAGCCACTAGCTAACCTCAGAAAAAGAACTGCAATGACTACAAGCAAACAAATAAACAAGACAACAAGGAAATAAATACGCAAGCAACTAACGCTAGGCTATCACGACTATTACACATATTACATCCACTGGGCATCAAAGTTCGCCACCAGTGCAAATATAGGGAACAAAGCAGCATATCATATACACTGGTTGTCAAAGTTGGCGACCAGCGCAAATAAACGCCGCAGAAAAACAAATCCAGAACTGAAACCACTTCAGAAGATCTCAAGAAACAATATCCTGGGTACCCATAGAGCTGGCAAGATGCTTAGCAAGCTTATTAACTTTCTCTTGTTTGGCGCTTAAATCCTCCAGCGCTTGCTGTTGCACCAAAAAATATGCATCTGAATTCTGCAGGGACTTCCTTAGTCCTTCAGCTTCCTGTCGCAGCACATCTGAACGATGTCTTTCAACTTGAAGTTGAGACTCAAGAAGACGAACTGATTCAGGCAGCGAGTTCGAAGAGCTTGTGCCAGCAGTAGTGGCCAGTAACTCGAACACTACATCAAGACATGACTTTTGGGTTCCCTCACTGTCGTCAAGATAGTTTTTATCAGCTTTCTTGGAGACCAACAGGGATGTCTCACTATCTTGAACCTTATCTGCATTACTTCCTTTACCATTGGATAACGCGGTACTATTCTCCAATATTTTGTCCGCATTCTAAAAGAGAAACAAGCAGACACATCACATGTTTACCATGTTGTATATGAAACTCATTTTGGTAAATGAGTTCAGTAGTAAAGTGGACAGGATAACAGCATGAAACAAACATATATCTATGTACCATGGTCACTTTATGGTCTATATCATTCTAGTTTTTGTTGCCAAATCAAGATAGAGACACAGTTCAAATAATATTTGTTCAAGACAAAGCAGAATAGACAGAATATAAGTGTGGGTAACTATAGAGCAATAACAACACTTGTAATGTGCATGACATGAGAACATAACTATTTATTCAATTGAAACTGAAATCAACATAGAGCAGGTTACAATAGCAAACCAGTTAAAGAAACAAGTTTAAAACATACCTGTTGCGCCATTGGAGTTTCAATTCCATCCTTCAAATTTGAAAATAGTTGGTATGAGTAAATACAGTCATGCAAGAGCAAAGGAGTATGAACCATAGCTACAGAACCTGACCTGAGAACAAATCTTCGTCTCCTTTAAGCGTTGAGTTTGGATTCGGAGTGGTGGTCCTCGTGCTTTGGGCACTGCAGTTCCCTTACTAACTGCTCGTGTTTGGGTGCTCTGTGGTGGAGACGGTGATGTGTCAACTGGAACTGGGTTACTATCTGCCGGGGTTGGGGTTAGAAGGGGTGTAGCCAGTTCTCTGTCCAACTGGGTAGGGGTACAATCTGCGAGAGTCTGGGTTATGTGCGGTGGATCTGGTCCTTGGGCAAGTACAACCGTGGTTCTATCTGCATCAACTGGTAGCACTATCTTTTTTGAAGACCGTGTTGTTACTCCCTTAGATACTGCCATCACGCTCTCCAATTCAAATGGCTGATAAACAAGAAAAGTAATTGAAAGTATAGACATTGTATGATAGACAGGTGCAATGGATAGTGGGGAATAAAAGAGGGCATGAAAATATTCATATTTATGTTGTCTAACCAAACAGGATAGCATGACATAATTTCACATATATGATGGCTAACTAAACAGGATAGCATGACACAATTTCACATTATGATGGCTAACTAAAAAAGATGGAAAGACATAGTTCAAAATATGAGACTATGTAAACAGGATGACATGACATAACTATATAATGTGTTTATTAAATAGGTTGGCATGCCATAATTCACATACATTCACGGATAGAATGCCATAATTCAAAATATGATGACTGTAAACACTAAACAGGATGAGATGATATAACTATATGATGTCTTTATTAAATGGGTTGCCATGCCATAATTCAGATAGATGATGTGTATGTACTATGTAAACATGATGGCATGATATAATTCAAATATATGATTTATATAGTAAGCAAGTAAGCAGATGGCAATCCATATATGATGTAAAAACTAAGCAATGCAAGACAACATGCATGACATGGGTAATATAACCCTGCCAAGTTTGAGCATAGACCTCAGGGGGAAAATAGGACTGGTCACCAGTCTCTGAATCCTCCTCTGAGGAGCTCTCTGTAACCAGCAAGATGTCTGCTTCAGCAGGTAGCATTGTCTGCTCTGAATACCTTGTTTTCACTCCAGATACTTCCATCACCGCTTCAAATGGCTGATGCACAGGAAGAGTAGTTGAATATACAAACATTGTCGACAAATGGAACACGTAATACAAAAAATGATAGCATGATATAATTCACATACATGATGATTGGCTAAACAGCATGGCATTGCATAATTCACATATATAATGCCTTTGCAACAAGATAGCATTGTATAATTCACATATATAATGTCTTGCAACAAGATGGCAATGCATAATTCACATATATGGTAATTAGACACTGAACATGTGGCATTCACACAAAGCATGTCTAAACTAATCAAATGACATAGCAATGCGAGACACCATACGCACGATATGAGCAACATAACCGTGCCAAGTTAGAGCATACACCTCGGGGGGAATAGGACTGGTCATCTGTCTCTGAATCCTCTTCTGAGGAGCTATCCATAACCAGCGAGATATGCGCTTCGTCAGATAGCATAGTCTGCTCTGAAGACCTTGTTTTCACTCCAGAATTTGCCATCACCGTGTCAAATGGCTGATGCACACGAAGAGCAGTTGAATGTAATAACATTTTTGACAAATGTAATACGTAACCAAAAAAAGGATGGCTTGATATAATTTACATATAAGATGACTGGCTAAGCAGGATGGCATTGCAAAATTCACATATATGATGCCTGGCTAAACAAGATGGCGTTGCATAATTCACATAAACGATGAATAAACTAAACAGATGGCATTCGCACAAAGGATGTCTAAACTAAGTAGATGACATATTTGATGTATAAAGTAAGCAATGCAAGACACCATATGCACGATATAACCAACATCAGCATGCCAAGTTAGAGCGAAGACCTCAGGGGGTAAATAGGAGTTGTCTTCTCCTTCTGAATCCCCCTCAAAACAGATATCTTCCTCTCGATTACAATCCGAAATGCATGGAGGGGGGCTGCCTTTGCGTCTACCATGGAGCGACGTCTACATGAAATTTATTGCCACGCAAGGCTCGTCTCTTTTGCTCTACATGTTTAGTTCCATTGTTTACAATAACTGTCATGCATAGGAATAAAACATAGTGAGATTATGTAAGGAGTGCATGCAGAAATTCAGAGTGATGGTAGCAACCTATGGATAGACCCAAAACCAATAATAGTAGGCAGATAATGGCTTCAGTTAAAAAATATAGATAATGGCTTCTTTACTGTTTGTTTCCCAGCCAACATGAAACTCATAGTAGACACCGGAGATTAACCAGATAGTAGATAGATACTATTGATAGCGGCCTCGATATGTACCCCACAACCATTTAAAAACTCAAGTTTGACCATTAGTTTGGAGCTGACTCAGAGTCTAATTGGTGAACAGGACGATAAAGTAGCATGTAATATTAAGCGATACATAACGTAAGCAGACACAAAAGAGTGAGACCTGTCTTGCGGACCCGTGTAGTCCTCGAGGTCATCTACTCGGTTGATGATGGTAGTGCAGTTTTCGTGGCTGCCAGTGGCGGGGAAGAAGATCTGAAGCGGCAAAAGATAGTCTGGAGGCCGGATCCCTCCTGTGTTGGACCCTTCTGTCGTTGGAGCAGCTGAGCTGGGGTGGATGACGGCGCAGCAGGAGCGGGACAAACCACGCAAGGTTTTCTTTGACAACTATCTGTAAGAGAAGTAATTCTGTAAGGGCTCGTTTGAATTGGAGGATTCCAACAATGCAGGGATAAGAAATAGACAGGAATATGATAGGAATGCACGTGCAAAACAAAGAATTTAAAAACACAGGATTTCTGCCAATCTGGGTGTTTGATTCACAACAGTTGGAAGATCACAGGATGCAAAGAAGCATGGTGACATTAAGTCAAACCACAAGAAAATGTACGGTTATAATGCTATTATGCTACTATCTCTTAGTCTTGTGCTTCATGAATAGGAATTTGAAAAGGAGGACAAGTGAAAATTAAAATTCCTACGTTTTTTGTTTCAAGGAGACACTAAAGGAACAAATCCGTGTGCTTAGTGGACAATATATATAACATGTAGAGTAAAAAAGAGATGCAACAAGTGTAGAACCTCTTTGGCGAAGCCATGTCGATCTCAGCGTGATTGGGTTGGCCGGTGAGGATGCTCCGGCTGACTTGGCTGTCGGAGAAGGGGAAGAAAATCTTAGGCATCTGGAGATGGAGCCCGAGGTACTGCTCCGCTGTGATGGAGGGTTTCGTCGTTGGAGCAGCTCCGGTGAGTTGTACGACGCCGAGGCTGAAGCGGGACAAGAGAGACAACGAACAATGTTAACCTGAGTGGAATTCTAATAGCATCTCCAATACATGACGTAAAATACATAACCACAAAGTGCTAGATGTAAAATACATCAGCTGCTCATCTCTGAACTTAACTGTCAAAACTGAACTTAACTGTCGAAACTGAACTTAACTGTTGAAACTGAACTTAACTGTCGAAACTGAATTTTGTTGTCGAAACTGAATTTTGCTGTCGAAACTGAACGCACTAGCAAGGTGAGGCTACACGTCGGCCGACTGACTTCTTCATCTCTGGTCAGTCGATTTTGCAGCCGTTGGATACGAAATCAAGGGCATGTGGTTCATCTTCAACCTCCACCCCCCTCAGCCGGCCAAATAGCAGCCCCCCGCCGCCCGCGGACGGTGGTGCGCCGCCCCGCCCGCCCCGAAAACACTCCCCACCGCCGGTCCGCCGCCGCCCCGGCCATCCCTCTAGGCCACCCCGTGCCGAGCTTTTTCTCCGGCGATCCCCATGCCACCGCCCCGCCACCGCCGGCGACCACCGCCCCCATCCTGAACCCTAAGATAGACAGTGGGGTATCACTCCGGTGAGCCCCCCTCCCCGCTGCGGCTGGTTCTTCCTTCACCCCGGCGAGCCCCCACCACCACCTGAAAATCGACTAACCCAAAAGTCGATTCAGTCGACTGAAGTGTAGCTAAATCGGAGCAGCATCGCAAGCAAGAGCAAGAGCGAGAGCAGCAGCGCGAGCAAGAGCAATAGCAAGAGCAGACCAGGAAGGGGACCAAGAGCAAGAGCAGAGCAGCAGTGCGAGCGAGAGCTAAAGCAGAAGGAGGTCCTACTGATGTGGACGTCGCCGCCGAGGGAGCGACACTGTGCAGGAAGTGGCCGGCGACGCCGCCGTGGATGGAGCCGCGCTGTGTCGGCTCGGGACCGAGCGCCGGCAGCACCGTGAGATCGAATCAAGAATAAAATGCGGCGATTAGTGTACAACCTCTTTGGTGGCGCCAATTAGGCCGCAGCTTCATCCGATGAAATGGTGATGATGATGCTCTTCCGGTGGTGCAGGTGAAGACGGCGGTGTGGGAATGGAGGTGGCGCGAAAGACGAGGGGAACGTCGGGGCAGCTCCTTGGAGGTGGAGGACGGGGTGGCTGAACCGGCGGGACGATGAGATCGACGATGGATCCTCATCCGGTACGGTGGATGAGGGACATCGAGGTGTTGCTATGGATGACGTCGCCGGGGAAGAGGCTCCGGCTGGGTGGCGGACAGAGCAGGGTGTGGGGTTTTGTCGCGGGTTTTCGCGGCCTCGGTGTACGAATGGGTGGGCGGATGGGATGGCAGTGGGGAACCATGGCTTAGAGACGTGCTTGTCCGAAATGTGGGGTAAGTTACGAAAGTACCCCCACCGATTTGAGGCGGTTCTTTCGGTTCAGGGGTACCACGGGCATTTCGCGTGTCTGGATTTCACAGGAGGTGAGAGTTTTCGCGCACGTTGTAATTTCGGAATAGCAAGGCACGGGTTGAGATGGAGGGAGTTGTCGGAGCACAACGAGACAAAGATATATCTTAAATATTTTGGGCTAACAAGGCGCAGGTTGAAATTTCCAGACAAGCCTAACGTGTACTGTCCCAAATCAATGCGCCCTACAAATGTCATTCAAAACTTTAAATTCATGTTATGTTCAATTAAAATATTTCGCTACGCGTATAATGCATGCAACCTACTACTCAAATGAACGTTTTAGTGCATTCCAAACGTATATACTACTGCTTCAATATGAACTAAATTTGAATTCGTTTCTCTATTTGAATAAGATCTACAGTAATGATTGTTGTGAAGTCAAAGCATTTGAATTCGTTTCTCTGTTTTAATAAGATCTACAATCATCATTATTGTCAATTTAAACCATCGTTTGTGTATTATCTTCACAGCACACCACATGATTAGTCTCGAGTTACATATGAACTATGTGTACTCCTATATGAACTCCAACTAGATTTTTTTAATCCACTTTCTTTTGATTTAAAATCACATTACATTTCTAGCTCTAGCTAGATCTTCGTAATCTAAACCATGTCTCATATGTATAATGTGTTTATCACATTATGTATGGTGCCCCGCCCCCTATGCCTACAAGTATTTAGATGTGAGTTGCAAACACCACACATTACCACAAATTCAAATAAAATGTGAGAATGTTCGATATATAGTATTGTTTAGATTGTTTGATATTTAGTTGTAAGCTGCGAACGCCACACATTATCACAAATTCAAATAAAATGTGAGATTGTTTGATGTATAGTATGGTTTAGATTGTTCGGCATTTAGCTGTGAGTTGCAAACGCCATGCATTATCACATTATGGTATAACATGTGCACATCACGTGTATCACCGCTATATTCATGCATGCAATGTTTAAAACACTATGATCTCCTATTCAAATATATGAATCCGCTTTCATATCAAACTATGATCTTTGTTAGTCTCTTACACCCACACAATCCTCTAACCTTTGTAGCTACCACTAACTTTCTCTCGTGCATGCACATGCCCTCCTCGCCCTCCCCCTCCCTCGGCATTCTATCCACCTGACACATTCATTTTTTTTCTTTAGGTCGTTCTCCCAGAGTCTCCACAACTCCTTTCCGACACACACCGATCGATAAACCTCTCCAGCGGTGCCTGCCTACAACATACAAACACACCTTCAATCTCCTCCTTTATGTGTCCTTGCCTCGTGTCTCTCATACAGTCAGACACACGTGTAAACTCTCGCCCCCCTTTTCATCGCTCTCACAACCGCACACTCCCCCCTATCTAGCTAGTAGTTTGGCCTCTCGCACCACCTCCTAGCTCCATTCTCTCTGTCTATCCATCTCGCTGGGCCTTATTTGCCTCTAACAAATGGACGTACATCCACCGATCTCTCGCTATACATATAGCTAGCTAGGTCCTTATAACTCGTTTTTACCCACACGTCAATCGATCTACCTCACTAGTTGTGTCTCTCCCTTCCTTCGACAAACAACAATTGATCTACCGATCTAGTTAGGTTTGCTTACCAAACACATGGTTCCCCTTCTTCATCCATGGATGCGTCCCGACAGATCTATCACGCACAGGCACACACAAAAACACATCCCCACTCTTATTGATAACATTGCAGTTCCACCCTCAGTTTGTCTAGTAGGCCTCTCCCACCATCTTCGAGAAGCAACTCCATCACCCATCCAGCACTCTACCCCTCTCCCTCCCTCTCCCTCCCTCTCTCCCTCCCTCTCTCCCTCCCTCTCTCCCTCCTCTATCTCTCTCTGTCCCATCATATTTCCCGTCCTTCAGTTATGTATGGATGTCGACCTATCTCCCTCAAGACATAGCTGGGTCTCTCCTTCTCAACACATATACGAGTCGTTCTACCTCTATAGTTAGGCCTCTGCCTACCCCTCCCACCACCCCCCT
>NC_041382.1:697923542-697924480 GCF_002162155.2 Triticum dicoccoides | reverse complement strand
GAGCGCTCTAGTAATGTCTCCCTGCCACACACAAACTTGACGTGTGCCCTCTAACGTTCCGGTAGGCTAGTCGCCCTATATCTTTGACTTGTACACACAAACAATTTCGATGGCTCTCTTCTTCGATCTCGCACCCACCCACTTGATCCTCTCTTTGACTCTATCGATAGCTATGACCCCTGTAAGACCCCGGATGTAACTTACCCAATTTGTACTCCAACTCTTGTCGTTTCCGGCCTTAAGTTATTTTATTTTCTCGGGTTCGGATTTTTGTCTCCGTGTGTTGTTATCGTTGTCACGCATCTCATGTCATGTCATCATGTGCATTGCATTTGCATACGTGTTCATCTCTTGCATTCAAGCATTTTCCCCGTTGTCCGTTTTGCATTCCGGCGCTTCGTTCTCCTCCGGTGGTCATTTCTACCTTCCTTTTGTGTGTGGGGATTAAACATTTCCGTATTGGACCGAGACTTGCCAATCGGCCTTGGTTTACTACCGGTATACCGCCTGTCGAGTTTCGTACCATTTGGACTTCGTTTGATGCTCAAACGGTTAACCGAGGGACCGAAAAGACCTCGTGTGTGTTGTAGCCCAACACCTTTTCAATTTGGCCCAAAACCCACCTAAACCTTCTCCATCATCTAGAGCATTAGATCACGATCGCGTGGCCGAAAACCGTACCTCATTTGGACTCTCCTAGATCCCTCTACCTATAAATATGTGCTCCCCTCCCGAAATTCGTGGATGAACCCTAACCATCTTCCTCTTCGCGCCGCCGGACAACGTCCGCGCCAAGTCGGACATGTCCGGCTAGCCGCCGCCGCCACGTGTCACGCCCCCGTTGGCCCGGCCGCAACCCCCCTGCTGGCCCGCCGAAGCCCGGGGCGGGCCCTCGTCGCCGCCTCTCGGGCCGCGTCCCCGCGCCTGCGCCGCCCGAG
>NC_041382.1:697901562-697922714 GCF_002162155.2 Triticum dicoccoides | reverse complement strand
GAGGAGCTGCCGCGCGCCGCCCGCGCTGGCCGACCGCTCCGCCGCGCCGCCGTCGACGAACCTCGTTGCCGTCGACGTGCCGGGCCGCCTCCGTCCATCTCCCGCCGCCCAACCTCGCCGCGGTCGCCGCCCCTCGCCGGCCCGCTGCTCCTCCGGCCCCGCCGCGCCCGGATCCGGCGGGATCCGGCCGGATCCGCCTCCTCCGACCTTCCCGGCGCCGCCCCGCGCCCTCCTCCGGTAAAGCTCCAGCGAGTGCCTCGGTTTCTGTGCCAAACCCTAGATCTGGTTTTCAGAGGGTATATTTTTCCTAAGTCCCTGAAATTCCCAGTTTCAAATGTTCATGTTCATCATGCTGTAACTAAGCATCCGTAGCTCCGTTTTGGGCATATAGCATATCAAAATGTTCGTCTCAGAGAGTACATCATTTCATTCCATTGCATCATTTTCATTTGAGTTCATCTTGATGCCCGAAATGCTGTTAGAAGAGTGCTACTTGAGATAATTGTCAGATCTGCTACTCCATTTAGATATTTGTCATTTTTGCCATGATTATTGTGTGCATGATATGCCCTGGTGCTCTACATATGTTTTGTTAAGGGTTTTGCGTGCAACTCATGTATTTTTGTGATGTGTGTGGTGACTAGCACGAGCTTGCAAAGTGAGGCACTTGGTAATGCTGATTTCAGGGACTTAGCATTTACACTAAATCCTTGACCTGTTTATCTCATATGGCCATATGTTCATGTTGTTTCCTAGTGATCCATGCCTCTTTTGAGGATGATCAGTAAGGATGTTTTGTTAATCTTGTAGTGCTCTATCCATCCATGTCTTTGTTTGCATTTATGGAGCACCCTAGCTTGAGTCAGTCGAGCTCTACTTTTGCTACTTCGTGAATCTGGCAGATTGTCTACTTGTTAGCGATTTTGCCGAGGATGTTGTAGTTGATCCGTGCATGCTATGCTATTGTTCTTGCCATGTATAGCTTGAATTTTGTGTGTTCTTGATGGGTGTATGCTTAGCTAGTCATGACTTGCTCCATAGTGAGTGCATCGAGCTCGTAAATATGCCTACTTGATATCTGTTTCAGCATGCTCCAGTTTTCACTAAGTCTGAGAACTGATTATGTTTTTGCCATGTTCACATGCTTGCAATTGTATTTTCTGATCCCTTTTGGCTCAAGGTCACTAAGGGACTTTTGTTAAGCTCTTTGAGTAGCTCCATGCTATGCTTTAATTTGACATGTTTAGGTCCTGTAGCATATAGTTTTGTTGCTCCAAAGTCTGCAACCTGATCTGAAATTCCAGACAAGTGTTAATTTCACTAAGTGTGAGATCTGTTTTCCATATGCATTTTTGCCATGCTTGTTTGAACCTGTTAATGGATGAATTGGCCGTAGCTCAGTGCTAGACTTTTGTTAAGCATCATGAATGCATCCATGCCATGTATTTTGTTGTCATGTTTGAATGTTGTAGCATGTTCATCTCATTGCATTTAGATTGCTACTTGCTGTAAATCGCAGAACGTGGTCATATTTGAATCGCTTGCCATTTCCAAACCGCAACTCCGATTCCGGCGTTCTTTATATCGTTTTCAAGCGATTTCATCTCATCTTTCTAGTGGCACACTTGGATTTCCAAGTTGAGTCCAGGTTCATGCATTCCTTGTCAAATCTTGCATATGCATCCCGCATCGCATCCCGCATAGCATATCATCTTTGCATCATATCGTTTGAGCTTTGCACGTGGTTGATTGTGCCCTTGTTACTTGTTTGTCTTGTTTGGGTAGAGCCGGGAGACAAGTTCGCTAACGAGGAGCCCGTTGAGTTTGCTTTCGAGGATCCAGTCAACTCTGACAACTTTGCAGGCAAGATGATCATACCCTCGAAATCACTACTATCTTTGCTATGCTAGATGCTCGCTCTTTTGCTATGCCAATGCTACGATGCCTACCACTTGCTTTCAAGCCTCCCAAATTGCCATGTCAAACCTCTAACCCACCATGTCATGTCAAACCGTTGATTGGCTATGTTGCCGCTTTGCTCAGCCCCTCTTATAGCGTTGCTAGTTGCAGGTGAAGATTGGAGACCGTTCCTTGTTGGAACCTTATTTACTTGTTGGGATATCATTATATTATCTTGTTATCTTAATGCATCTATATACTTGGTAAAGGGTGGAAGGCTCGGCCTCTCGCCTAGTGTTATGTTCCCGGATTTTGCGTTCCTTACGCGGTTGGGTTATAATGGGAACCCCCTGATAGTTCGCCTTGATTAAAGCTTTTTCAGCAATGCCCAACCTTGGTTTTACCATTTGCCACCTAGCCTCTTTTTCCCTTGGGTTTCCGGAGCCCGAGGGTCATCTTATTTTAGCCCCCCCTGGGCCAGTGCTCCTCTGAGTGTTGGTCCAAACTAGAGTCCTGTGCAGCGCCCCCTCGGGGAAACTCGAGGTTTGGTTTTAGTTGTATGGAGCGCTCATCTGAGTGTGCCCTGAGAATGAGATATGTGCAGCTCCTATCAGGATTTGTCGGCACATTCGGGCGGTGTTGCTGGATTAGTTTTAACCTGTCGAAGTGTCTTGAAGAACCGAGATACCGAGTCTAATCGGAACGTCTCGGGAGGAGGTCTATTCCTTCGTTGACCGTGAGAGCTTGTCATGGGCTAAGTTGGGACTCCCCTGCAGGGATTTGAACTTTCGAAAGTCGTGCCCGCGGTTATGGGCAGATGGGAATTTGTTAATGTCCGGTTGTAGATAACTTGAACCTTAACTTAATTAAAATGAATCAACTGAGTGTGTTACCGTGATGGCCTCTTCTCGTCGGAGTCCGGGAAGTGGACACGGTGTTGGAGTAATGCTTGCCGCAGGTTGCCCTCTTTAGTTATGCGTTCGCGCTTTGCCTTCTCTTCTCGCTCTCTTTTGCGAACGGGATAGCCACTATATATGCTAGTCGCTTGCTGCAGCTCCACCTTATTTACCTTGCCTTACCTATTAAGCTTAAATAGTCTTGATCGCGAGGGTGCGAGATTGCTGAGTCCCTATGGCTCACAGATTACTATTACACCAGATGCAGGGCCTGATGATTCCGCTCCAGGTGACGCGCTCGAGCTCAAGTGGGAGTTCGACGAGGACTCTCAATGTTACTACGTGTCTTTCCCTGATGATCAGTAGCGGTGCCCAGTTGGGGTGATCGGGACCGTGTCGCATGTTGGGTTATCTTTTATTTTGGCACCATAGACGGATCATGAGTGTTTGGATGATGTAATGTTATTTATGTACTTGATTGACATGGCGAGTGTAAGCCAACTATGTTATCTCCCCTTTTATTATCTATATATTACATGGGATGTTGTGAAGATTGCCTAACTTGTGACATATGCCTTCAATGCGATTATGTCTCTAAGTCGTGCCTCGACACGTGGGAGCTATAGTCGCATCGAGGGTGTTACAAGTTGGTAATCAGAGCCTTCCCCGACCTTAGGAGCCCCATTGCTTGATCGTTTTTAGCGGCCGAGTTGTGTCTAGAAAAATGTTTTGAGTCATTTAGGAATTATATATCGGAGAGTTTAGGAATTCTTTTTACTTCCCAGTCTCCTCATCGCTCTGGTAAGGCATCCTGACGTAGAGTTTTGACTCTTCTCTTCTCAAATTTCACTAAAAAAATTTAGGATCACGCGGGTATCTTGGAATCGTTCCGATGGTTTTATGACGAGAACATTGTCTTGGTGCCTCCTGTCAGGGGTTTTGTGGAAGTGTCCCGGGGAGTTGAGCTCTGAGGTGTTGTCGTCATAATTTTATCGTTGCAGTTCTGGAATACCTGATTTTAGTATGCTAACATTGAAAATCTCTTTTATGCAGTTCGTTGGTGAGATAACCTCGATGCCACCCAGTACTGGGGCGGGAGTTCGGGAGTATCGCCATAACTTGTATAACGGATGCTTTTCGAAGGTTGGGGTAGATGGTTTCCGAAGTTTTTCTCGGTTATGTGTTGAAGGATGGATACAACTGGATGTAGGACTTGCTAGATTTGGGTGAGATATTATGCTTCCCCTGTATCCCCAACACCTGATTGCATAACCGGAAAGGTTCGGGAGTTTCATAGGTGGGAATTCTCGTAGCTCTAGTTCTTCTTCCATGGATATTTGGTTTGAGATTGGGATTTCTTACCGATTATTCGTTCTTGATCCGTACCTTGTTGATTTATTTCTCTACCTAAATTCTAAGTGGCTTCTCAATTTATGGATATGTGACCATTTCAAGAGGAATGCATTCGTTCATTTTGTTCGGATGTGAAGACTATATGTTGCAATTTTCATTCCGTTGGATTCAGCTTCATTTTTCTGTCTATGTGCTAACGGTGGTCAACCTCTTGAGGATGGCTCCCGCTAAGAGCACCAATCAGAATCAGAATCAAGATCCTCCACCACCTCCACCTCCTCCGGAGGCATGGCAAGCTGTGATGGCCGCAACCAATGCAAACACACAGTTGATCATGCAAATTCTTCAAGAGCGCAATCAAGGCAACCAAGGGAACCAAGGCAACAATCAGAATCACTTTGCTACACTCAACCAGTTCCTTGCTAACGGGCCAAAGACTTTCAGCAATTGTGTTGAGGCAACCGATGCTGACGATTGGCTCGTGGATCTGTGCAAGCATTTCGAGTGCAGTAATGTCAGGCCTAAGGACTTTGTCAAGTTCGCTTCCTTCCAACTCAAAGATCAAGCTGCAGAATGGTTCCAGTAGTACAAGGATTCCAGAGGTGGACGTGCTATTACCTGGGATGAATTCCGTCAAGATTTCAGAGCTCACCATATCCCTCAGAGCGCGGTTGAAAGCAAGCATGAGGAATTCCGCAACCTGAAGCAAGGCTCTTTGTCTGTCTATGACTACAACAAGTTGTTCCAGAAGCTCGCCCGCTTTGCCAAGCAGGACGTACCCGATGAGAAGAGCATGATATACCAGTTCAGGGGTGGTCTCAGGGAAGAAATTCAGCTAGCTCTTGTCCTCTTTGAGCCTTTGAGGTACGATGAGTTCTACAACATGGCATTGAAGCAAGAGGCTGCTCAACTGAGGTGTGATGCTTCCAAGAAGTGAGTCAGAGACACTACTCCTTCTTCCTCTACTCAAGTGGCCAAGCAGCAGAAGTATTGGCTTCCTCCTCCTCCGTTCCGTCAGCCGTATCAGCAGAAGAGCAAAGGTGGCAGTGGATCTTCCCACCCTCCCAACCCTGGCTTTCAGAACAAGACTTCGTCTCAAGCTCCAAGATCGAGTGCTCCGTACCACCATCCGCTTTCAGAGGTCACGTGCAACAAGTGCCAACAGAAGGGTCACTATGCCAACAAGTGTCTTAATCAGAGGCGTCTTCCTCCTCCTCCTGTGAGATCGGCAAGTATAGATGTGGTCAAGCATAACCCCAAGCACGCCAAGGTCAACTTGATGAACGCAGCTCAGGCAGAGGATTCGTCAGATGTCATCATGGGTAACCTTCCTGTTAATGATATTCCTGCAAAAGTTCTTTTTGACACTGGTGCATCGCATTGTTTCATTTCCAAACCTTTTGCATCAAAGTATGAGTGTGATTATCAGTATCTGCAAAGTTCCTTGCAAATTGTGTCACCGGGCAAGCAGATGACAGCTAACACCTGCGTCTCGAAGGTTACTATCACCTTGGGCGACTACAAGTTCCTTTCTTCCCCAATTGTTCTTGGTAACTCGGATATTGATCTTATTCTCGGGATGGATTGGCTTTCTAAGCACAAGGCGCATCTTGATTGTGCTGCCAGGCAGATTCAATTGACTCATTCATCTGAGGATGTAATTGTCTTTGCCACTCGGGATAATACCATCCGTCTGTTTTCTCTCAATGAGAAGGGTGAACTCGATGCTATCTCGCAAATTCCAGTCGTTTGCGAATATCAAGACGTCTTTCCAGAAGAGCTTCCAGGAATGCCTCCGCACCGGCCAGTTGAATTCGTTATTGATCTTGAGCCTGGTACGGAACCTGTGTGCAAGCGTCCTTACAAGCTCGGACATGAAGAGTTGAAGGAGCTAAAGAAGCAACTCAATATTCAAGAGAGAATGGGTCTCATCCGGCCTAGTTCTTCTCCGTGGGGTTGTGGTGTTCTTTTTGTGAAGAAGAAGGATGGAACGGACCGACTTTGTGTTGATTACCGTCCATTGAACAAGAAGACCATCAAGAACAAATACCCACTTCCCAACATCAATGAGCTGTTCGAACAACTCAAAGGTGCCCAAGTATTCTCCAAGCTTGATCTCCGTATGGGTTATCATCAGATTTGAATCCGTGAGCAAGATATTCCCAAGACGGCTTTCAGGACAAGCTATGGGTCATACGGATACACTATCATGTCTTTTGGCCTCGTCAACGCTCCTCCGATGTTCTCTCGCATGATGAACTTCATCTTCAATGCCTACACCAATGACTTTGTTTTGGTCTATCTCGACGACATTCTGGTTTTCTCGAAGAACAACGAAGATCATGCCAAGCACTTGCGTTTGGTACTCAATAAGCTGAGGGAACACAAGTTCTACGCCAAGTTCTCCAAGTGCAAATTTTGGCTCGATGAGGTTCTTTATCTTGGTCATATCATCTCTGCCAAGGGCATTGCCGTGAATCCTGAGAAGGTGTCTGCAATTGTGAATTGGGAACCTCCTCAGAACGTGAAGCAACTCCGTAGCTTCCTCGGTCTCGCAAGCTACTGTCGAAGATTCGTTGAAAACTTTTCTAAGATCGCGAAGCCTCTCTCAAATCTTCTCCAGAAGCACGTCAAGTACGTTTGGTCTCCGGAGTGTGACATTGCTTTCAACACTTTGAAAGAGATATTGATCACTGCTCCAGTTCTCACTCCGCCTGATGAATCCAAGCCGTACGAGGTCTTTTGTGATGCCTCTCTCCAAGGTCTTGGCGCAGTGTTGATGCAAGAGAAGAAAGTTGTTGCTTATACCTCTCGCCAGTTAAAGCCCAATGAGAAGAACTACCCCACTCATGATCTCGAGTTGGCGGCAGTTGTGCATACTCTTTTGACTTGGAGACATCTCTTATTGGGAAGAAAAGTGGACATTTTCACTGATCACAAGAGTCTCAAGTACATCTTCACTCAGCCTAATCTCAACCTCAGGCAAACTCGATGGGTCCAAATGATTCAAGAGTATAATCCGAGTATCGAGTATACTCCAGGCGAGGCCAATGTGATTGCTGATGCATTGAGCAGAAAGGCTTATTGCAACAGCCTGATTCTCAAGCCTTATCAACCCGAGCTTTGTGAAGCTATCCGCAAACTTAATCTGCAAGTTGTTCCTCAAGGTTTCCTCGCCAACCTTCAAGTCTCTCCTAGCTTGGAAGACCAGATTCGCCAAGCCTAGCTTCTTGATGCTATGGTGAAAAAGGTGAAGATTGGGATTGCCAAGAGTCAACCCAAGTACAAGTGCTACCGCCTTGATGACAAGGATACTCTCTTCTTCGAGGATCGTATTGTTCTACCCAAAGGTGACCTCCGTAAAGTGATCATGAATGAGGCTCAAAATTCTCTCCTCTCCATCCACCCTGGGAGCACGAAGATGTATCAAGACCTCAAGCAGGCTTATTGGTGGACTCGTATGAAGCGCGAGATTGCTCAATTCGTGAATGAGTGTGATGTCTGTAGAAGAGTGAAGGCAGAACACCAAAGGCCAGCTGGTCTCCTCCAACCTCTTGCCATTCCAGAATGGAAGTTTGACCACATTGAGATGGACTTCGTGACTGGGTTTCCAAAGTCCAAGTGTGGCAATGATGCTATATTCGTTGTCATCGACAAACTCACTAAAGTGGCTCACTTTCTGCCTATCAAAGAGTCAATCACTGCAGCTCAATTGGCGGAACTCTATACCTCTCGAATTGTCTCTTTGCACGGGATTCCACAAGTGATCTCTTCAGACCGTGGCAGCATCTTTACCTCCAAGTTTTGGGATTCTTTTCAGAAGGCCATGGGCACCAACATCCGCTTCAGCACAGCTTTCCATCCTCAAACTAGCGGTCAAGTCGAGCGTGTCAACCAGATTCTTGAAGATATGCTCAGGGCTTGTGTGATCTCCTTCGGCATGAAGTGGGAGGATTGTCTTCCTTATGCTGAATTATCCCACAACAACAGTTTTCAAGCAAGTTCGGGAAAGGCCTCGTTTGAAATCCTGTATGGCAGGAAGTGTCGTACCCCTCTCAACTGGTCTGAAACCGGTGAACGTCAGCTTCTCGGAAATGACTTAATCACAGAGGCAGAGGAAATGTGCAAAGTCATTCGAGATAACCTCAAAGCAGCCCAATCCCGCCAGAAGAGCTACTATGACAGTAAGCACCGTGATTTGGCTTTCGAGATCGGAGATCATGTTTACCTCCGCATCTCTCCTATGAAAGGTACTCGTCGCTTCGATATCAAAGGGAAGCTTGCCCCTAGATACGTGGGACCTTTCAAGATTGTCAGCAAGAGAGGCGACCTCGCCTATCAAGTCGAGCTTCCTTCAAACTTTGCAAATGTTCATGATGTGTTCCATGTCTCTCAGCTTCGAAAGTGCTTCAAGACTCCTGACCGCACCGTCAACTTCGAGGACATTGAGCTCCAAGAAGATCTCTCCTATCGTGAGCACCCTGTTGCTATTCTCGAAGAGACTGAACGCAAGACTCGCAACAAGTCAATCAAATTCCTCAAAGTCAAGTGGTCACACCATTCCGACCGTGAAGCTACCTGGGAACGCGAGGATCACCTCCGTTCTGAGTACCCGGCGTTCTTTCAGTCCTAGATCTCGGGACGAGATCCTTTTGTAGTGGTGGAGTGTTGTAACACCCCGGATGTAACTTACCCAATTTGTACTCCAACTCTTGTTGTTTCCGGCCTTAAGTTATTTTATTTTCTCGGGTTCGGGTTTTTGTCTCCGTGTGTTGTTATCATTGTCATGCATCTCATATCATGTCATCATGTGCATTGCATTTGCATACGTGTTCATCTCTTGCATTCGAGAATTTTCCCCGTTGTCCGTTTTGCATTCCGGTTCTTCGTTCTCCTCCGGTGGTCATCTCTACCTTCCTTTCGTGTGTGGGGATTAAACATTTCCGGATTGGACCGAGACTTGCCAAGCGGCCTTGGTTTACTACCGGTAGACCGCCCGTCGAGTTTCGTACCATTTGGACTTCGTTTGATGCTCAAACGGTTAACCGAGGGACCGAAAAGGCCTCGTGTGTGTTGCAGCCCAACACCCTTTCAATTTGGCCCAAAACCCACCTAAACCTTCTCCATCATCTAGAGCGTTCGATCATGATCGTGTGGCCTAAAACCGCACCTCATTTGGACTCTCCTAGCTCCCTCTACCTATAAATATGTGCTCCCCTCCCAAAATTCGCGGATGAACCCTAACCATCTTCCTCCTCGCGCCGCCGGACAACATCCGCGCCGAGTCGGACATGTCCGGCTAGCCGCCGCTGCCATGTGTCATTCCCCCGTTGGCCCGGCCGCAACCCCCGCTGTCGGCCCGCCGAAGCCCGGGGCGGGCCCTCGTCGCCGCCTCCCGGGCCGCGTCCCCGCGCCCACGCCGCCCGAGGAGCTGCCGCGCGCCGCCCGCACCGGACGGTCGCTCCGCCGCGCCGCCGTCGACGAACCTCGTCGCCGTCGATGTGCCGGGCCGCCTCCGTCCATCTCCCGCCGCCCAACCTCGCCGCGGTCGCTGCCCCTCGCCGGCCCGCTGCTCCTCCGGCCCCGCCGCGCCCGGATCCGGCGGGATCCGGCCGGATCCGCCTCCTCCGACCTTCCCGGCGCCGCCCCACGCCCTCCTCCGGTGAAGATCCGGCGAGTGCCTCGGTTTCCGTGCCAAACCCTAGATCTGGTTTTCAGAGGGTATATTTTTCCTAAGTCCCTGAAATTCCCAGTTTCAAATGTTCATGTTCATCATGCTGTAACTAAGCATCCGTAGCTCCGTTTTGGGCATATAGCATATCAAAATGTTCGTCTCAGAGAGTACATCATTTCATTCCATTGCATCATTTTCATTTGAGTTCATCTTGATGCCCGAAATGCTGTTAGAAGAGTGCTACTTGAGATAATTGTCAGATCTGCTACTCCATTTAGATATTTGTCATTTTTGCCATGATTATTGTGTGCATGATATGCCCTGGTGCTCTACATATGTTTTTTTAAGGGTTTTGCGTGCAACTCATGTATTTTTGTGATGTGTGTGGTGACTAGCACGAGCTTGCAAAGTGAGGCACTTGGTAATGCTGATTTCAGGGACTTAGCATTTCCACAAAGTCCTTAACCTATTTATCTCATATGGCCATATGTTCATGTTATTTCCTAGTGATCCGTGCCTCTTTTGAGGATGATCAGTAAGGATGTTTTGTTAATCTTGTAGTTCTCTATCCATCCATGTCTTTGTTTGCATTTATGGAGCACCCTAGCTTGAGTCAATCGAGCTCTACTTTTGCTACTTCGTGAATCTGGCAGATTGTCTACTTGTTAGCGATTTTGCCGAGGATGTTGTAGTTGATCCGTGCATGCTATGCTATTGTTCTTGCCATGTCTAGCTTGAATTTTGTCTATTCTTGATGGGTGTATGCTTAGCTAGTCATGACTTGCTCCGTAGTGAGTGCATCGAGCTCGTAAACATGCCTACTTGATATCTGTTTCAGCATGCTCCAGTTTTCACTAAGTCTGAGAACTGATTATGTTTTTGCCATGTTCACATGCTTGCAATTGTATTTTCTGATCCCTTTTGGCTCAAGGTCACTAAGGGACTTTTGTTAAGATCTTTGAGTAGCTCCATGCCATGCTTTAATTTGACATGTTTAGGTCCTGTAGCATATAGTTTTGTTGCTCCAAAGTCTGCAACCTGATCTGAAATTCCAGACAAGTGTTAATTTCACTAAGTGTGAGATCTGTTTTCCATATGCATTTTTGCCATGCTTGTTTGAACCTGTTAATGGATGAATTGGCCGTAGCTCAGTGCTAGACTTTTGTTAAGCATCATGAATGCATCCATGCCATGTATTTTGTTGTCATGTTTGAATGTTGTAGCATGTTCATCTCATTGCATTTAGATTGCTACTTGCTGTAAATCGCAGAACGTGGTCATATTTGAATCGCTTGCCATTTCCAAACCGCAACTCCGATTCCGGCGTTCTTTATATCGTTTTCAAGCGATTTCATCTCATCTTTCTAGTGGCACACTTGGATTTCCAAGTTGAGTCCAGGTTCATGCATTCCTTGTCAAATCTTGCATATGCATCCCGCATCGCATCCCGCATAGCATATCATCTTTGCATCATATCGTTTGAGCTTTGCACGTGGTTGATTGTGCCCTTGTTACTTGTTTGTCTTGTTTGGGTAGAGCCGGGAGACAAGTTCGCTAACGAGGAGCCCGTTGAGTTTGCTTTCGAGGATCCAGTCAACTCTGACAACTTTGCAGGCAAGATGATCATACCCTCGAAATCACTACTATCTTTGCTATGCTAGATGCTCGCTCTTTTGCTATGCCAATGCTACGATGCCTACCACTTGCTTTCAAGCCTCCCAAATTGCTATGTCAAACCTCTAACCCACCATGTCCTAGAAAACCGTTGATTGGCTATGTTACCGCTTTGCTCAGCCCCTCTTATAGCGTTGCTAGTTGCAGGTGAAGATTGAAGACCGTTCCTTGTTGGAACCTTATTTACTTGTTGGGATATCATTATATTATCTTGTTATCTTAATGCATCTATATGGTAAAGGGTGGAAGGCTCGGCCTCTCGCCTAGTGTTTTGTTCCACTCTTGCCGCCCTAGTTTCCGTCATATCGGTGTTATGTTCCCGGATTTTGCGTTCCTTACGCGGTTGGGTTATAATGGGAACCCCTTGATAGTTTGCCTTGATTAAAGCTTTTCCAGCAATGCCCAACCTTGGTTTTACCATTTTCCACCTAGCCTCTTTTTCCCTTGGGTTTCCGGAGCCCGAGGGTCATCTTATTTTAGCCCCCCCTGGGCCAGTGCTCCTCTGAGTGTTGGTCCAAACTAGAGTCCTGTGCAGCGCCCCCTCGGGGAAACTCGAGGTTTGGTTTTAGTTGTATGGAGCGCTCATCTGAGTGTGCCCTGAGAATGAGATATGTGCAGCTCCTATTGGGATTTGTCGGCACATTCGGGCGGTGTTGCTGGATTAGTTTTAACCTGTCGAAGTGTCTTGAAGAACCGAGATACCGAGTCTGATCGGAACGTCTCGGGAGGAGGTCTATTCCTTCGTTGACCGTGAGAGCTTGTCATGGGCTAAGTTGGGACTCCCCTGCAGGGATTTGAACTTTCGAAAGCCGTGCCCGTGGTTATGGGCAGATGGGAATTTGTTAATGTCCGGTTGTAGATAACTTGAACCTTAACTTAATTAAAATGAATCAACTCAGTGTGTTACCATGATGGCCTCTTCTCGGCGGAATCCAGGAAGTGGACACGGTGTTGGAGTATTGCTTGCCGCAGGTTGCCCTCTTTAGTTATGCGTTCGTGCTTTGCCTTCTCTTCTCGCTCTCTTTTGCGAACAGGATAGCCACTATATATGCTAGTCGCTTGCTGCAGCTCCACCTTATTTACCTTGCCTTACCTATTAAGCTTAAATAGTCTTGATCGCGAGGGTGCGAGATTGGTGAGTCCCTGTGGCTCACAGATTACTATTACACCAGATGCAGGGCCTGATGATTCCGCTCCAGGTGACGCGCTCGAGCTCAAGTGGTAGTTCGACGAGGACTCTCAACGTTACTACGTGTCTTTCCCTGATGATCAGTAGCGGTGCCCAGTTGGGGTGATCGGGACCGTGTCGCATGTTGGGTTATCTTTTATTTTGGTGCCGTAGATGGGCCATGAGTGTTTGGATGATGTAATGTTATTTATGTACTTGATTGACGTGGCGAGTGTAAGACAACTATGTTATCTCCCCTTTTATTATCTATATATTACATGGGATGTTGTGAAGATTGCCTAACTTGCGACATATGCCTTCAATGCGATTCTGTCTCTAAGTCGTGCCTCGACACGTGGGAGCTATAGTCGCATCGAGCATGTTACAACCCCTCCCTCTCTTCTCGTGGATTGCCCGACCCTCTATGTATGATACGGATAGGCCTCCATTTCACACACATTGCATGCAAAAATTTGTTTGAGATGTCATCGACACATATTCCCACAAATAATTCACGAAATCAACCCCCCACCCAGCCCCCACCCCAAAACAAAAAACACTCACGAACACGGTTTGTATTTCTCACACACACCCCACGTAGGTGGGGGCGTGCACGAAGAGAAGAGGTGCATGCACGGCGCACGTACTCCCGTCTCTTTCCCAACCACACCCGCGCGGGTACACGGTGGAGCTCATTTCCGTACGAAAAAGGCAGCCCACGTGGTAATTTGGCACGTGTACTGGTTGTCCACTTGGTGGAGGGAGGATCGTCTACCACGGGTCAACAAACAAATTGCGACTTGACACGTTATGTTACATTAAAAAAGAGGCAAATCATGTGGGGCCTACCTTAGAGGCAAGGCTCTATACACTGGAGTACTTTTGATGTGTCCCGTCAACTCGCAGAACGAGAAGAAGCTTGCTTAGTACGCCGTCTCCCCCGCCCACGGGCGCGGTGGCTCGCAGGATGAGGTGAAGCTTGCTTACCACGCCTTATGCCCGCTCCCTCGCCCACGCGCGCGGTGGCTCGTAGCCCGAGGAGAAAATTTTACTACTCCCTCTGTTTACTCCTCGTCCCAACTACCTTGGTTATAGAGATTATACTATCATATTGTTTGGAATATATATGTCCTTTAGTAGATTTCAATATGAACTACTAGTATATACTCCAAACACTGATGTATATAGACGTATTTTAGACTGTAGATTCACTCATTTTGCTCTGTATGTAGCACTCTCCCTCACCCCTCGACCCTCGCCCACGTGGTGGACCTGCAGCAATTCATTCGGTCTCATATAGCTAGAACGATATATACTGCACTACCATTATTGCTCGACTTCCCGAAGAGGCGAAGAGCCAATCGCAAGGTTAATATCTTGGAGATGCCAAGCGCAAGGTTATAGGAGAACGAGTAGTAGGTGCCGCGTCATTTATAAATAAAGTTTTTTTCTTCAGTGGCACGTACGCAATATGATAGGTTCATATGGAGAGAAAAGGAAACCGCTCCACTATATACATAGTCAGGATGGGCCAGCCTACACGGTTGCTTGATGGGGTTGCTCTCTTCACACTCTCTCGCACAAAACGACTGTGGCCACATCTCTAACATCCCGGCGGATCACGTCCGCTTGGGGAAGGGGTGGATGCTTAGTGTAGATGCGGTGGCCATCGCCGACGGCGAAAAACCACTGTCGGCACGTCCCAATCAGGGGTCCCCGCCGTTCTCTCTCACAAAGCCGGTGAGGTTGCCTTTGTCCCTTGCTCACTGCCGCGATGTGGGCAGTTGCCGCCTCCTGCCGCCCTCCTCAAAGTTGAGCTACGTCCCTTAGGTACAACTCCCTTTACAGCCGGCTTGCACCACTGCTCCAGCTGCCCACATCACTCCATGTGGATATTTCTCTACTTCTTTGCCCCACACATCCTCTACTGGCTTCTACGTACTGTATTTGTGATGAGTTTATGTCTCATCAACTAGTCCCAGTAATCTTATTCTAATCACGCTTGTTCAATTTCTTTGCCACAGGGATGCTCATCTCGATTTTGGTGAAACTGCACAAAATGATCCGATGGTTAAAAGGTTGCAAACTTCATTTATTAGGAAGCTCGAACGTTGCCAGCAAATTGAAGCCTGGTCAGGGTTCACGATTCAAGGGCTAGGGACTGCATGGATCGTTTTTTTCTTTAGCTGCCTCTGTTCCAAAATAAGTGTCAACTTTAGTAGTAGTACAACTTTGTACCAAAGTTTGCACAAAGTTGAGAAACTTATTTTGGAACGGAGGGAGTACATATTTGATATGATCTGTAAATCATTGAGATGCAATAGCATGCATGTTAGTCTCCTTTGTATTTGATGAAATGTTGCAACGGGCAACCTTGGACGCAAGATACATGTAACAAAAGCTGGAAGCTTTATAGCATTGTACAAATTTATCTCGCTGATAAATTACAGTACGTACTATACTAGTACTTCCTCCGTTCCTAAATATAAGTCTTTGTAGAGATTTCACCATGAACCACATGCGGATCACTGAGCCTGCGTGTTTTCACTGCTCTTGCACGCCTCCGCTGTAAGAATGGAGAAAATTGTAATCTAGTCCTTTTGCCGAAAGCGTGGGACATCCAGCAGTCCTACGACCTCAGTAATAAAGACCAATGAGCCGTCAAATCACATAGACCCAGCAGTAAGTTGGACGGACGAAGCAACCATCACTCTTGCGCCAGTGAGAGGTCGTGTCCGCTCTGCCCGGGCATGAATGCGGCACCGATTCTTTGGAGCGGCGCTGACCGTTTCGGGCGGGAAGCGCGCGCGGGCGATGGAGGGGCTTTGGGTGGGCCAAGCTGGTCAGGAGCGGTCATGGCAGCTGTCCGCATGTCCCTATCGGACACGCCCGGAAACGAGAGGATGCACCGACTCTTGCGGCTAAAATCGTACACTACACAATATCTCTCTGTAGGAGTAGGTCGATCTGTCGTTCTCTCTAACACACACATGGTGTTAAACACACACGCACACACACAGGCGCGCACACGCACGCACCTTGGTCCCGTTGCACCTTCTAACGTGACTTATTACACCTAGACGGAGGGAGTAGTAAGTATACGAGATACGGTGGCACACTGACTTAAGTCGAATATAAGTGCCCAAAATTTGTGTGCATGTTATAATAAGGATTCAGGAATGTATAAAAGGTTATTTCCCTCTCGTTGAACATAACGGGAGGGTTGTGTAGCTGGTTAGCCTGTTCGCTCATCAAACTTGAGGGCTCGGGTTAGATAACTACACTTGAGCATAATTTGTGCCAGGAGGATTCTTTGACTGGTCAAAATCTTTTCTAGGGTTTGCACACTTCACACTCTCTCTCCAGTATATATATACACGCTGGAGCCTCAGCGCTTGTAGTTGCTCTCTTCACACTCTCTCGCCCTCTCCTGCTGGAGCCTCAGTGCTTGTAGTTGCTCTCTTCACACTCTCTCGCCCTCTCCAGATCTAAACAAGACTTCGTTGGCCCCTCTCTTCCCTCACTGCTGCTCAAAGAGCCAGCAGGATCCGTCCGCCGGGAAGGGAAGTAGGCTTAACGCTGTCGCCGTCGGCGAGGGACTACCGGCACAGCTGTTCACTTTCCACCCAGCGGCGGCGCGGGAGGGCCTCCGGCCCCTTCTTCTTTGTCGCCGTCCCGTCGCCCGCCGAACCATGCCCCAAGAACCTTAAGGTATAATTTACTTACTCCACATGCATTGCTCTAGCTGCATGTATACCATGAATCTAGGACGCGGTTCAAAGAGGAAAGGAGTGGGAAAAGTTGTATATAGCATGAATCTCGGACGTCGTTCAAAGAGGAAATGAAGGGGGAAAGTTGTATAGCATTAATCTAGGACGTGGTTCAAAGAGGAAAGGAATGGGGGAAAGTTGTATCGCATAAATCTAGGACGTGGTTCAAAAAGGAAAGGAAGGGGCGAAAGTACTAGTTCAAAAAGGAAAGGAAGGGACAAGGCTGTAGAGTTTGAGCAGGACTAGATTTGCTGCGCTCACATAGGGAAAGGCGTCTGATAACAAAACTGGGACCAACATGGACTGACACGGTTTTTTTTTAGTCCCTACACCAAAATGTCCCTGTAAACAAACACCCTCTAATAATGCCGCTGCAAAATTGATGCAATGCCACAGTTAAAAGCAAATTACATGTTTAATGAATTTTATTGTTAATATAATCTCGATGTTAATATTAATCAATGCCATCGTTTGAGAAATGCTACTGTCTTGCTTTCTTTCCCATTTAGATAAGGTATATGCTTCTTTTTGTTGGCTTCTGTGTCATCCACCGTTATTGATCACTAATTGTTTCCTTTGCACCTCAACAGTATTATCTGCTTCACCTCGTTGCCATTGTGACCTTTTGTTGCACTGCACAAAACACTTTTGCAAAATGTCACACCGACAACATTGCTTGATTGCTTGATCTTAGTGGAACTGCACAAGAGGAGATCTTACTTCCTATCCATTAAGGCAAATTTGGTTCAGATCTTCTTCTTGTGAGTTGTTTGAATTCCGCATCATGAGAGGTCAGTACTAGCCTTCTTCTGCAGTGTGCATTCATATGTTGTGCTACTTGTATGATAATGTTGCTTGATTTTAGTGAACTGCACAAATGGAGACAAGACTTCCAATCTGTATGTGCACCGTAATATCCCATTGAGGTAAGATAAGGATATTTCACAACTGCTGGCCTGTATTTTGCCACTTTCATCAGAAAATTAAGTTTAGTACTATACCTGTGCTCCCTAATTGACATGCCAAATCTTACATTGAAGGCGAAGCTTGTTTGTTATTGAACCAACTAATGAAGGGGAAGAACAAGGGGAAGAAAAACAAAAATCAACTTCCGGTGCTGTCATGAAAAAGTAGTATTGTCCTTGAGAAGTGCTTCATCTGTGCTGTTTTAAATATTTCCTTTCCTTTTTTTCGAGCAAACAATGATGCTAGCATTTAGTAGTCCTCTTGTCTTTGCACAACAGGATCATCTTCCTATGAAGAAGGATATGGAGTACGTGAAGTGACTAGTTCCGATTATGCCAGGATGAAGAAGCCATGTCTATCTTATCATCAGAAGGAGCAGTTGAAGGATGGTTACATTATCCCCACCAGACCAAACTAACTTCAGCTCAGAAGGACTGACAAAATCTCCATTTTTTTGCTGTGATGCGCGAGTACAATGTTTTTCTAGGATTTTTCTAGTGAGTTCCATTTTTCTAAAAGTGTGCTCTACATGGACCATGTATGTGCCTGTTGAAACTGTCAATTCATAGTACAGTTTGCTCTATACTGATCACTTTGTTGTATTTGTGCAAACAGGGGTGCTCAGCTTGATTTCAATGGGAACTGCACAAAATGTTCATGAATACATCGAATCATTCATTTCCACCACAAGAAAGGAGGTGCCGATAAGTTCAAGGCGTTGCAACATATAAGGGCGAAATCATACAAGCTACGCGCGAATTTGGTTTATTTTGGTGGAACTGCACAAAAAGAACAGCTGGTTTATTTAGCACGAGGTGCCATGTCAATGTCCGAACTGATGGCAAACCCTGCCCATTCCACAATCATAGGCATTTGATATTTTGGAATGGGACAACCTTGTCAAATTTTGCTCATTGATTTTAGCAAGACATGCGTTTGATATTTTCGAATGGGACGCCCTTACTGTCAGCAGCGTCGATCAATTTTTTCTTTATTCTTTAGTTGTGAAGTAAATATTGCCTCTAACATGTGAGTCGCTGAGATGCATAATCATCGATTGTTTTGAATGTTCTCTATGAATTGCCAGGCCTGTGTGTTTTATTGCAATGTACAAAAATGCTAAAAACCTGCTCAAACTCTTTGTACTCCTTCTGTTCCTTTTTTACTTCGCACATTGTGAAAGTGCATACTTTTTTGTATAAGATTGGTCAAAGTAGAGATACTTTGACTGCAGACAAAACTTGTATGCAGACTAGAAAGGACCGGAGGGAGTACATGTGAAACTACTGCAAACGAGGTGATCACCCTGGGAATAATGCTAGTACATATTGTTTTGCATGTTCATCCAATGCCAGTGATATACGAATTCGAACTAATCGAAATAAATTCATTCATACACGGTCGGATTTCATATAAACATGCCAGATTTTATTATATTTCATACATTCTTCAACTAAAAGGGGTGCGCTGGAGGTATAATTAATTAACCGAAGCTACCCACCTGTGTCCCGCTAAGCCGAACAGAAGTTTTAGTGACTTAACTGCAGGTGCAGTTGCGTAATTGACATGTGGCCTGTTGGGCCCATGTGTCAGTCAGCCAACTGCACCAGCAGTTAAGTAGAAGCAGCGTTACTCTCCAGCAGAACTCCGCGACTCCACGTCGCCGCCAAGAAGCTAACCGGCCGTCAATGGTCAACCCACCTAGCTTGGCTTCAACAGGAGGGTAGCAGCGATGGCCTTACTTGGACCCGAGCGACGGCGACCTACCGTGTTCTACTCTTTCTCGTTTTCTGTGTGGCGCGGCCTCGTTGGCAGTGGGGCGGGGCATCGGCGGAGCCGGCGATGTCCGCTGTCTCGTTGCCGGCGGGCAGCGCCTCAGTGGAGCGGTGGAAATCCTCCCCCGCGTTGCCGGCAGGGTGGGGCCTCGGCTGAGCCGGCGATGTCCTCTGCCTCGTTGTTGGCGGGGCCTCGATGGAGCCGGCGGTGTCCTCTGCCTCGTTGTTGGCGCCGCGGGGCCTCGATGGAGCAGGGCCTCGTCGACGCCAGCGGAGCGAGGACTCGTCAGAGCCGGCATTGTCCTCTGCCTCGTCCTCGGTCTCGCCAAATAGCGCCTCGCCCGCTTCATCGCCCTCTTTGCTAGCCTCTTTGTAGGCGGCCGCAGCCTCCGCCACCCGCATACACTCCCGCCAGCACTCGAGGCGGCCCTTGCGGGCGGAGCGGTACGAGTCGAGCAGCGCCTCCTGCTCCGCCCGCTCCGCGGCGATCTGCTCCTCCGCCTGCAGATGCTCCTGGAGGAGATGGTGGTTGTAGGCGGCGTCGGCCTGCGCCTTCCGGAACTGCTCCTGACGCATCTGCCTCACACTGTCCATATATTGGGCACGAGCCTCGCCGATGGTCATGGTGCAATGCACCGGCAAGGATGGCACGGAGGAGGGGGTTGGCGCCGGATCGTCGACTACCATGTTCTCCATTGGGACGTCGTCGTCCTCCGGCTGCCTGCCGGCCAGCCGGCCGGCAGCAATGGCTGCCATCTCCTTGTGGTCCGTCGTCCGCCCGTCGCGAAGAGCGCTGGAGCGCGAGGAAGCCGTGGTGGGCAGTAGTGGTGTGGACAGGAGAAAGGGAATGGATGCGGATGACTGTGGCTATGGCCGGTGCAGCAGTTTATATAGCAATGATGGGCGGGCGGAGGGACGGACGTTGAAGGAAATATGCCCTAGAGGCAATAATAAAATTATTATTTATTTCCTTATATCATGACAAATGTTTATTATTCATGCTAGAATTGTATTAACCGGAAACATAATACATGTGTGAATACATAGACAAACAGAGTGTCACTAGTATGCCTCTACTTGACTAGCTCGTTAATCGAAGATGGTTATGTTTCCTAACCATAAACAAAAGAGTTGTTATTTGATTAACGGGATCACATCATTAGGAGAATGATGTGATTGACATGACCCATTCCATTAGCTTAGCACCCGATCGTTTAGTATGTTGCTATTGCTTTCTTCATGACTTATACATGTTCCTATGACTATGAGATTATGCAACTCCCATTTGCCGGAGGAACACTTTATGTGCTACCAAACGTCACAACGTAACTGGGTGATTATAAAGGAGCTCTACAGGTGTCTCCAAAGGTACATGTTGGGTTGGCGTATTTCGAGATTAGGATTTGTCACTCCGATTGTCACAGAGGTATCTCTGGGCCCTCTCGGTAATGCACATCACATAAGCCTTGCAAGCATTGCAACTAATGAGTTAGTTGTGAGATGATGTATTACGAAACGAGTAAAGAGACTTGCCGGTAACGAGATTGAACTAGGTATTGAGATACCGACGATCGAATCTCGGGCAAGTAACATACCGATGACAAAGGGAACAACGTATGTTGTTATGCGGTCTGACCGATAAAGATCTTCGTAGAATATGTGGGAGTCAATATGAGCATCCAGGTTCCTCTATTGGTTATTGACCGGAGACGTGTCTCGGTCATGTCTACATTGTTCTCGAACCCGTAGGGTCCGCACGCTTAAGGTTTCGATGACAGTTATATTATGAGTTTATGAGTTTTGATGTATCGAAGGAGTTCGGAGTCCCGGATGAGATTGGGGACATGACGAGGAGTCTCGAAATGGTCGAGGCATAAAGATCGATATATTGGACGACTATATTCGGACATCGGAAAGGTTCCGAGTGGTTCGGGTATTTTTCGGAGTACCGGGGAGTTACGGGAATACGGGAGAAGA
>NC_041382.1:697888915-697901251 GCF_002162155.2 Triticum dicoccoides | reverse complement strand
TTCCTTCTCTTCCCTCTTCCCCTTCCTTGTCTCCTACTCCTACTACATGGAAGGACTCCTAGTTGGACTAGGAAAGGGGGAATCCTACTCCCGGTGGGAGTAGGACCCCCCTAGGGCGCGCCATAGAGAGGGCCGGCCCTCCCCTCCTCCACTCCTTTATATACGGGGGCAGGGGGCACCACATAGACACACAAGTTGATCCTCGTGATCATATTCTTAGCCGTGTGCGGTGCCCCCTTCCACCATAATCCTCGATAATATTGTAGCGGTGCTTAGGCGAAGCCCTGCGACGGTAGAACATCAAGATCATCACCACGCCGTCGTGCTGACGGAACTCTTCCACGACGCTTTGCTGGATCGGAGTCCGGGGATCGTCATCGAGCTGAACGTGTGCTAAAACTCGGAGGTGCCGTAGTTTCGGTGCTTGATCGGTCGGGCCGTGAAGACGTACGACTACATCAACCGCGTTGTGCTAACGCTTCCGCTGTCGGTCTACAAGGGTACGTAGATCACACTCTCCCCTCGTTGCTATGCATCACCATGATCTTGCGTGTGCGTAGGAATTTTTTTGAAATTACTACGTTCCCCAACAGTGGCATCCAAGCCTAGGTTTTATGTCTTGATGTTATATGCACGAGTAGAACACAAGTGAGTTGTGGGTGATATAAGTCATACTGCTTACCAGCATGTCATACTTTGGTTCGGCGGTATTGTTGGACGAAGCGGCCCGGACCGACATTACGCGTACGCTTACGCGAGACCGGTTCTCCCGACGTGCTTTGCACAAAGGTGGCTAGCGGGTGACAGTTTCTCCAACTTTAGTTGAACCGAGTGTGGCTACGCCCGATCCTTGCGAAGTTTAAAACAGCACCAACTTGACAAACTATCGTTCTTGTTTTGATGCGTAGGTAAGATTGGTTCTTGCTTAAGCCCGTAGCAGCCACGTAAAACTTGCAACAACAAAGTAGAGGACGTCTAACTTGTTTTTGCAGGGCATGTTGTGATGTGATATGGTCAAGACATGATGCTAAATTTTATTGTATGAGATGATCATGTTTTGTAACCGAGTTATCGGCAACTGGCAGGAGCCATATGGTTGTCGCTTTATTGTATGCAATGCAATCGTGCTGTAATGCTTTACTTTATCACTAAGCGGTAGCGATAGTCGTGGAAGCATAAGATTGGCGAGACGACAACGATGCTACCATGGAGATCAAGGTGTCGCGCCGGTGACGATGGTGATCATGACGGTGCTTCGAAGATGGAGATCACAAGCACAAGATGATGGTGGCCATATCATATCACTTATATTGATTGCATGTGATGTTTATCTTTTATGCATCTTATCTTGCTTTGATTGACGGTAGCATTATAAGATGATCTCTCACTAATTATCAAGAAGTGTTCTCCCTGAGTATGCACCGTTGCGAAAGTTCTTCATGCTGAGACACCACGTGATGATCGGGTGTGATAGGCTCTACGTTCAAATACAACGGGTGCAAAACAGTTGCACACGCAGAATACTCAGGTTATACTTGACGAGCCAAGCATATATAGATATGGCCTCAGAACACGGAGACCGAAAGGTCGAGCGTGAATCATATAGCGGATATGATCAACATAGCGATGTTCACTAATGAAACTACTCCATCTCACGTGATGATCGGACATGGTTTAGTTGATTTGGATCACGTAATCACTTAGAGGATTAGAGGGATGTCTATCTAAGTGGGAGTTCTTAAGTAATATGATTAATTGAACTTAAATTTATCATGAACTTAGTCCTGGTAGTATTTTGCAAATTATGTTGTAGATCAATAGCTCGCGTTGTTGCTTCCCTGTGTTTATTTTGATATGTTCCTAGAGAAAATTGTGTTGAAATATGTTAGTAGCAATGATGCGGATTGGATCCGTGGTCTGAGGTTTATCCTCATTGCTGCACAGAAGAATTATGTCATTGATGCACTGCTAGGTGACGGACCTATTGCAGGAGCAGATGCAGACGTTATGAATGTTTGGCTAGCTCAATATGATGACTACTTGATAGTTTAGTGCACCATGCTTAATGGCTTAGAATCGGGACTTCAAAGACGTTTTGAACGTCATGGAACATATGAGATGTTCCAGGAGTTGAAGTTAATATTTCAAGCAAATACCCGAGTTGAGAGATATGAAGTCTCCAACAAGTTCTATAGCTAAAAGATGGAGGAGAATCGCTCAACTAGTGAGCATGTGCTCAGATTGTCTGAGTACTACAATCGCTTGAATCAAGTGGGAGTTAATCTTCCAGATAAGATAGTGATTGACAGAATTCTCTAGTCACCATCACCAAGTTAGTAGAACTTCGTGATGAACTATGATATGCAAGGGATAACGGAAACGATTCCCAAGCTCTTCGTAATGCGGAAATTGACGAAGGTAGAAATCGAGAAAAACATCAAGTGTTGATGGTAGACAAGACCACTAGTTTCAAGAAAAGGGCAGAGGGAAGAAGGGGAACTTCAAGAAGAACAGCAAGCATGTTGCTGCTCAAGTGAAGAAGCCCAAGTCTGGTCCTAAGCCTGAGACTAAGTGTTTCTACTGCAAAGGGACTGGTCATTGGAAGCGGAACTACCCCAAGTGATTGGCAGATAAGAAGGATGGCAAAGTGAATATAAGTATATTTGATATACATGTTATTGATGTGTACTTTACTAGTGTTTATAGCAACCCCTCAGTATTTGATACTAGTTCAGTTGCTATGATTAGTAACTCGAAACGGGAGTTGCAAAATAAATAGAGACTAGTTAAGGGTGAAGTGATGATGTGTGTTGGAAGTGGTTCCAAGATTGATATGATCATCATCGCACACTCCCTATACTTTCGGGATTAGTGTTGAACCTGAATAAGTGTTATTTGGTGTTTGCGTTGAGCATGAATATGATTTGATCATGTTTATTGTAATAAGGTTATTCATTTAAGTAAGAGAATAAATTGTTGTTCTGTTTACATGAATAAAACCTTATATGGTTACACACCCAATGAAAATAGTTCGTTGGATCTCGATCGTAGTGATACAAATAATCATAATATTGAAACCAAAAGATGCAAATTTAATAATGATAGTGCAACTTATTTGTGGCACTACCGTTTAGGTCATATTGGTGTAAAGCGCATGAAGAAACTCCATGCTAATGGGTTTTGGAATCACTTGATTATGAATCAGTTGATGCTTGCGAACCATGCCTCATGGGCAAGATGACTAAAACACCGTTCTCCGGAACTATGGAGCGAGCAACTGACTTATTGGAAATAATACATACTGATGTATGAGATCCGATAAGTGTTAAGGATCGTGGCGGGTATCATTATTTTCTGACCTTCACAGATGATTTGAGCAGATATGGGTATATCTACTTAATGAAACACAAGTCTGAAATATTTGAAAAAATTTCAGAGTGAAGTGGAGAATCATCGTAACAAGAAAATAAAAGTTTCTATGATATGATCGCAGGGGTAAAATATTTGAGTTACGAGTCTGGCCTTCAGTTAAAACAATGTGAAATAGTTTCACTACTCACGCCACCTGGAACACCACAGCATAATGGTGTGTCCGAACATCATAACCGTACTTTATTAGATATGGTGCGATCTATGATGTCTCTTACCGATCTACCACTATCGTTTTGGGGTTATGCATTAAAGACAGCTGCATTCACGTTTAAAAGGGCACCATCTAAGTCCGTTGAGACGACACAATCTGAACTGTGGTTTGGCAAGAAACCAAAGTTGTCGTTTCTTAAAGTTTGGGATTGTGATGCTTATATGAAAAAGTTTCATCCTGATAAGCTCAAACCCAAATCGGAGAAATATGTCTTCATAGGATACCTAAAGGAGACTATTGGGTACACCTTCTATCATAGATCCGAAGGCAAGACATTCGTTGCTAAGAATGGATCCTTTCTAGAGAAGGAGTTTCTCTTGAAAGAAGTGAGTGCGAGGAAAGTAGAACTTGATAAGGTAATTGTACCTTCTCCCTTATTGAAAAGTAGTTCATCACAAGAAATCTGTTCCTATGACTACTACACCAATTAGTGAGGAAGATTAATGATGATGATCATGTAACTTCAGATCAAGTTAATACCGAATCTCGTAGGTAAACCAGAGTGAGATCCGCACCAAAGTGGTACGATAATCCTGTTCTGGAAGTCATGTTATTAGACCATGACGAACTTGCGAACTATGAGGAAGCGATGATGAGCCTAGATTCCGCGAAATGGCTTGAGGCCATGAAATCTGAGATAAGATCCATGTATGAGAACAAAGTATGGACTTTAATTGACTTGCCTAATGATCGGCGAGGCATCAAGATTAAATGGATCTTCAAGAGGAAGACGGACGCTGATAGTAGTGTTACTATCTACAAAGCTAGAATTGTCGCAAAAAGGTTTTCAACAAGTTCAAGGTGTTGACTATGATGAGAGTTTCTCACTCGTATCTATGCTTAAGTCTGTCCGAATCATGTTAGCAATTGCCGCATTTTATGAAATCCAGCAAATGGATGTAAAAACTGCATTCCTGAATGGATTTCTGGAAGAAGAGTTGTATATGATGCAGCCAGAAGGTTTTGTCGATTCAAAGGGAGCTAACAAAGTGTGCAAGCTCCAGCGATCCATTTATGGACTGGTGCAAGCCTCTCGGAGTTGGAATAAACGCTTTGATAGTATGATCAAAGCATATAGTTTTATACAGACTTGCGGTGAAGCCTGTATTTACAAGAAAGTGAGTGGGAGCACTACATCATTTCTGATAAGTATATGTGAATGACATATTGTTGATCGGAAATAATGTAGAATTATTCTACAAAGCATAAAGGAGTGTTTTTAAAGAAGTTTTTTCAAAGAAAGACCTCGGTGAAGCTGCTTACATATTAAGCATCAAAATCTATAGAGATAGATCAAGACGCTTGATAAGTTTTTTCAATGAGTACATACCTTGACAATATTTTGAAGTAGTTCAAAAATGGAACAGTCAAAGAAAGAGTTCTTGGCTGTGTTACAAGGTATGAAATTGAGTAAGACCCAAAGCCCGACCATGGCAGAAGATAGAAAGAGAATGAAAGTCATTCCCTATGCCTCAGCCATAGGTTCTATAAAGTATGCCATGATGTGTACCAGATCTATTGTATGCCCTACACTGTGTTAAGCAAGGGAGTACAATAGTGATCTAAGAGTAGATCACTGGACATTGGTCAAAATTATCCTTAGTGGAATAAGGAAATATTTCTTGATTATGGAGGTGACAAAAGGTTCGTCGTAAAAAGTTACGTCGATGCAAGTTTTGACACAGATCTGGATGACTCTAAGTCTCGATCTAGATACATATTGAAAGTGGGAGCAATTAGCTAGAGTAGCTCCATGCAGAGCATTGTAGACATAGAATTTGCAAAATACTTACGGATCTGTATGTGACAGACCCGTTGACTAAAATTATCTCACAAGCAAAACATGATCACACCTTAGTACTCTTTGGGTGTTAATCACATAAATGATGTGAACTAGATTATTGACTCTAGTAAACCGTTTGGGTATAGGTCACATGACGATGTGAACTATGGGTGTTAATCATATGGTGATGTGAACTCTTAGTGTTGAATCACATGGCGATGTGAACTAGATTATTGACTCTACTGCAAGTGGGAGACTGAAGGAAATATGCCCTAGAGGCAATAATAAAATTATTATTTATTTCCTTATATCATGACAAATGTTTATTATTCATGCTAGAATTGTATTAACCGGAAACATAATACATGTGTGAATACATAGACAAATAGAGTGTCACTAGTATGCCTCTACTTGACTAGCTCGTTAATCAAAGATGGTTATGTTTCCTAACCATGGACAAAGAGTTGTTATTTGATTAACGAGATCACATCATTAGGTGAATGATCTGATTGACATGACCCATTCCATTAGCTTAGCACCCGATCGTTTAGTATGTTGCTGTTGCTTTCTTCATGACTTATACATGTTCCTATGACTATGAGATTATGCAACTCCCGTTTGCCGGAGGAACACTTTGTGTGCTACCAAACGTCACAACGTAACCGGGTGATTATAAATGTGCTCTACAAGTGTCTCCAAAGGTACATGTTGGGTTGGCGTATTTCGAGATTAGGATTTGTCACTCCGATTGTCGGAGAGGTATCTCTGGGCCCTCTCGGTAATGCACATCACATAAGCCTTGCAAGCATTACAACTAATGAGTTAGTTGCGAGATGATGTATTACGAAACGAGTAAAGAGACTTGCCGGTAACGAGATTGAACTAGGTATTGAGATACTGACGATCGAATCTCGGGCAAGTAACATACCGATGACAAAGGGAACAACGTATGTTGTTATGCGGTCTGACCGATAAAGATCTTCGTATATGAGCATCCAGGTTCCGCTATTGGTTATTGACCGGAGACGTGTCTCGGTCATGTCTACATTGTTCTCGAACCCGTAGGGTCCGCACGCTTAAGGTTTCGATGACAGTTATATTATGAGTTTATGAGTTTTGATGTACCGAAGGAGTTCGGAGTCCCGGATGAGTTTGGGGACATGACGAGGAGTCTCAAAATGGTCGAGGCGTAAAGATCAATATATTGGACGACTATATTCGGACATCGGAAAGGTTCCGAGTGGTTCGGGTATTTTTCGGAGTACCGGGGAGTTACGGGAATACGGGAGAAGAAGTATATGGGCCTTATTGGGCTTTAGGGGAGAGGGAGAGGCAGCCCCCCCCCCCAAGGCCTAGTCCAAATTGGACTAGGGGGAGGGGCTGCGCCCCCTCCTTCCTTCTCTTCCCTCTTCCCCTTCCTTGTCTCCTACTCCTACTACATGGAAGGACTCCTAGTTGGACTAGGAAAGGGGAATCCTACTCCCGGTGGGAGTAGGACTCCCCTAGGGCGCGCCATAGAGAGGGCCGGCCCTCCCCTCCTCCACTCCTTTATATACGGGGGCAGGGGGCACCCCATAGACACACAAGTTGATCATCGTGATCATATTCTTAGCCGTGTGCGGTGCCCCCTTCCACCATAATCCTTGATAATATTGTAGCGGTGCTTAGGCGAAGCCCTGCGACGGTAGAACATCAAGATCGTCACCACGCCGTTGTGCTGATGGAACTCTTCCCCGACGCTTTGCTGGATCGGAGTCCGGGGATCGTCATCGAGCTGAACGTGTGCTAAAACTCAGAGGTGCCGTAGTTTCGGTGCTTGATCGGTCGGGCCGTGAAGACGTACGACTACATCAACCGCGTTGTGCTAACGCTTCCGCTGTCGGTCTACAAGGGTACGTAGATCACACTCTCCCCTCGTTGCTATGCATCACCATGATCTTGCATATGCGTAGGAATTTTTTTGAAATTACAACGTTCCCCAACAGACGTGTGGCGCCGAAGTAGCCGCCTCGGCAACCGCGTATCATAAATGTGGGCGGCAGATGGAAGGACGACACTTGTGTCGTTTGAAGGCGGAGCAATCGCCTGCACCGGGAAGCGGGGCGGGCGGCGCTGACTGTTTCGGGCGGAAAGCACGCGCGGGCGAGGAAATGACTTTACCTGGAGAGAATGACAATGGGGACCCACCAGGTCCATAGCCTCACATACGCAAGTGCCTCCTTATTATATATATGTATAAAACTATACTTCCTCCATCTAGGTGAATAAGTCATATTAGAAGGTGCATCACGACCTAGGTGCAAGCAGATTGGTGGAAAAGAAGAATATTTCTCTCTTCTAAACACAACATTTAATCACAGCAGTTAAGAGGATGCCTTATTAGCTACCCATGTAGGCCATCATGATTCATAGCATGCAAAGCGCTTTTATTTCTTGCCTAATAACCGCATGGACGTGCTGCATGCATTGGTCCTTGCCCGAGCAAAAAAAGGGAGGAAAGGGGTTTCCACGGGAGACAACGAGGCAGAGGTGGAAGCGCTCGCTGGAGTTATTTATTTTGCTTCCCCCTGGTTTCCTGACATCACGGTCCCACACCATTGTCAACCTATGTAGTACTAGTCAATAAATGAGAGAATTGCACAAGAAGCGACCGACAGCTGGGACCAAGCAGCTCGAGCAGTATTTGTGTTTTTTAGGTGTGAGCACTGCAGAGTTTTTCGATGTTTAGCCCAAATATTAATTTTTCTCCTGTGAACAACAACGAAAACATCGCTGCAGGTATTAACTGGGCGGGTTGTGGCCCGTCTAGCCTAGGCCAGATATCCAGCCCAGATATTAATTTTTTTCAAGCTGAAAATGGCTAGCCCAGCTATACTTTCTTTTAGGAATACCCAGGCAAGGTCAAGTTGTTATTCTCCGCCCCGCTGGGCTGCAAATCTTTCCTAGGAGGGATGCATTAGGCTTAACAAGAAAATGGGCTTTAAGAAATAATAAATGAGATTTAATTATAAAATCTGGGCAGTAACTATAAAAAATGCACCAAACACGTGATTACTTTTTAAAATATTATTTTTGGATATTGAAAATTTTAATTTCATTAATTCTTGCGAGCGCAATGTTTCGTTGGATTTTTACGTAATATAAATTTATATTGAAATTATTTTTAATCTGACTAGAAATTTCGGGATAGAAATATTTCAGATCCCATCAAAATGTGGGAAATTTTATTTGTTTTGAACGGTTGGTTGAAATGGGTTGTACTTTTAACAAACTGTAAATGGGTTGTAGTAAATTCCATTAGAATTAAAAAATGGGCTACACATTCTTACAAATCTCAAATGGGCTATAAGTTCTCTGCCACACACTTCTGGCCTTGCTAAGTTGACGCGTCCCCTAAAAAACAGAGTTGACGTGTATGCAAGGCTTTGTCAATTTATAGTCAACACACGGTTCTAGCAGCAGTGGCCGTTGGATGTCCATCCAATGGATGTCGTGCTTCTTCTTCAATCTTAGATATTCTAGCTTCACCCGCCCAAAAAATGATTCCTCCCCCTGACATCTGGGACGCACCATTTCGGAAGCTAACCTGTGGGCCTACTAAGTTGACGTACCAAGGGATTTGTCAACTTAGTCAATATAAACGATTCTAGCTGCAGTGACCGTACGATGTTCATCCAACGGTCGTAGTGCTTCTTCAACCTCTGGTCTTCTTGCTCCAGCCGCCCAAAGCAGCGCCGGTCGTGCCGCCTGCTCCTGCCTCCCGTGGCCGGCTGTGCTGCCGTGGAGGCCTCACCGCCCCCTACTATTCCCACCGCTGGGCAGGCCCTGCGGCGACGGCAGCCTCACTCCACAGCCAAACGAGTGAACCCTCATACTCCTCTCCGCGTGGGCATCCACTGTCGCGTCTTCATCGGCTCCGCGTTGTCCCCTTCCTAGGCCTCGTCGTCGTCCATCGCCCTGGTGCTCTCGGCGCGGCGTGGTCAACATGGAAGGAATGACTTCCATCGGACGTGGACTGTACGTGGAGAGCCTGACAGCTGGGTCCACGGCAGCAGCAAGGAAGTGCCTCCTTATTACGTGGAAAATAATGATTCCTCCACCTGACAGCAGGGACCCACCGAACGGGCCACCAGTATTTTGCAAAAAAAATCGTTTCCCCCTGACTGTTGGGACCCACCGGACGGGCCACCGTATTTCGCGAAAAAAACGTTCCCCCCGCTGTCAGCTCAGACCCACCGAAAGTGCCTCCTTATTACGCACAAAAAAATGAATACTCCCCCGGCTAGCTGGGACCCACCTTGCTGGGAGGCTGACTTGTGGGCCTACTAAGTTGACGGGGACGAAGGGCTTTGTGAACTTAGTCAATATGAACGATTCTAGCTCTAGTGACCATACGATGTCCATCCAACGGCCGTAGTGCTTCTTCAACCTCTGGTCTTCTTGCTCCAGTCGCCCAAAGCAGCACCGGTCGTGCCGCATGCTCCTACCTCCCGTGGCCGGTTGTGCTCCCGCAGAGGCCTCACCGCCCCCTACTATTCCCACCGCTGGCCAGGCCCTGCGGAGACGGCAGCCTCACACCGCAGCCGAACCAGTGAACCCTCGTAGTCCTCTCTGCGTGGGCTTCCACTGCCGCGTCGTCCCCTTCCTAGGCCTCGCCGTCGTCCACAGCCGTGGTGCTTTCCGCGCGGCGTGGTTAACGTGGTCAAGGAACGACTTCCATCGGAAGAGTACTGTACGTGGAGAGGCTGACGGCTGGGTCCACAGCCACAACACAGTTTTTTTGTGATTTGCCAAGTAAGTCGCTTTGTCAGGCCTGTTGGGCTGCAAATCTTTCAAGACGAGAAGAGCTTTCATTCGGCTGGCCGAGAAAATGGTCCATCAGTAATGAGAAATGGGCTGTACATTTTTAAAACACATCATACCGGCAATTAGTTTCAAAATATTTTTTCATTTCAAGATTTTAAATTACATTAATTTTTATGCGTGGAGAATTTGTTGGATTTTATATTGATATACATTTATTTTTAAAATCGGTTTGAATGTGAGTCGAAATTTCGGAATTAAAAACAGTTCGGACCGCACCGAAATATGCAAAATTTCGTATAATTTTTTAACCGTTGCCACAATATGGACTGTAATGCTAACAACAAGAATATGGGCTCCAAAAAAACCTTAAGAATTAGCAAATGGGCTGTAAATTATTAGAAATAATGGCAGATGGGATGTATGATGTTTTCCACATATTTGCGGCTTTCCTAAAAAAAGGTTGACGCACAAGCACTGACTGTTGGATGTCCATCCAACGGCCGTCGTGCTTCTTCAATCTCTGCTCTTCCTGCTCCAGCCGCTTAAACAAGCGCCGGCGGGACTGCCTGCTCCCTCCTCCTCGCGGCTGGCTGTGCTGCCGCGCAGGCCTCACCGCCCGACCGTACTACCATCACTGGCCTAGTCATCCCTCTACTCACCCACACCTACTGTCATTCTCCGGCGATGGCAGATGAACCAGTAAACCCTCGTACAGTCATACTCCCCTCCACGGTGGGAACAATTGCCGAGTCTTCCCTGCCTCCGTGTCGTCCCCTTCGTAGGCCTCGCCGTCGTCCACCGCCCTGGTGCTCTCGGTGCGGCGTGGTCAACGTGGTCAAGGAACAACTTCGATCGGACATGGACTGTACGTGGAGAGGCTGACAGCTGGGTCCATGGACGCAGCAAGGAAGTGCCTCCTTATTATGCGGAAAATAATGATTCCTCCACCTGACAGCTGGGACCCACCGGACGGGCCACTGTATTTTGCAAAAAAAAAACGTTTCCCCCTCACTGCTGGGACCCACCAGCTACATCTTCGCACGCAAGGAAGTGCGTCCGAGCAAAAAAAAATGATTCGCCCCCTGACTGCTGGGACCCACCAGCTACATCTTCACACGCAAGGAAGTGCCTGACAGTCGGGACCCACCTGGTCGAAGCGTACGTAGCGTTGTCATTCTGGTCGCGAACGTGTACGTACATATATACTGGTCGATGTAGAGGTGCGCACGTGTCGTAGTAGAGGCGCGCACGTAACATGTACACGTACGTACAACGACCAGGGTGCAAGAAAGAAAATACGGCCACGTATGTGTACATACGGGTGGGGTCTCGAACGCCTACTCGGGCATACGTACGGCCAGGGCTCGTATACATGGCTGGGTCGGAACAGAGAAACAACATCGTCGTCATGTTCATGGGGAGGCAACGGAATGCGTCGTGTTCATGGGGAGGCAACGGAATGTGTCATGTTCATCGGGAGGGCTTGGACGGAACATGCGATGGAAACGAGGCCTGGCGTACCGCAGAACAGAGGAAACGGCCTTGTGTTCGACCGGCCACGTTCGAAACGGAATCCTGTTCATCGGGAGGGGTCTGGCGTACCGCAAAACGGAGGAAATGGACCTCCTACGGTCGAAACGGGGGTCCTGTTGATCGGGAGGGGTGTGGCGTACCGCAAAACGGACGAAATGGACTTGTGTTGGAGCGCTACGGTCGAAACGGGGATCCTGTTCATCGGGAGGGGTGTGGCGTACCGCAAAACGGGACTCCACGAGATACTGTTCATCTCCACCGTCGACCCCCTCCAACCTCCACGAGCTACTGTTCATCCACCGTCGACCTCCTCCAGCCTCCACGGTCTCCTGTTCATCCAGCCTCCACCGCACACTACTCCATCGGCTACTGTTCAACCACCCCTCTCCACGGGCTCCTGTTCAACCACCCCTTCACGGGCTACTGTTCATCCTGCCCTCCACCGTCTACTGTTCATCCAGCCCTCCACGGGGTGGTCCTGTTCATCCAGCCCTCCACGGGGTCCTGTTCATCCAACCCCAGCCGGCTCGATCGATCAGGGTCCTGTTCATCCACCCCCACCGGGAACTGT
>NC_041382.1:697867271-697888606 GCF_002162155.2 Triticum dicoccoides | reverse complement strand
GATCGGCTTCATTAGCAGCACTAGCGAAGGAATCGCTCGATCGGGTTCAGTTAACAGCCATTGATCGATCGCTCGGGTTCAGTAACGCGTAGCCTGCAGTGCAATCGCTCGGGTTCAGTTAGAGCCCAACGCCTCGCTCGGGTTCAGTTAGAGCCAACGCCTCGCACACACGCGTGTACGTGTATGAGAGAAACGCGCATTGCTCGGCCCCCGACCTCCCACCATAACCGGGAACTCCCTGAAATTTTCCTCCCCTCGCTTCTACCATGGTTTTTTCCATCATGGATGGCCCAAAGAATGTCATGCAGCTGCGTCTCCGGCCAGCCCAGGACGAAAAGCCCATTTTCTGTCATGATTTTTTGTCATAGAAGTAGGAGCCCACCACATCTATGATGATACCGGGTTTTGTCACAATTATCGTCATAGAAGTGTCATATGTATGACAGAAAAAATTTCATTCGGCCCAAAATGTCACGGATGTGTCTTTTTTTGTAGTGGGAGAACTACTCCCTCCTCGTCATGGAGAGCACCGGGATGATGAAGATGGCCACCGGAGAGGGATTCCCCCTCCGGCAGGGTGCCGGAACGGGTCTAGATTGGCTTTCGGTGGCTACGGCGACTTCTGGCGGCGGAACTCCCGATCTATTGTGCTCCCTGATCGTTTTAGGGTATATGGAGATATATAGGCGGAAGAAGTATGTCAGGGGGGCCACGAGGGGCCCACAAGGGTGGAGGGCGCGCCCAGGGGGGTGGGCGCGCCCCCTACCTCATGGCTTCCTCATTGCTCCCCTTACGTGGACTCCAAGTCTCCCGGGTTGCTTTCCTTCTCAAAATAAGTTCCGTGAAGTTTCAGCTCAATTGGACTCCGTTTGATTTTCCTTTTCTGCGAAACACTGAAACAAGGGAAAAACAGAAACTGGCACTGGGCTCTAGGTTAATAGGTTAGTCCCAAAAATCATATAAAATAGCATATAAATGCATATAAAACATCCAAGGTTGATAATATAATAGCATGGAACAATAAACAATTATAGATATGTTGGAGACGTATCAATGCCCGAGGGGGCCATTGTTGGGGAACGTAGTAATTTCAAAAAAATTCCTACGCACACGCAAGATCATGGTGATGCATAGCAACGAGAGGGGAGAGTGTGATCTACGTACCCTTGTAGACTGACAGCAGAAGCGTTAGCACAACGCGGTTGATGTAGTCGTACGTCTTCACGGCCCGACTGATCAAGCACCGAAACTACGGCACCTCCGAGTTCTAGCACACGTTCAGCTCAATGACGATCCCCGGACTCCGATCCAACAAAGTGTCGGGGAAGAGTTCCGTCAGCACGATGGCGTGGTGACGATCTTGATGTACTACCGTCGCAGGGCTTCGCCTAAGCACCGCTACAATATTATCGAGGACTATGGTTGAAGGGGGCACCGCACACGGTTAAGAATATGATCACGTGGATCAACTTGTGTGTCTAGGGGTGCCCCCTGCCCCGTATATAAAGGATCAAAGGGGGGGTGCGGCCGGCCAGGAGGAGGGCGCGCCAGGAGGAGTCCTACTCCCACCGGGAGTAGGATTCCCCCCTTTCCTAGTTGGAATAGGATTTGGGAGGGGGAAAGAGGAGAGAGAGAAGGAAGGGGGGCGCCGCCCCCCCTCTCCTTATCCTATTCGGACTACGGGGGGAGGGGCGCGCGGCCCAGCCCTGGCCACCTCTCCTCTCTTCCACTAAAGCCCACTAAGGCCCAGATACCTCCCGGGGGGTTCCGGTAACCTCCTGGTACTCTGGTAAAATCCCGATTTCACCCGGACCACTTCCGATATCCAAATATAGGCTTCCAATATATTAATCTTTATGTCTCAACCATTTCGAGACTCCTCGTCATGTCCGTGATCACATCCGGGACTCCGAACAAACTTCGGTATATCAAAATGCATAAACTCATAATATAACTGTCATCGAAACCTTAAGCGTGCGAACCCTACGGGTTCGAGAACAATGTAGACATGACCGAGACACGTCTCCGGTCAATAACCAATAGCGGAACCTGGATGCTCATATTGGCTCCTACATATTCTACGAAGATCTTTTATCGGTCAGACCGCATAACAACATACATTGTTCCCTTTGTCATCGGTATGTTACTTGCCCGAGATTCGATTGTCGGTATCTCAATACCTAGTTCAATCTCGTTACCGGCAAGTCTCTTTACTCGTTCTGTAATACATCATCTCACAACTAACTCATTAGTTGCAATGCTTGCAAGGCTTATGTGATGTGCATTACCGAGAGGGCCCAGAGATACCTCTCCGACAATCGGAGTGACAAATCCTAATCTCGAAATACGCCAACCCAACATGTACCTTTGGAGACACTTGTAGAGCACATTTATAATCACCCGGTTACGTTGTGACGTTTGGTAGCACACAAAGTGTTCCTCCGGCAAACGGGAGTTGCATAATCTCATAGTCATAGGAACATGTATAAGTCATGAAGAAAGCAATAGCAACATACTAAACGATCGGGTGCTAAGCTAATGGAATGGGTCATGTCAATCAGATCATTCACCTAATGATGTGATCTCGTTAATCAAATAACAACTCTTTGTCCATGGTTAGGAAACATAACCATCTTTGATTAACAAGCTAGTCAAGTAGAGGCATACTAGTGACACTCTGTTTGTCTATGTATTCACACATGTATTATGTTTCCGGTTAATACAATTCTAGCATGAATAATAAACATTTATCATGATATAAGGAAATAAATAATAACTTTATTATTGCCTCTAGGGCATATTTCCTTCAGTCTCCCACTTGCAGTAGAGTCAATAATCTAGATTACACAGTAATGATTCTAACACCCATGGAGCCTTGGTGCTGATCATGTTTTGCTCGTGGAAGAGGCTTAGTCAATGGTTCTGCTACATTCAGATCCGTATGTATCTTGCAAATCTCTATGTCTCCCACCTGGACTAGATCCCGGATGGAATTGAAGCGTCTCTTGATGTGCTTGGTTCTCTTGTGAAATCTGGATTCCTTTGCCAAGGCAATTGCACCAGTATTGTTGTAGGATCTAGAAGTAGATGTGTCTAGAGGGGGGTGATTAGACACTTTGTGCTAAAGTTGCAATTTTTAAGCTTTTTCGGTTTAAGTGGAGTTTAGGCATAATTTCAACACACACAATACATATCAAGCAAGTTTGCAAAGAGTATATGAGCAGCGGAATGTAAAGCATGCAACTTGCAAGAATGTAAAGGGAAGGGTTTGGAGAATTCAAACGCTATTGGAGACACGGATGTTTTTCCCGTGGTTCGGATAGGTGGTGCTATCCTACATCCACGTTGATGGAGACTTCAACCCACGAAGGGTAACGGTTGCGCGAGTCCACACAGGGCTCCACCCAAGGGTAACGGTTAGTCCACACAGGGCTCCACCCACGAAGGGTCCACGAAGAAGCAACCACCCACAAAGGGTCCACGAAGAAGCAACCTTGTCTATCCCACCATGGCCATCGCCCACGAAGGACTTGCCTCACTAGTGGTAGATCTTCACGAAGTAGGCGATCTCCTTGCCCTTACAAACTCCTTGGTTCAACTCCACAATCTTGTCGGAGGCTCCCAAGTGACACCTAGCCAATCTAGGAGACACCACTCTCCAAGAAGTAACAAATGGTGTGTAGGTAATGAACTCCTTGCTCTTGTGCTTCAAATGATAGTCTCCCCAACACTCAACTCTCTCTCATAGGATTTGGATTTGGTGGAAAGAAGATTTGAGTGGAAAGCAACTTGGGAAGGCTAGAGATCAAGATTCATATGGTAGGAATGGAATGTCTTGGTCTCAACACATGAGTAGGTGGTTCTCTCTCAGAACATATGAGTAGGAATGGTGTGTGTGTTCTGATGGCTCTCTCACTTAATGAGAAGGAGGTGGAGGGGTATATATAGCCTCCACACAAAATCCAACTGTTACACAGTTTTCCAATCTCGGTGGGACCGAATAAATAAACTCAGTCTGACCGAAGTAGTAAACCTAGTGACCGTTAGGAGTTTCGGTGGGACTGACATGCAACTCAGTAGGACCGATTCGGTTAGGGTTTGGGCATAACGTAATCTCGGTGAGACCGATTACACAAACTCGGTGAGACCAAATTTGGTAATTAGCTAACCAGAGAGTTGGTCAGGTAAACTCGGTGGGACCGATTTGCTCTTTCGGTGAGACCGAGTGGAACTCGGTGAGACCGAAAAGTTACAAAGGGGAAACACTGAGTTTACATTGCAATCTCGGTGGGACCGATTACATAAACTCGGTGGGACCGAGAATATTGCAATGGGTAACAGAGAGTTTGCAAGCCCATCTCGGTGAGACCGAGATCCTTATCGGTAGAACCGAATTGCTAGGGTTTGGTAGTGGCTAATGACAAGTGAAACTCGGTGGCGCCGGATAGGAAGAATCGGTAGGACCGAGTTTGGCTTAGGGTTTAGGTCATATGTGGATATGGGAAAGTAGTTGAGGATTTTGGAGCATATCATTAAGCACATGAAGCAAGAGGCTCATTAAGCAACACCTCATCCCTCCTTGATAGTATTGGCTTTTCCTATGGACTCAATGTGATCTTGGATCACTAAAATGTAAAATGAAGAGTCTTGAGCTTGAAGCTTTAGCCAATCCTTTGTCCTTGGCATCTAAGGAGTTCCCACAACCTTTAGTCCATGCCACTCCATTGTTGAACTTATCTGAAACATGCTAGATAGAAATGTTAGTCCAACAAGAGATATGTTGTCATCAATTATCAAAACCACCTAGGGAGCACTTGTGCTTTCAATCTCCCCCTTTTTGGTAATTGATGGCAACACACATCAAAGCTTTAGATAAAGATATAAAGAACAGCAAATAAAGCTTTGGAAGAACATGTAGCAAGCATAGGCTCCCCCTACATGTATGCACTCATGTAAATATGAAATATAGAGGCATGTGAGAGCATAAACATGACAGAGTAGGCAATGTGTTACATGTATCTTGGCCATATGCATCAGAGCAAAAGATTATCAAGGAAAATACCTTCATGCTCATGAGTCCTTCTTGCAAACAGTATGTACATAAGCAAGAACTCCTCATACTCATGACTTTGATGCATATACTTACCTTGTGGTCTTGGGTTGGCTTAGGATGGAATGAACCTGCACAAACAAGGTTAGATAACACAGGTACGTCCACTAGCCAGAGCAAACAAAAGAAACCACAAGAATACCAAGACTGGGATGACATGTAGAGAGTGAGTACAAGGTACCATATTGGATTCAACATGTCCCCAAAAATAAAGATATGCAATGAATTTGGCTGATTTTTTCCCTTAGGTGTCTTGCTCCCCCTGAATCTTACATGGGATATTGGGAGAAGATAGGAAACAGAAAATCAGAGCTGAAGGATATTAATAGAACTTAATTCAAATGAGTTTATATGAACATGTCTTTCCCCCAAAAAGACATGTGGCATCTCTCCTCTTGAACATCAAGCATCTGGGATCCTCGAGACTTTCTCTCCCCCTTGAGGCTTTCTCTCCCCCTTGAGGTCTCTCTCTCCCCCTTAATACTTTCTCTCTTGTAGGTTTGGTCCTTGAGACTGTTTCTCTCCCTTGATGTGATCTCTCTCTGCTACAAGCTTTGATGTGATCTCTCTCTCCCCCTTTGACATCAATTTCCAAGAAGGTTTTTCCTGGAATCCGCCAAATAGGTTTGGTCCTTGAGATTCAGCACAAAGCAGAGGATAAAATTGTGATGCTTGTGGAGGACAAGATCATTGAGTGGAGCTGGATCCGAAGAAATGTAGAACAAGTGGCAAACTGTTTTTCTGATTGCAAAGTCGGTGGCACCGAGTGGCATATTTCGGTGGTACCGAAAAGATTCGGTTGGACCAAAATTTGCAAGTCGGTGAAACCGAGTTTACACAGAGAAAAACACTTGTCACCTCAGCTCACTAGGCAAGTAAGATCTCACAAAGATTTGCAAAGAATTAGCTGAAGGATTTTCAAGGAATTTGATGCAGAAATATGCAGAACAAGAGCAAAAAGAAAAAAGAGTGAAAGTTTCTAGATGAAGTTTTTTTTTGTGTGTGAGAGAGAAGGAAACAAATATGCAAGGAACAGATGCAATAACAAGAGAACTTCATCTAGAATTGGGCGGTGACATAGTCACCTATGTTAGAGTATATTGACTTAGGAGTCAAGTGAGGACACTTGATCATAGGTCATACTCATCGTTTAAGCTCAAAATGGGGTTACCATTTTTCGTTTAAGCATTTTGTTGTATTCACATCTTGTTGAGTTGCTTTGACTCATGTCTTGGAGTAAAGCTTCTCTAAGATGGAATAACATACCTTGGGTGGTGGTGTGGTTCTTGCTCATGTAGTTGAACTTGTGTGGGTGCTCAAGGTTGATGTAGCTCATCAAGAGTTGGGAGCACCACTTGGAGTTTGAGTTCATCCACCTACATGGGTTAGTTCTTTGCAAGGAAGAGCACTTGTGTATCCAAAAATGACAATCATGAAGCTCAACATAGAATTTGTCAAAGGATATGTTTGAATGGTTTTGTGCTTCCTTGTCTTCAACCACCATTGTGTAGAGTCTTGGTGATGTAGAGATTGCTCAAGATGTGAGTGAGTCGCAATCTCATGGAATTAGATTCAACCAAGCACCTACATGGGTTAGACAACATGCAAGGTACAAATGTATCCAAGACATAAGATGGTTATCATAAGAGATATATCATGGATTAGTCATAAGCTCATGTCTTGCATGTATCCAATGGAGTTTCTACTCCAAGTTCGAAGCATCAATGATGTTCAATTCTCCTCTCAACCTGCAAAACACTTTCTCATCAAGTGGTTTAGTGAATATGTCCGCTAATTGCTTATCGGTGCGAACATGCTTAAGATTGATGTCACCCTTAGCAACATGATCTCGAATGAAATGATGACGAACTTCAATATGCTTAGTTCGAGAATGTTGTACAGGATTATGACCAATTTTGATAGCACTTTCATTATCACAAAGCAGTGGAACATGTTTCACATAAATCCCATAATCTTTAAGAGTTTGAGTCATCCAAAGTAATTGAGCGCAACATGAACCAGCGGCAATGTATTCAGCTTCGGCGGTGGATAAGGATACCGAGTTTTGTTTCTTGGAAGACCAAGACACAAGAGACCTACCAAGAAATTGACAAGTACCCGAAGTGGACTTTCTATCAACCTTGTCTCCGGCATAATCCGAGTCGGAATAGCCAACAAGATCAAAAGAAGACCTCTTAGGATACCAAATGCCAAAATTTGGTGTATGGATTAAATATCGCACTATCCTTTTCACAGCCTTAAGATGACAATCTTTAGGAGCAGCTTGATATCGTGCACACATGCATACACTTAGCATAATATCGGGACGTGGAGCACATAGGTATAACAATAAACCAATCATAGAGCGATAAACCTTTTGATCAATTGGTTCACCATCTTTGGTTAAATCATTATGTCCACTAGTGGGCATGGGTGTAGACATACCTTTGCATTCTTGCACATTGAACTTCTTGAATAAGTCCTTGGTGTACTTTGTTTGAGAGACAAATGTACCTTCCTTAGTTTGCTTGATTTGCAACCCAAGAAAGAATTTGAGTTCACTCATCATAGACATCTCAAACTTCTCTGACATTAGCTTTCCAAACTTTTCACTAAAGAGAGGGTTAGTTGAACCAAATATGATGTCATCAACATAAATTTGGCATACAAATAATTCTCCATTAACCCTTTTAGTAAAAAGAGTAGAGTCAATTTTACCAATTTCAAAACCACTTGTAGTAAGGAACTTGGTCAAGCATTTATACCATGCTCTAGGAGCTTGTTTAAGACCATAAAGAGCTTCGTGAAGTTTGTAAACATGATTTGGTTTCTTAGGATTGACAAAGCCGGGAGGTTGTTTGACATAAACTTCCTCCTCTATTTCTCCATTTAGAAAAAGCACTTTTAATGTCCATTTGGTACAACGTGATATTATGGTGATTAGCATAGGCAAGTAAGATGCGAATGGACTCAAGTCTAGCAATGGGAGCATACGTCTCACCATAGTCCATACCTTCGACTTGTGTGTATCCTTGGGCGACGAGACGTGCTTTGTTGCGGACCACTTGTCCATCTTCATCTTGCTTGTTGCGAAACACCCATTTGGTACCAATGATGTTGTGGTTGTTGTCGGGCTTCTCAACCAATGTCCAAACTTGGTTTCTCTCAAAATTATGTAGCTCTTCATGCATAGCGTCTATCCAATCCGGATCTTCCAATGCTTCTTCAACCTTCATTGGTTCAATGCTAGAGATGAATGAATAGTTTTCACAAAAGTTAGCTAAACGAGTTTTTGAGCGAGTGATTCTCCCGGTTTGTATATCATTGAGGATTTGCTTGACGGGATGATCTTTGGCAATTCTTGCTCGAACTCGTGAGAGCTTTTGCTTGGGTCTTTGTTGAACATCTTCTTCATCTTGTTCTTCTTCTTGGCCTTCTTCATTGTTGACGTCGTCGTTCTCTTGTCGTGGTGGAGAAGGAGGTTGTTGATGTTCATCTTGACGTATTTCCTCGTTTTCTTCATCTTGATGTGTCCCACTTGTGGATGCTTCCGTGTCGATTCTTGGTTCACCTTGTCGTGAAGTAGAAGCTTCCACTTGGACGGATGAAGTACTCTCCTTCACCTCCGTTGGACGAATTTTTCCAATGGACAAGTCTCGAATTGCTTCTGAAGGGTCTTTGTCTCCTACATCAATTGGCAGTTGCTCTACTTGCGAGCCATTAGATTCATCAAACTTCACATCTACCGTCTCTTCAACCTTTCGGGTGAAATTGTTGTAGACACGGTAAGTGTGAGAGTTTGATCCATAACCAAGTAGAAAACCTTCATGAGATTTAGGAGCAAACTTTGAACGACGATGCTTATCAAGAATGTAGCACTTTGAGCCGAATACCCGAAAGTATCCAACTTGAGGCTTGTTACTGGTGAGGAGCTCATATGCCGTCTTGCCGATTAGCTTGTGAAGATATAAGCGATTTGTTGCGTGACAAGCTGTCTCGACCGCTTCTGCCCAAAAGTGCTTTGGCGTCTTGTATTCATCAAGCATCGTTCTTGCCATTTCGATGAGCGTCCGGTTCTTCCTCTCAACAAATCCATTTTGTTGAGGTGTGTATGTGGCCGAGAACTCGTGTGAAATCCCTTCTTCGTCAAGAAAGGTGTCCACATTTGCGTTCTTGAACTCCGTTCCATTGTCACTCCGAACCTTCTTGATCTTCACATCAAACTGATTTTGGGCTTTCCTAGCGAAGTTTCTGAAGATCTTCTGGACCTGCGACTTGTCATTAAGAAAGAACACCCACGTAAATCTTGAAAAATCATCAACTATAACTAGACCAAAAGAATTTCCACCGAGACTCTTGTAGGCGTTGGGACCAAAAAGATCCATGTGAAGTAGCTCGAGTGGTCTCCTTGTGGTCATGATGTTCTTCACGGGATGTCTTCCTCCAACCTGTTTACCTGCTTGACAAGCACTGCAAAGTCTATCCTTATCAAATATGACATCATTAATTCCAAGGATATGATTTCCTTTAATAAGCTTGTCAAGGTTTCTCATGCCAACGTGACCTAGTCGTCTATGCCACAACCAACCTTTTGAGGATTTAGCAACAAAGCAAGTTTTAGGTTGTGCCTTTTTAGAGAAATCGACAATGTAAAGATCACCTCTACGCATACCTGTAAAGACCATTTTATGATTGTCTCGACGAAATACTTGGCAATCTACCTCAGTAAATAGGACATTCAAACCGAAATCAGCAAGTCTAGATACTGAAAGTAAGTTGTAGCCAAGAGATTCAACGAGCATGACATTTTGAATGGAACTATCATGTGAGATGGCCACCTTACCAAGGCCAACCACTTTACCCTTTGAATTATCACCAAAGGTGACATATTTTCGAGGGCCGTTGTTTTCGGCAAGCTCACGAAACATCTCTTCATCTCCAGTCATATGATCAGTACATCCACTATCAAGAACCCATTCCTTTCCTCCTGATTCATATCCCCGAAGATTTGCCATAAGATCAAAATGTCTCATTGCATCGTTGAGATCGAAGTCACTATCATCATCATCATAATATTCATGTTCATCATGATCTTGTGATTCATCATTTCCTAGAGAGAGTAATTCATCAGACAAATGATCATCAAAGTGGTCACTTTTATGAATTCTTATAGCTTTGAGTATGATATCATTAATGATTCCAACATATCCTTTAGCATGCTTAAGATTGGCAAGTTCAAGAAGACATTTACCAAAACTAGGATCACTAGAGTTCATCTTACTCAAGGCAATGGATTTATGGAGAATTTCATCCAAAGTTTTCAAGGAATGATTGGGAAACCTTTCCTCAAGAAATTTCCATATAGTATAGGCGCAATTTTGAGTAGGCAAACTAGCAATCAAATTTTTGGGCAATCCTCTAATGATGAGCTCGATAGTTCTAAGATTGCGAATCATGTCAATATCTTCATCTAGGGTAGGATGCAAGGGATCAATATGGGGTGCACAAGGGCTAGCAATATACTTGTTCAAATGATATTGATTGAAGATTACAAGCATCTCATTTTTCCACTCATGAAAATACTTTCCATCAAGAATAGGCACTCTATGTCTAAGACTCCCTAGAGTAGACACATCCATCTTCCTCCAATGGTGATTAAACCAAGGCAATGGAGACCAAAGCTCTGATACCACTTGTAGGATCTAGAAGTAGATGTGTCTAGAGGGGGGTGATTAGACACTTTGTGCTAAAGTTGCAATTTTTAAGCTTTTTCGGTTTAAGTGGAGTTTAGGCATAATTTCAACACACACAATACATATCAAGCAAGTATGCAAAGAGTATATGAGCAGCGGAATGTAAAGCATGCAACTTGCAAGAATGTAAAGGGAAGGGTTTGGAGAATTCAAACGCTATTGGAGACACGGATGTTTTTCCCGTGGTTCGGATAGGTGGTGCTATCCTACATCCACGTTGATGGAGACTTCAACCCACGAAGGGTAACGGTTGCGCGAGTCCACACAGGGCTCCACCCAAGGGTAACGGTTAGTCCACACAGGGCTCCACCCACGAAGGGTCCACGAAGAAGCAACCACCCACAAAGGGTCCACGAAGAAGCAACCTTGTCTATCCCACCATGGCCATCGCCCACGAAGGACTTGCCTCACTAGCGGTAGATCTTCACGAAGTAGGCGATCTCCTTGCCCTTACAAACTCCTTGGTTCAACTCCACAATCTTGTCGGAGGCTCCCAAGTGACACCTAGCCAATCTAGGAGACACCACTCTCCAAGAAGTAACAAATGGTGTGTAGGTAATGAACTCCTTGCTCTTGTGCTTCAAATGATAGTCTCCCCAACACTCAACTCTCTCTCATAGGATTTGGATTTGGTGGAAATAATATTTGAGTGGAAAGCAACTTGGGAAGGCTAGAGATCAAGATTCATATGGTAGGAATGGAATGTCTTGGTCTCAACACATGAGTAGGTGGTTCTCTCTCAGAACATATGAGTAGGAATGGTGTGTGTGTTCTGATGGCTCTCTCACTTAATGAGAAGGAGGTGGAGGGGTATATATAGCCTCCACACAAAATCCAACCGTTACACAGTTTTCCAATCTCGGTGGGACCGAATAAATAAACTCGGTCTGACCGAAGTAGTAAACCTAGTGACCGTTAGGAGTTTCGGTGGGACTGACATGCAACTCGGTAGGACCGATTCGGTTAGGGTTTGGGCATAACGTAATCTCGGTGAGACCGATTACACAAACTCGGTGAGACCGAATTTGGTAATTAGCTAACCAGAGAGTTGGTCAGGTAAACTCGGTGGGACCGATTTGCTCTTTCGGTGAGACCGAGTGGAACTCGGTGAGACCGAAAAGTTACAAAGGGGAAACACTGAGTTTACATTGCAATCTCGGTGGGACCGATTACACAAACTCGGTGGGACCGAGAATATTGCAATGGGTAACAGAGAGTTTGCAAGCCCATCTCGGTGAGACCGAGATCCTTATCGGTAGAACCGAATTGCTAGGGTTTGGTAGTGGCTAATGACAAGTGAAACTCGGTGGCGCCGGATAGGAAGAATCGGTAGGACCGAGTTTGGCTTAGGGTTTAGGTCATATGTGGATATGGGAAAGTAGTTGAGGATTTTGGAGCATATCATTAAGCACATGAAGCAAGAGGCTCATTAAGCAACACCTCATCCCTCCTTGATAGTATTGGCTTTTCCTATGGACTCAATGTGATCTTGGATCACTAAAATGTAAAATGAAGAGTCTTGAGCTTGAAGCTTTAGCCAATCCTTTGTCCTTGGCATCTAAGGAGTTCCCACAACCTTTAGTCCATGCCACTCCATTGTTGAACTTATCTGAAACATGCTAGATAGAAATGTTAGTCCAACAAGAGATATGTTGTCATCAATTATCAAAACCACCTAGGGAGCACTTGTGCTTTCAGTTGTCACAAAAGATTTTCATTGGACCCGATGCACTAGGTATGACACCTAGATCGGATATGAACTCCTTCATCCAGACTCCTTCATTTGTTACTTCCGAAGCAGCTATGTATTCCGATTCACACGTAGATCCCGTCACGACTTTGTTTAGAACTACACCAACTGACAGCTCCACCATTTAATGTAGACACATATCGGGTTTGCGATTTAGAATCGTCCGGATCAGTGTCAAAGCTCGCATCAACGTAACCATTTACGATGAGCTCTTTGTCACCTCCATAAACGAGAAACATATCCTTAGTCCTTTTCAGGTATTTCAGGATGTTCTTGACCGGTGTCCAGTGATCCACTCCTGGATTACTTTGGTACCTCCCTGCTAGACTTATAGCAAGGCACACATCAGGTCTGGTACACAGCATTGCATACATGATAGAGCCTATGGCTGAAGCATAGGGAACATCTTTCATTTTCTCTCTATCTTCTGCAGTGGTCGGGCATTGAGTCTTACTCAACTTCACACCTTGTAACACAGGCAAGAACCCTTTCTTTGCTTGATCCATTTTGAACTTCTTCAAAACTTTGTCAAGGTATGTGCTTTGTGAAAGTCCAATTAAGCGCCTTGATCTATCTCTATAGATCTTAATGCCTAATATGTAAGCAGCTTCACCGAGGTCTTTCACTGAAAAACTCTTATTCAAGTATCCCTTTATGCTATCCAGAAATTCTATATCATTTCCAATTAGTAATATGTCATCCACATATAATATCAGAAATGCTACAGAGCTCCCACTCACTTTCTTGTAAATACAGGCTTCTCCAAAAGTCTGTATAAAACCAAATGCTTTGATCACACTATCAAAGCGTTTATTCCAACTCCGAGAGGCTTGCACCAGTCCATAAATGGATCGCTGGAGCTTGCACACTTTTTTAGCTCCCTTTGGATCGACAAAACCTTCTGGTTGCATCATATACAACTCTTCTTCCAGAAATCCATTCAGGAATGCAGTTTTGACATCCATCTGCCAAATTTCATAATCATAAAATGCGGCAATTGCTAACATGATTCGGACAGACTTAAGCATCGCTACGGGTGAGAAGGTCTCATCGTAGTCAATCCCTTGAACTTGCCGAAAACCTTTTGCGACAAGTCGAGCTTTGTAGACAATAATATTACCATCAGCGCCAGTCTTCTTCTTGAAGATCCATTTATTCTCAATTGCTTGCCGATCATTGGGCAAGTCAACCAAAGTCCATACTTTGTTCTCATACATGGATCCCATCTCAGATTTCATGGCTTCAAGCCATTTTTCAGAATCTGGGCTCACCATCGCTTCTTCATAGTTCGTAGGTTCATCATGATCTAGTAGCATGACTTCCAGAACAGGATTACCGTACCACTCTAGCGCGGATCTCACTCTGGTTGATCTACGAGGTTCAGTAGTATCTTGTTCTGAAGTTTCATGATCATTATCATTAGCTTCCTCACTAATTGGTGTACGTGTCGCAGAAACAGGTTTCTATGATGTACTACTTTCCAATAAGGGAGTAGGTACAGTTACCTCGTCAAGTTCTACTTTCCTCCCACTCACTTCTTTCGAGAGAAACTCCTTCTCCAGAAAGTTTCCAAATTTAGCAACAAAAGTCTTGCCTTCGTATCTGTGATAGAAGGTGTATCCAATAGTTTCCTTTGGATATCCTATGAAGACACATTTCTCCGATCTGGGTTCGAGCTTATCAGGTTGAAGCTTTTTCACATAAGCATCGCAGCCCCAAACTTTCAGAAACGACAACTTTGGTTTCTTGCCAAACCACAGTTCATAAGGCGTCGTCTCAACGGATTTTGATGGTGCCCTATTTAACGTGAATGCGGCCGTCTCTAGAGCGTATCCCCAAAACGATAGCGGTAAATCAGTAAGAGACATCATAGATCGCACCATATCTAGTAAAGTATGATTACGACGTTCGGACACACCATTACGCTATGGTGTTCCGGGTGGCGTGAGTTGCGAAACTATTCCATATTGTTTCAAATGTACACCAAACTCGTAACTCAAATATTCTCCTCCACGATCAGATCGTAGGAATTTTATTTTCTTGTTACGATGATTTTCAACTTCACTCTGAAATTCTTTGAACTTTTCAAACGTTTCAGACTTGTGTTTCATTAAGTAGATATACCCATATCTGCTTAAGTCATCTGTGAAGGTGAGAAAATAACGATATCCGCCACGAGCCTCAACATTCATCGGACCACATACATCTGTATGTATGATTTCCAACAAATCTGTTGCTCTCTCCATAGTACCAGAGAACGGTGTTTTTGTCATCTTACCCATAAGGCACGGTTCGCAAGTACCAAGTGATTCATAATCAAGTGGTTCCAAAAGCCCATTAGTATGGAGTTTCTTCATGCGCTTTATACCGATATGACCCAAACGGCAGTGCCACAAATAAGTTGCACTATCATTATCAACTCTGCATCTTTTGGCTTCAACACTATGAACATGTGTGTCACTACTATCAAGATTTTATAAGAATAGACCACTCTTTAAGGGTGCATGACCGTAAAAGATATTACTCATGTAAATAGAACAACCATTATTCTCTGATTTAAATGAATAACCGTCTCGCATCAAACAAGATCCAGATATAATGTTCATTCTTAACGTTGGCACCAAATAACAATTATTTAGGTCTAATACTAATCCCGAAGGTAGATGTAGAGGTAGCGTGCCGACTGCGATCACATCGACTTTGGAACCATTTCCCACGCGCATCGTCACCTCGTCCTTAGCCAATCTTCGCTTAATCCGTAGTCCCTGTTTCGAGATGCAAATATTAGCATCAGAACCAGTATCAAATACCCAGGTGCTACTGCGAGCATTAGTAAGGTACACATCAATAACATGTATATCACATATACCTTTGTTCACCTTGCCATCCTTCTTATCCGCCAAATACTTGGGGCAGTTTCGCTTCCAGTGACCAGTCTGCTTGCAGTAGAAGCACTCAGTTTCAGGCTTAGGTATAGGTTTGGGTTTCTTCTCTTGAGTAGCAACTTGCTTGCTTTTATTTTTGAAGTTCCCCTTCTTCTTCCCTTTTCCCTTTTTCTTGAAACTAGTGGTCTTGTTGACCATCAACACTTGATGCTCCTTCTTGATTTCTACCTCCGCAGCTTTCAGCATTGCGAAGAGCTCGGGAATAGTCTTATTCATCCCTTGCATATTATAGTTCATCACGAAGCTCTTGTAGCTTGGTGGCAGTGATTGGAGAATTCTGTTAATGACGCAATCATCTGGAAGATTAACTCCCAATTGAATCAAGTGATTATTATACCCAGACATTTTGAGTATATGCTCACTGACAGAACTGTTCTCCTCCATCTTGCAGCTATAGAACTTATTGGATACTTCATATCTCTCAATCTGGGCATTTGCTTGAAATATTAACTTCAACTCCTGGAACATCTCATATGCTCCATGACGTTCAAAACGTCGTTGAAGTCCCGATTCTAAGCCGTAAAGCATGGCACACTGAACTATCGAGTAGTCATCAGCTTTGCTCTGCCATACGTTCATAACATCTGGTGTTGCTCCAGCAGCAGGCCTGGCACCCAGCGGTGCTTCCAGGACGTAATTCTTCTGTGCAGCAATGAGGATAATCCTCAAGTTACGGACCCAGTCCGTGTAATTGCTACCATCATCTTTCAACTTTGCTTTCTCAAGGAACGCATTAAAATTCAACGGAACAACAACACGGGCCATCTATCTACAATCAAACATAAATAAGCAAGATACTATCAGGTACTAAGTTCATGATAAATTTAGGTTCAATTAATCATATTACTTAAAGAACTCCCACTTAGATAGGCATCCCTCTAATCCTCTAAGTGATTACGTGATCCAAATTAACTAAACCATGTCCGATCATCACGTGAGATGGAGTAGTTTCATTGGTGAACATCACTATGTTGATCATATCTACTATATGATTCACGCTCGACCTTTCGGTCTCCGTGTTCCGAGGCCATATCTATATATGCTTGGCTCGTCAAGTATAACCTGAGTATTCCGCGTGTGCAACTGTTTTGCACCCGTTGTATTTGAACGTAGAGCCTATCACACCCGATCATCACGTGGTGTCTCAGCACGAAGAACTTTCGCAATGGTGCATACTCAGGGAGAACACTTCTTAATAATTAGTGATAGATCATCTTATAATGCTACCGTCAATCAAAGCAAGATAAGATGCATAAAAGATAGACATCACATGCAATCAATATAAGTGATATGATATGGCCATCATCATCTTGTGCTTGTGATCTCCATCTTCGAAGCACCGTCGTGATCACCATCGTCACCGGTGTGACACCTTCATCTCCATCGTAGCATCATTGTCGTCTCGCCAATCTTATGCTTCCACAACTATCGCTACCGCTTAGTGATAAAGTAAAGCATTACAACGCGATTGCATTGCATACAATAAAGCGACAACCATATGGCCCCTGCCAGTTGCCGATAACTCGGTTACAAAACATGATCATCTCATACAATAAAATTTAGCATCATGTCTTGACCATATCACATCACAACATGCCCTGCAAAAACAAGTTAGACGTCCTCTACTTTGTTGTTGCAAGTTTTACGTGGCTACTACGGGCTTAAGCAAGAACCAATCTTACCTACGCATCAAAACCACAACGATAGTTTGTCAAGTTGGTGATGTTTTAACCTTCGCAAGGACTGGGTGTAGCCACACTCGGTTCAACTAAAGTTGGAGAAACTGTCACCCGCTAGCCACCTTTGTGCAAAGCACGTTGTGAGAACCGGTCTCGCGTAAGCGTACGCGTAATGTCGGTCCGGGCCGCTTCGTCCAACAATACCGCCGAACCAAAGTATGACATGCTGGTAAGCAGTATGACTTATATCGCCCACAACTCTTGTGTTCTACTCGTGCATATAACATCAACACATAAAACCTAGGCTCGGATGCCACTGTTGGGGAACGTAGTAATGTCAAAAAATTTCCTACGCACACGCAAGATCATGGTGATGCATAGCAACGAGAGGGGAGAGTGTGATCTACGTACCCTTGTAGACCGACAGCGGAAGCGTTAGCACAACGCGGTTGATGTAGTCGTACGTCTTCACGGCCCGACCGATCAAGCACCGAAACTACGGCACCTCCGAGTTCTAGCACACGTTCAGCTTGATGACGATCCCCGGACTCCGATCCAGCAAAGTGTCGGGGAAGAGTTCCGTCAGCACGACGGCGTGGTGACGATCTTGATGTACTACCGTCCCAGGGCTTCGCCTAAGCACCGCTACAATATTATTGAGGACTATGGTTGAAGGGGGCACCGCACACGGTTAAGAATATGATCACGTGGATCAACTTGTGTGTCTAGGGGTGCCCCCTGCCCCCGTATATAAAGGATCAAAGGGGGGGTGCGGCCGGCCAGGAGGAGGGCGCGCCAGGAGGAGTCCTACTCCCACCGGGAGTAGGATTCCCCCCCTTTCCTAGTTGGAATAGGATTCGGGAGGGGGGAAAGAGGAGAGAGAGAACGAAGGGGGGGGGGCGCCGCCCCCCTCTCCTTATCCTATTTGGACTAGGGGGAGGGGCACGCGGCCCAGCCCTGGCCACCTCTCCTCTCTTCCACTAAAGCCCACTAAGGCCCATATACCTCCCGGGGGGTTCCGGTAACCTCCCGGTACTTCGGTAAAATCCCGATTTCACCCGGACCACTTCCAATATCCAAATATAGGCTTCCAATATATCAATCTTTATGTCTCGACCATTTCGAGACTCCTCGTCATGTCCGTGATCACATCCGGGACTCCAAACAAACTTTGGTACATCAAAATGCATAAACTCATAATATAACTGTCATCGAAACCTTAAGCGTGCGGACCCTACGGGTTCGAGAAAAATGTAGAAATGACCGAGACACGTCTCCGGTCAATAACCAATAGCGGAACCTGGATGCTCATATTGGCTCCTACATATTCTACGAAGATCTTTTATCGGTCAGACCGCATAACAACATACTTTGTTCCCTTTGTCATCGGTATGTTACTTGCCCGAGATTCGATCGTCGGTATCTCAATACCTAGTTCAATCTCATTACCGGCAAGTCTCTTTACTCGTTCCGTAATACATCATCTCACAACTAACTCATTAGTTGCAATGCTTGCAAGTCTTATGTGATGTGCATTACCGAGTGGGCCCAGAGATACCTCTCCGACAATCGGAGTGACAAATCCTAATCTAGAAATACGCCAACCCAACATGTACCTTTGGAGACACCTGTAGAGCACCTTTATAATCACCCAGTTACGTTGTGACGTTTAGTAGCACACAAAGTGTTCCTCCGGCAAACGGGAGTTGCATAATCTCATAGTCATAGGAACATGTATAAGTCATGAAGAAAGCAATAGCAACATACTAAACGATCGGGTGCTAAGCTAATGGAATGGTTCATGTCAATCAGATCATTCACCTAATGATGTGATCCCGTTAATCAAATAACAACTCTTTGTCCATGGTTAGGAAACATAACCATCTTTGATTAACGAGCTAGTCAAGTAGAGGCATACTAGTGACACTCTGTTTGTCTATGTATTCACACATGTATTATGTTTCCGGTTAATACAATTCTAGCATGAATAATAAACATTTATCATGATATAAGGAAATAAATAATAACTTTATTATTGCCTCTAGGGCATATTTCCTTCAGCCACGAGGCAGGGGGCGCGCCCCTGACCCTCGTGGCCACCCCATAAGGCAGTTGATGCCCTTCTTTCACCGCAAGAAAGTTAATATCCGGATAGAGATCGTGTTAAAATTTCAGCCCAATCGGAGTTATAAATCTCCGGGAATATAAGAAACGGTGAAAGGGCAGAATACCAGAACGCAGAAACAGAGAGACAGATCCAATCTCGGAGGGGCTCTCGCCCCTCCCATGCCATGGAGACCAAGGACCAGAGGGGAAACCCTTCTCCCATCTAGGGAGGAGGTCAAGGAAGAAGAAGAAGAAGAAGAAGGGGGGCCCTCTCCCCCTCTCTTCCGGTGGCGTCGGAACACCGTCGGGGCCATCATCATCACCGCAATCTTCACCAACAACTTCACCGCCATCATCACCAACTCTTCCCCCTCTATGCAGCGGTGTAACCCCTCTCTTACCCGCTGTAATCTCTACTTAAACATGGTGCTCAACACTATATATTATTTCCCAATGATGTATGGCTATCCTATGATGTTTGAGTAGATCCGTTTTGTCCGATGGGTTATTTGATGATCGTGACTGGTTTGAGTTGCATGTTTTATTATTGGTGTTGTCCTATGGTGCTCTCCGTGTCGCGCAAGCGTGAGGGATTCCCGCTGTAGGGTTTGCAATATGTTCATGATTTGCTTATGGTGGGTGGCGTGAGTGATAGAAGCACACACCCGAGTAAGTAGATTGTTTGCATATGGGATAAAGAGGACTTGATACTTTAATGCTATGGTTGGGTTTTACCTTAATGTTCTTTAGTAGTTGCAGATGCTTGCTAGAGTTCCAATCATAAGTGCATATGATCCAAGTAGAGAAAGTATGTTAGTTTATGCCTCTCCCTCAAATAAAATTACAATAATGATTACCGATCTAGTTATCGATTGTCTAGGGACAAATAACTTTCTCGTAACAAAAAGCTCTTTACTAAAACTAACTTAGTTGTGTCCTTATCTAAACAGCCCCTACTTTTTATTTACATGCTCTTTATTACCTTACAACCCTATCCAACAACACCTACAAAATACTTCTAGTTTCATACTTGTTCTAGGTAAAACGAATGTCAAGCATGCGTAGAGTTGTATCGGTGGTCGATAGAACTTGAGGGAATATTTTTTATGCCTTTAGCTCCTTGTTGGGTTCGACACTCTTACTTATCGAAAACTATTGCGATCCCCTATACTTGTGGGTTATCAGTAGCATCATCATCACCGTCATCATGCCGTCGTGCCGACGAAACTTTCCTGTGAAGCTCTGCTGGATCGGAGTTCGTGGGACATCATCGAGCTGAACGTGTGTTGAACTTGGAGGTACCGTGCGTTCGGTACTTGGATCGGTCGGATCGTGAAGACATACGACTACATCAATTGCGTTGTGCTAATGCTTCCGCTTTCGGTCTACGAGGGTACGTAGACACACTCTCCCCTCTCGTTGCTATGCATCACCATGATCCAGTGTGTGTGCGTAGAATTTTTTTTGAAATCACCACGTTCCCCAACAAATACAATGATGTAATATTATCTTATAGAAAAAAAGTAGCTTAGCGAGAATAGGAAATAATCGAAAATGCGGTCGGAGGAGACGATCCATAGTGAGTTAGGGGCAGGAGATGATATACTTAGCGAGCTCGTTGGGGATGACGAGGAAGATGGAGGTAGAGGCAAGAAACCTAGGGCAGGAAGGGCGGTAAGCGGTTGCGGGGTCGTGCCTCGTGTGATAAGGGCTCCTCGTGTTCGTGTGAGGCATTTGGTGGACTGGGAAAAAGCCCAATGTGTTAGAAATGTTGTAGGGATTTTTTAGAGTATAGCTTGGCCAAAATTAAATAAACAAAGCAATTTCACTATCAAAAATTACAGTAATATTCTATTCATTTTTTTACATAAATGTATTGTTATAGATATGTTTTTCAAAACTTTTTTGGATATTACAAAATGATGTCCCAAAAGTTTGCTCCATCTCAATCCCTAACCCCAATAACATTTGTTTGAGCATGTGTGTGTGTGT
>NC_041382.1:697860850-697866808 GCF_002162155.2 Triticum dicoccoides | reverse complement strand
CACGTCCTCACCTTTCCCGCTCAGGGTGTTGCATTTCTCCGCCTTCCGAGCCTCCTCTATCTGTTGACACTTCTCACAACCAAGCCCAAGTCTGTGGCCGTTGATGTCGCGTTAGCACATCTCCACGCTATTGTGCTCGATCACTTCCACCTCCCAAGCATCCTCCCACGCACAGTTACACCTCCTCTAGGGCTCCTGGGCACCTTCTATGTCTATGTCACGACGCCTACTATGGCCTTGGGCGTCACTGATGCTGGGTATCAAGCCATGACACATCTTCGCCTCCCTCCAATGCTGGTGGTGAGCTCCCAGTCTGCTCTGGCCATCGTGTCCTCCAACAGTGACATACACAAGGTATTTGATGAAAATGGTCTAAAATCATTTTCTCGTACAATGATATGTAATATGATGTGTGGTAGAAAACTAATTTGGGATTTACATTTAAATGATATGTAGATGACACCTCCTATGTTTAAGAATTACAAGTTTTATTTAGATGGAAGGAATTATAAGTTTTAGTCTATGTGACGTCTTTTGTAATAAACGCACATCATCAAAATGCCTAAAATAAATACAGAAAAATATGAGCATTTATATCTAAATCTACGACTTGAACCCTGTAAATGCGAATACCACGTTGTCTTCCTAACATTCAAGCACAGATTGGTGAGCGAAATTACAAGTTTTGGAAATAGAGTTTTAGTCAAATTTTAGGGATGGGTCAGAGTTGCTATTAGTCTGGAGCATCGCGGAGGAGTGCGAGTCCGACCGCACCGCGACCGAAACAGATCCAGCCCTTGCTGCTCCTCGTCTCCGTCTTCTTGGCCGGGAAGAAAGGAAGGGAAAGGAAGCGGCGGAGACCAGGCGATGGCGGCGCCGCTGGAGTTCCTGGAGGCGCAGGGCTCGACCCGGCCGGAGCTGGCGGAGTGGTACGCCGCCCTCGCCGACCTCTACCAGCGGAAGCTCTGGCACCAACTCACCCTCAAGCTTGACCAGTTCCTCGCCCTCGCCGTCGTCCAGGTCCGGTTGACTCGATCCGCCCCTCCCTACCCCCTCTCCCGGTAGTTCGTATCATGTAGCGCGCTTTGATCTGCTTTTAGGGTTGAAGGAGACTCCCTTTAGGCTCCCTGTTAGGCGAGGCGCCCCTGATCTCCCGGGAAAATATTACCGCCCTGATTGGGAGTACCTCGTTGTTGGGAGTTGATACCAGTGGGGCTAGCTCCCTTTGGCCGAAGGTAGCTGATAAACTGGATGGTGCCAAGTTGCCAACACTCTCCCTTTAGGGTGTCTTGCACAAAACTGCCTGGCTTGCTTCAGTTCAGAGCAGTATCTTAATTCACTCCGTTGATTTGTTAATTATGTATGCTACGACCTGCACTTCGTTATGTCATGCGACCTGTGATTCACGGGTCGTCTGATGAAGATATTGAGCATTTTTTCTCATGTATTACAAATGTCATGAGTCGTATACTGAAGAGATGTCCCAGTACCTGCATGTTTTTGGTTCAATTCAGTAGCGCAGAAATCTGAAGAAGTATAATCATAATATCTTTGCTGTCTACTATAGTAATATGTCACAGATGTACATGTACCATATTTTCTGTTCTGAAAGTTTCATCATGATTCCTGAAACCCTGAAATACTTGCATTACATTTGGTTGCTTTTTCGAGATATTGCTTGCCATGTCACGGGGCTTATCACCACTGTGTGGTCTTTTCCTTTTGTACAGGCGGGTGATGCTCTGATTCAGCTGTATACTCATTTCATCTCTGATTTCGAGAGCAAGATCAATCTTCTTAAATTTGCTCACTTCGCGGTAGTAGTTTCACGCCAGTATTCAGATAAAGATGCCGGTATAAGCTATCTCGAAGGCGTAATTTCGAAGCTGCGTGATACCAAGGAATCACGGGTTGAAGAGCCCATTCTGTATGTGAAGATGCAGATTGCAAGTTTTCTTCTTGAGAAAGGGAATCAAAAGGAGTGTAAGAAACTGGTAGACGAGGGGAAAACCACTTTGGATAGCATGGACGATGTTGATCCTTCAGTACATTCGACCTATTATTGGTTATGTTCTCAGTACCATAAAGTGTGTCAAGACTATTCTGAATTCTATAAAAATGCTCTTCTCTATCTTGCATACACAACAGTGGAGTCACTTTCAGAACCATTCAAACAGGTATTGTTTGCTTACCTGCTCTTTCGGCATGAAAAGTTGGATTTGATGGTTGCTGTTTCTGATTCCAATAATTACCTGCAGAACCTGGCATTTGACCTCTCACTTGCTGCTTTATTGGGTGACAACATATACAACTTCGGGGAGTTGCTTGCCCATCCAATTGTATGTCCTTATACTTATAATTTATATGTGCATTTCATCTTTGTTGTCTGGTTACACTTTACTACTTACTCCCTCCGTTCCATAATTCTTGTCGTGGTTTTAGTTCAAATCTGAACTAAAACCAAGACAAGAATTATGGCATGGAGGGAGTACGTGATACCCATGGCTACCCCTGTAAAGAGCTAACTGTAGGCTTAGTGATGCTTGAATTGTTGAGTGACACATTCTTGTATAAATATTATTGGTTGCCCATTCTGCTTGCAAGCATGTATACTTAATTCATATTTGAACAAAAAGGAGGATGAACAGTTACATTTAGCTCCTGATCAGACTAGCAGGTCATAAAGAAGTATGTATTTTTAGTTTCTTGTAACGAAACCATGTTTATTTTGCCTTTTTGGCCTATTTTATGTCATTGTGTGAGCTTACATTCAACTGAGCTGGTCATTCTTGATAGTTGTTTTCTTATCTTTGCTATATTTTGCCTCTGACAAGAGCAATTTTTGCCATTAGAATAGAGCTATTGATTTTAAAGCTGGGAATTAAGGGGCATTCTGTTGAAATATCTGGAATTCAGTGTTGAAACAAAGTCGTGATTATATTTACTTTGTGTGGTTCAATTTCTTCATTGAAAATTTGAAGCTGGTGGTGACATTACAATTGGTGATGTTAGCTGTGAAATATTTGGCTGAATTAGTGTCAGGCTGTTTTTCAGCTGTAGTGCCTTCTTTGTGATTTTGGATCACCAAAATTTGCATGATTTTGCTGTATCTGTGTGCACCTCTAATTCCCCTTCCGGATACCATGTAGATCCACAGCCTTGTGGGAACATCGGTGGAGTGGATTTATCATATATTGCAAGCGTTCAACTCTGGCAATCTAGCATCCTACCAGGAACTCTGCAAAGTTCACGCCGCCGCTTTGAGTGCGCAGCCTGCTTTGGTACAGAAGGAGAGGGAACTTCTTGAAAAGATCAATATCCTTTGCTTGATGGAAATCATTTTCAGGTAATTCATGTGTGGTACAATTCAAGCTAAGATGCTCATCGATGTTACCCGTCTGTTACTATTCAGAGCTAAGCTTTGTTCCCTAACCGTTTTTATCCATTGCAGTCGAGCATCCCAAGACCGTACAATCCCGTTGAGCACTATAGCTGAACAGACCAGGCTCTCAGTTGAAGATGTGGAGTATCTACTAATGAAGAGCCTCTCTGTAAGTCTAAAGCCCCTTTCTCGTCGCTGTAAAATAGTTCCAACCCTAGTTCCAGTGACACTTATTTGCTTATAAGTGAAACGATGACACCGTTACCTTTAAAATTGTAGGCTCATCTTATCGAAGGCATTATTGATGGGGTCGACGGGACTGTCCATGTTTCATGGGCGCAACCGAGGGTCCTTGGGATTGACCAAGTGAAATCCCTGCGTGACCGGCTTGATACCTGGGTCGGGAAGGTGCACACTACTTTGCTATCTGTTGAAGCCGAGACACCCGACCTGGTAGCTTCGTGATGTTCTTTTGGTCCCCTGTTGAACGATGGCTGTGACCTTACACAAAGTGAACAGATGGATTTGAAATTTGTATTGATTCTTAGGCTGCAATCTCGCAAAACCTAGAAAGATTTGTTTGTAAACATGATGATCAGTCTTGTTTTGTTTTGACGTGGAACTCGCTGTATGCGCAATGGCTCTTTCCTGACGCACCAAAGTGAAGTGAAATCTGGTTCTTGTTTGCGTACAAACCCTCTCGGTAGCCTATCATCTAATATAGCAGTCTAAGAGCATTACTAGTAGAACCCCTAAACCCTTGTAGCAGTTTTAAGGGTTGAGAAGTGCCACTTTTTGACACTTTTAAGAGTTGAAAAACAGGGGCAAAGACTAGATCCCTCAAACCCAACCCTTAAACTGTTTTATGGGTTGGATTTGAGAGTTCTAGTCTTTGCCTCAACCCCAACCTTTAAAACTGTCATTTCATATATCACACATTTCATCATATGACATATCACAAATTTCATCACATTTGACATAAAACAATAATCATTCTAGTTATTATTACAACACCGAATAAAACAATAATCATTCAAATTATTACAACAATGTTTGAGCAAATTACATAATTGTTGGAATCAAATAGGACATAGAAAAGTAAAACAAAGATACATCATGGACCAGTGCGCCGCCCATCCAACTGCTAGTGGTGCTCTATTAGATCATCCCGGAGCCGACCATGAGTGGTTGCATCCTCAATCTCACGATGTGCTTGAAGAAAAGCGTGTATGCGAGAAGGATTTCTTTCCGGTTGCACACGGGTACCAACATTGTCATAGAAACAAGGGAGGTTTAACCCTCTTTCATCCTCTAGGATCATGTTGTGTAGAATCACACAACATTTCATGATGTTCATTAAGGTTTTTTTGTCCCAAAACCGAGCTGGACCACGAACTATGGCAAACCTTGCTTGCAAAACACCGAAAGCTCTCTCAATATCCTTGCGGGCTGCCACTTGTGCCCTGGTGAAATGAGCCTCTTTTCTTGTTAAGGGCACCCCATTTTTCTCCTTGATGGACTTCACAAGAGTTGCCCATTCGGGATAGATGCCATCGGTGAGATAGTATCCCATTGAGTACTCATTGTCCATGATTTTGTAGTTGCAAGCTGGAGCATCCCCAGAAATTAATCTTTTGAACAAAGGAGATCTATTGAGGATATTGATATCATTGAGTGTTCCCGGCAACTCAAAGAATGCATGCCAAATCCATGTGTCCTGAGATGCTACGGCCTCAAGCACAATGGTAGCATCACGGCTTTTACCGCAATACATTCCGTGCCATGCCTTTGGGCAATTTTTCCACCTCCAATGCATGCAGTCAAGACTACCTAGCATCCCCGGCCATCCCCTTTTTTCATTCATTTCCATTAATCTCTTTGTATCTTCCTCGTTTGGTTCCCGAAGATACTGCTCACCGTACAGCCGAATGACCAACTTGGCAAACCTACGGACTGACTCCGTGGTTGTATCTTGCCCAATGCGAAGATACTCGTTGGTATAATCCACGGGTATGCCATAAGTGAGTACCCGCATTGCCGCCAATATCTTTTCATATGCACTAAACCCCATGATACCGGCGGCGGATCTACGACGTTTAAGTAATAGGAGGCGGCCTCACAATCGTTGACAATCTTCACAAACAAACTACGCCGCATTCGGTACCTTCTGCGGAAGAGACGAGGAGGGTATGTAGGTACCTCCGCGAAGTAGTCTTCCATCAAATGCTCGTGTCCGAGAGCGCGGTTCCGGTAGATGGTGACTCGCCCCATCTTCGACCCTCTCCTCTGATCCATCAGCTTCACGCGGTTTTCAAAGGATTGCACGTCGATGAGGAGGCTCATCATCTCGACGTCGTCGTCTTGCAACAACTCGTCGATGTCCGAATCGTCGAATGACGACCAACCCGACGAACCGGACAACGAGTCCATGTCGTTGTTGTTCACCTCCATCTACACAATACAACAAACAATAAATTGTGAGTGCCAACAATGAATCAAAAGGAAAAAAATAAAACAAAAAGGAAGAACAGGAAGCATACCTGCGGGTTGGGGACGGGAGGCGGGGGGCGTCGAGG
>NC_041382.1:697853591-697860541 GCF_002162155.2 Triticum dicoccoides | reverse complement strand
CACAGGGGCGGGACGGCGGCGGCGTCGAGGGGGGGGGCGGGGGGCCGGCCGGATTGGCGGCGGGCGACGGTCGGCGGCTTGGGAGGGAGGAAGCGGGAGGTTGGGGACGGGAAACTTCCCTCTCGCGCGACGGGGGAAGGGAGTGCGGGCTGGGGTCGAGCGCCCCCCTCCAACCCTCACTTCTATGGTTTGAAATTGGGTTTGAGGGTTGGACCCTTACTTTTTTTGAGGGTTTGAGGGTTTAGGGGTTCTAGTCTTTGCGTTTTTTTGTTGCAACCCGCAAAAAAGCGATTATTTATGAGGATTTGAGGGTTTAGGGGTACTACTAGTAATGCTCTAAGATCATCTACAACCGGAGCCCTCAAATCCGCCTCAATCGCTTGGGTGGCCTGACCGGACACAAAAACCGCACCCAACCAAACCTCGCAAATCTGCCTTAAATGCATGGATTGATCGGCACTCCTTGTATTCGCCTCAGATAACTGGAGGCCCTCTATACCCACATCGTTGTTGTCCCGTGCTGCAAACGGTCAAGGTCGCTGCCACCAGATGTCGCCTTGGTACGTCCAACTCCTCCCTATATGCACCTCGTGCTCCAGGTGTTCGACGAAATGTCTGAGCCGTGTTTTATATTCTTTTGGTCTTTACTTGTAGGTCACCGATGGATTTTGTCGTGGAATGGTGGCTATGGAAACAACAACCTTGATGAATTCATATTCAACTAGTTCATCACCTCATCGGACTCGGACGACAAAGATGCCGAAATGATGATGATCATGATGAGCATTCAAGAGAAGATGGAGAAGGCAGAGGAGCATGACCTAAACTTTAAGGGCAGCATGAAGGGGCGGAGAGTTATTCCCCATGATAGGATTTCCGGTGCACGACTTCTATATACAGACTACTTCATGACGGACCCAACATATCTTGAAGGCTTTTTTCCGTTGTCGCTTCCGAATGAGCAGAAATTTGTTCCTGCGTGCAGTGACTACCATGGAAAGGGCCGGTGACAACTTCAAGCTGAGGAAAGATTGTTGCAGACAACTTTATTTCTCTCCTCCACATAAATGCACGACTTCGCTCAGGATGCTTATGGGAAGGCCGCAAATGTAATTGATACTGAAATCCGAATGGGAGAGAGCACGAAACTGGAGACAACGGTGCAATTTGCACGCATTGTTGTGAAGGTGTATGGAGCAAAGTAACTGAGAGAGCCAGTTGTGGAGGACACAAAAAAATTGTTGGCAATTGAAGCATCAAGAGGATTCTCTGGTATGTTGGGTTCGATTGATTGTATGCACTGGCAATGGAAGAACTATACAAAAGGTTTTGCGTGGGTAATATCAAGGTCACGTCAAAAGCCACCGTCATACTTGACGAAGTGTCATCGAAGGACTTGCAAATTTGACATGCTTTCTTTGGCACGTCAGGTTCGTGCAATGACATCAATGTGCTCCAACGATCTCCTTTATTCAAGAGACTTTGTGATGGGGAAGCTCCATCATGCAACTACACTGTCAACGGGCACAAGTACAACATGTGGTACTATCTTGCTGATGCTATCTATCCTCAGTGGGTGGCGTTTGTCAAGACCATATCCGATCCACATGGAAACAAACAAAGCCACTTCGCAACATGTCAAGAGGCAATTAGGAAGGATATGGAGAGAGCATTTGAAGTGCTTCAAGCTCGTTGTGGTATTGTTCGTGAAGTTGCAATAACATGGAAAACAAAGACATTTGACAGCTCATGACTTGCTACGTGATCTTGCATAACATGATTATCAAGGATGAGGGTGAAGGGGTAGCCTGCACGCATGATGTCGACAAGCCTGATGTTCAGGTTCGTCTCTCAAAACAAGAGGCAGAGCATGCTAACTTTCTAGAGATGAATGCACACCCACAAGATCAACAGGTGCATATGCAACTTCTGAATGATCTTATGAAGTATATGTGGGTCCATACCGGCAGTGAATTTTGCATTTAACTTGTCAATTATGCACCAGGAACAATATTTCGGCTTGAACTATGTTTGAATTATGATTCTTAAGTATGAATAATTTGTATTTATGTGCACTGAACTATGTTTGGCCAAAATAATCAACGCGCATTTGTTTGCATGTATTTAATGTTTTGAAAGTAGGGATTGTGATGCAAAATGCATTATTTGATGTCCGGTCACTGTTTATGGGCACATCTAGACAAGTCCGCGGAATGAATTAGGCAATTTCTGGTTGTAAATGCTCTGACACACGTAAACAAGTACCGTAACAAATAAATCACCGAGACTGCAACACTCATTGAGATCTTTTTTAACACAGTACATACACAAACGCTCATATATATACGCACATACACTCATCCCTATAAACACATGCACGCACAACCTACCCCTGAGACACCTTCGAGAGATTAAGTTGGTGCATCATCTTGAGATTGACGAAGTTGCCACAGACGCCTTCATAGTCGTCGTGAATGTCTCCTCCCGCTGAACGCACATCGTCGAAAGACCCGAAATAAATCTAGAAAAATGCAAACACCAATGTCTAGGACTTGAACTCTGATGGGTAGGGGATACCACTATGCTCCCAACCATCCAGTGCCGGAGCCAGGGGTACTCCCTGGTATTCCATGGAATACCAATGATTTTGGGGCAAAAAAATTATATATACATTAATACATGTATATTATGTATATATACTGAAACAGCCAAAGCGCATTCGACACATGTCCAGGTCCAGCCCACACAACAACTCAAGGCCTCAAACTGGCCGACTCTAGTCCAGTACACATCATCTATTCTCCCCTGCTAGTTGGCACTTCGTCCTCGATATCTTTCCCTGCCGCCATTTTCCCTCTAGTTAGGGTTCCGCCGTTTTCTCCCGGGGCGATCTCATCGCCGCCGTCGAGGCATCTTTCCCTGCCGCCGACTCTCGTCACGCTGTCCGCTGGGAGCGATCCAGGCATCGTTGCCCGCTCTTGGACTGGACCGGGACGGGGCGGAGTCTAGGGTTCCCCCCAATAAACCCGATCTGTTCTCTCATCGGGTTAGGGTTCTAGATGGCTGGTGAAGGGGCCGCGGGCTCCTCTGGACTCACCGACCACGGTGGGTCGCGCTGATCAAGGTCAATACCAACAAGAGCTACAGCCAGACGTGGTTCTATCGGAATATGCGATCTGCTTGGGATGTGGCACGGGAAGCGAAATTCAAGCCTTTGGAGGAGAATCTGTATACTGTTCAGTTTACTTGTTTGGGAGATTGGGAGCGAGTAATGCAGCAGGGGCCGTGGAATTTCAAGGGGGATGCGGTGCTTATGGCACCATATGATGGAATCTCGAAGCCGTCTACGGTCAAGCTGGAGACCATTGACATATGGATTCAAATCCACGACGTGCCAGATTTATATGCTCATCTAGTCAGGCCTCTGGCAGCTAGAGTGGGCGAAGTTTTGTTTGTTGAAACCCAATCCCATGACTTCACAGGGAATTTCTACCGCGTCTGGGTGCGTATCAATGTCCACAAACCACTAAAGAACGCGGTTTCAATGATCAGAGAAGGACAGAGGCAGATTTACAAAGTCAAGTACTAGAGATTGCCCGACTGGTGTGCCGTCTGTGGGATGATGGGACATCTTTTCAAAGAGCATGGCAATGGGATTCATCCCCCCTCTGCATTAGTCTTCAAGGAGCTTCGGGCTGAATGTTTTATGAACAACAGAAGAGGCCCTGGCGAAGGACGGGCACGTCGAGGGGGCCGTCGTGGCGGCCGCTTTGGAGGAAGATCAAGGAGCGGGGCTGATAGCAGTCTAGCTACCACCCAACGTCCGGATAGTACTCAGGAGGAAGACGCAGCGGTGGGGGAGAAGATAGACGTGGACATGCTTGATTCAAGTAGAAAGAGGATGAACCCCGTTTTTGCTAATGATACTGATAAATCAATAGTACGAGTAGTTGATGCAATGGCCAACAGCGCCAAGAAGGTGTCCGGGCTGGAGTTAGCGGTGGTTCATCAGAACTCTACTCCCATAAGCCCCCCACCAAAGAGAGAATCGAAGAGGAACAAGACAGAAGAGGATGGCAGGATCGTCAACCCGACGGCTAAAAACTTATTGGCGGGCTCCCTAGAGGAGCGCCGCTAGGCCCAATGAGTGTCTTGAGCTGGAACTGTCGTGGCGCGGGCAACGCTGCGACAGTTCGCGAGCTCCGCGGTTTCGCGGAGATTTTTGCCCCTACCCTGCTTTGTATCGTAGAGATACAAATTGATAGAGAAAGGGTAGAGAAGTTAGCTGCAACTCTTGGTTATGATAATGGCTACGCTGTGAGTAGTCGAGGTAGAAGTGGAGGTCTAGGGATTTTTTGGAACAATTCAATAAATGTTGAGATTTTGGGTTATTCTCCGTATCATATTGATTGCTCGATTGTTGAGGAAAACTTGAATCCGTGGAGGATGACCTTAGTATATGGGGAAGCTCAGACCCACTTGAGGCATCAAACATGGGATACTTTAAAAGGGATCAGCAATTTGAGAGATGATCCATGGCTGTGCATAGGAGATTTTAACAAAGTTTTACGTCCGGAAGAGTAAGAAGGAATCGGAGAAAGGAGTAACGCTCAGATCCAGGGTTTCCGGGAGGCCGTGGACGTTTGCATGCTTATGGATATGGGCTATCAGGGACAATTCTGGACGTATGAGAAGAAAGTCACTAGAGGGAGCTATACTAGGGTGAGGCTTGACCGAGCTTTGGCAACGGCAGACTGGAACGAACGCTTCCCGTCGGCACATCTGAAACATCTTACGGCGGCCACCTCGGATCATTGCCCTATCTTACTTACCATGCATGATGGGCCAGTACTGAGAGCACCGAAATCTTTCAAGTATGAGGTGATGTGGGATACACACGAGAACCTGAGTGAGACACTGCTCCAGAGCTGGACAGCAGGCAGTGCCACAACGAGAATGCAAGAGTTGCGTGTCAAACTTGGTCGGGTGGCTGCAGATTTGGGACGTTGGAACAAAAATACGTTCGGGTCGGTACGCAAGGAGATCAAGGGTCTCAAATCGGAACTCGAACGCTTGCGGAGCAACCCAGCGAGGACGGGGCCATCTCATGTGGAGCTGAAGATCAATGAAAGGTTGATTGAACTGTTTCATAGGGAAGAACTGATGTGGAGGCAGAGGTCGCGGTTGGAATGGTTGTCGGCGGGAGATAGAAACACTCGTTTTTTTCATCTTCGTGCAAGTCAGAGGCGCAAGAGGAATATGATCAAAGCTCTTGCCAACTCTTTGGGAGCGATCATTGATGATCCGGGAGCGCTGAGATCTATGGTTTCAGATTTTTACAAGAGTCTTTATACTTCCGAGGGTGTCAACGGAATGGATCAGGTCCTATCCAAAGTGCCCGCAAAGGTAACTCAACAAATGAATGACATTCTTTTAGCTCCATATACTAACGAGGAGGTGAAGACAACCCTTTTTTAGATGTTCCCGACTAAGGCACTGGGGCCTGATGGATTCCCAACACACTTCTATCAGCGTCACTGGGATATCTGTGGTGAAGAGGTGACCCATGCAGTGCTCAGGATCGTCAGAGGTGAGGAAAGTGCTGGATGTGTGAATGATACGGTTTTGGTACTCATCCCAAAGGTTTTGAACCCGACTCAGCTTGCTTAGTTTCGTCCCATTAGTCTGTGCAATGTCATCTACAAAATTGCTTCAAAGGTTGTTGCCAACAGACTTAAACAGATACTACCAGATATCATATCTCATGAGCAGTCAGCTTTTGTCCCCGGTAGACTAATCACAGACAACATAATATGTGCTTATGAGTGTCTACACTTTATGAAGCGGAATAAGTCCAGGTCCAATATTTTTTGCGCGTTGAAACTTGATATGATGAAAGCCTATGATAGGCTTGAGTGGGACTATCTGCAGGCCATGATGGAGAGATTGGGTTTTGCACAGTCATGGGTTGATACAGTTATGAGCATGGTTCGGTCTATCTCTTTTTCAGTCATGTTTAATGGTGAGAAGCTTGAACATTTTGTGCCATCCAGAGGTATTCGGCAGGGAGATCCCATTTCCCCTTATCTTTTCTTAATAGCAGCAGAGGGCCTTTCGTGCCTTTTAAAATCCAGTTCTAAGTCGTCAGGTCTTGAGGGAATCAAGGTGGCTCCTACAGCTCCGGTTGTGAACCACCTCCTTTTCGTCGACGATAGCCTGTTGCTTTTTAAGTCAAGTACGGAGGGTGCGACTGCGGTATCAAACCTGTTGGAAATTTATTGTAATGCATCTGGCCAGAAGATCAACAATGACAAGTCATCTATTTTTTTCAGCAAGGGCTGTCCACAACAGAGAAGAGATGCGGTCAAGGACATTCTGCATGTTCATAATGAGTCGCTGAGTGATAAATATCTGGGAATGCCTACTGATGTTGGCCAAGCAAAGATGGGAAAGTTTAAGTATCTCAGAGACCGGATATGGGAGAAGGTGAGAGGATGGATGGAAAAACTGTTATCAGCTGCAGGTAAGGAGGTACTAATTAAATCGGTGGCTCAAGCAATACCAGTATATTCAATGGCTTGCTTCCGCTTGCCGAGAGGACTATGTGAGAATATTACATCGATTATTCGACAGTTCTGGTGGGGGAGTAAACAAGGCAAAAGAAAGCCAGCATGGGTGGCGTGGGACGTGATGACACACCCCAAACATTTGGGAGGTTTGGGTTTTCGGGATATGGAGATCTTTAACCTGGCCTTGTTGGCACGACAGTCTTGGAGGCTCTTGCACGACCCCTCCTCTCTGAGTGCGCGGATCCTGAAAGCAGTTTATTATCCGCATGGTACAATTCTTGAAGCTGAGCTGGGTAGCCACCCCTCACAAATCTGGCGTGCCATTATTGACGGGAGGGATGTCCTAAAGTAAGGACTCGTCAGAAGAATAGGCAACGGAGC
>NC_041382.1:697850485-697853436 GCF_002162155.2 Triticum dicoccoides | reverse complement strand
GATTGATGCCTCGACGGCCAGCTGGAGAGAAGAGCTTGTCCGGTCAGTTTTTATTCCTTTTGATGCAGATGCTATCTTTGCAATACCATTGTGCACACGCAATGTAGAAGATTTTTGGGCTTGGAGTGCTGAACGATGGGGTGTCTTCTCAGTTAAGTCCGCATATCAAATGGTGCTGAACACCAAATACCAGAGAGAGAATTGGATAGATGAAAGTGCCGGGGTCTCGGATATGACTTCTCAAGGGAAAGCATGGACCTCTTTGTGGCATACTAAGGTTCCATCGAAGCAGAAAATCTTTGCATGGCGTTTAGCCCAGCACTCAGTGCCGACTGCGGATGTTCTACACCATCGTAACATGTCTCAGTCTCCGCTCTGTGCGCTGTGTGGAGCCCCGGACTCATGGAGGCACGCATTGCTGGATTGCACCATGTCGAGGTGCATTTGGGCTTTATCGGATGAGCATGTGGTGGAATAGATGAGCATGAACAACGATGGTGACGCGAAGAACTGGCTTTTCGCTATGCACAAGGTCCTTGATCACACAACTTTTGTGAAGCTAATCATATCACTTTGGGCAGTGTGGCGAGCAAGGAGAAAGGCGATCTACGAAGATATATTCACTAGCCCAATGTCTACTCACCAGTTCATTGTCTCCTACCTGAATGATCTCAAGAGTGTTGAAACATCGGGAAGGACGGCAACTGTCCAATCTACCTCTAGACCAACACAGTGGCTTCGCCCTCCGGCGAGTCTAGCAAAGATCAATGTTGATGCGGCAAAAAGAGGTAATCAGGGAAGGGGTGTTGTAGCTGCAGTATGTCGGGATCAGAACGGTCTTTTTTGGGGGGCCTCGGCGGTCGGTTTCCGCGGGATTGGTGATCCCACGACACTTGAGGCGATGGCAGTTCGAGAGGCTCTGGCTCTAGCTTAGGATCTTCATGAACAAAAAATACATGTGGCTTCTGATTGCAAGGTGGTGGTGGACGACATCAAGCAACAGTGTTTGGCAAGCTATGGTGCGATAATACATGAAATAATAGAGTCTAGTAGGTCTTTTACTATTTGTAACTTTGTCCATCAGTTTAGGAGCTCGAATTTCGAGGCTCACAATCTCGCGAAGCACGCTCTGAAGTTAGGGGTGGGCCGCCATGTTTGGTTAGGTCATCCCGGAAACCTTTCTTTCGTCCCTGTAAACGTTGTGACGAATTAATAAAGCTTCGTGGGTTTGTCTCAAAAAAAATCTATTCTCCCCTGCTCCCCAGGACCTAGCTGCCTGCAGGCTGGAGCCGCCCGAGGTGGTGGCGGATGGCACCTGCAGGAAAGTGGTGGCGGCGGCGCGGCAAGCAAGCAAGTCCGCGAACTGCCACTCCGGGTCCGGCCCTCTGGCCTCCGCTGTTCCTAGGTCACTGCCCTCCGCAGCTCTGCCCTCGGCGCCTGCCATTGTAGAAGCTCAACGAGATCCATCCGCCCAGGTAAATTTATCCTCTGATTTAGAACAGAATAGAAAGGTCAAGAATCAGCCATAGTAATAGTATAATTCTGGCATTATGTTGATGGTTCATAAATCCTTTCCATCTGCCAACTATTAAAATAAAAATCATGATCAAGTAATCATTTAGAAATTTTCAGACATATCAACTATGCAAACAACTTTAAGAGCAGGAGATTTTACTATTATAAGAATATATTTTCCAGCAAGCTTACTGCATGCAATGCAGCTGTGTATTTTTCTATTTTCATTTTCAAAAGAAAAAAAAAATCCAAGAAATTATTTATTGGCAAGACCAAAACTCCAAAAGTGCTATTGAATGTGACCACTTGGAGCTTTGCTGGATAGTTCATTGCCAGGCTTTGTATGTGTGTGCATCAGCTACTGATTGCAACTTTGATGAAATTCTAGAACGTATCTGATATTTTTTCTTATGTTCTTGTAATGTAAGAATTTGCATCATTGCGGACATTTGTGTTTGTTTTCTATTGCATTGGAAAAAAATCTGGCTCCGCCACTTTCTATTGCATTTCCAAAAAAATTCGGACATCACTGCCAGTTTCTATTGAATTACAAAAACAAATTTGCAATGAATACCCAGGAGCAAATTTCTGGCTCCGCCACTGCAACCATCCAACACTGGTTAGAACTTGCGAACACATGGAGAAATGCAACAAAAAACAACGAGACTCCAACCCGCAGGACACAACATCGATGCGCCGCAACACGACCAAAAGCTGGGAGACGTCAATGTCGTCGACCCTGCACAGCTGCAGCTCCTCCTCGAACATGTCGAGCTCCCGATCGTAGCACAACTGCAGCTCCTCCTCGAACACAACGTCGAGCTCCGTCGACGCCCCTGCGGGGGCACACTACACCATGACAAAAAATTAAGGGCAATTAACTGCCGGGAATAAGCAAGAATTGGGGGCGAGTAACTGCCTGGAAAGCTTTATATGCCGGGCAATGATGTATAGGTCAATGCATCTGCCGGGAATATGGAAGCTAGGTGGGCAGGCCATCTGCCGGCATCTTTTGGGGCGGCCCAATTGCCCCAAATTCATTTTGGGGGCGAACGCACTGCCCTTAACCAGTTGACGCGGAATTAACGAATTGAGGCCCAATAAGCGCGCGAGGCAAGTCGCGGGAGAATGAAAAATTAATTAGAAGACACTGGAAGCCCACCGTGGCCTTTTCCCCTCCTCTTTCCCCTTCTCCACACACTTCATCTAAAAAAAAACACATCTCGACGCTCTCCCTCCCTCAGCAGCCGCCCGCACTGCATCTCGCCGTCGCCGCCAAACCCTAGCACCGCCGCCCCTCCGTCGACCCACCGCTGCCGCGCCCCCATCCCCTGCATCGACCCACCGCCGCCGCCCCTGCGTCGACCCGGCGCTGCCGCCCCTATCCCCTGCATCCACCCGTCACCTTCATCCCCTGCATCGAGCCACCGCCGCCG
>NC_041382.1:697834807-697850235 GCF_002162155.2 Triticum dicoccoides | reverse complement strand
CTGCGTCGACCCGGCGCTGCCGCCCCTATCCCCTGCATCCAAACCTCTGTTCGGAAACGGGTTCTAGTCGGACCGGGTCCAACGCAAACCTCTCCGGTCCGGTCCGGCCGTTTCCGTTTCTAACCCGATACGATACGATACGATACGATAGACGCGACCTGGTTGCCCACGCGGAGCTTCCCTTCTACTGTACCCCCCGCCGCCCTTCCCCTGGCCCTGCTGTGTCCGGTTCAGTTTACACTCACGCCGCGGCCGCGCCTCCTCGACTCTTCCCCGAGAATCCAGAGGCGGGATAGGGGGACGAGCGAGAGGGGGAGGCAGAGCTCAGCATCTTCCAAGCCGAACGCCGAGGACATCTAGCTCACATCCAGGTAAAATCATCCGTTCCCCATTGCCCCCCGGCCCCCTTTTTTCGGTGTATTTCCAGCGCTTTTTTTGTTAGGGTTCCTTGATTTGGTGAGCGTGCGATTCCTGGAGCGAAACCTCCGCCCGTCCGCTCGCGCTTCGGTCGCCGTCGTGGGGTTCGGCGGGGTTTTGCGCGCTGCGGGTTTCGGGGCACCTGTGTGTAGTGCGCCGTTCTACTACTCAGTACTGACCAGTGCTGATTTGTGCCAGATGCGATTTAGGGTTCTTGAATGGGGAGTGCCATAACTAGGGTTCGATTTTGCTTGACTGCTCGTTGTGTATGCTAACTATGGACCATCTTTCGCGCTTTCCCAGGACAATGCCTCGCAAGGTTGTCTCCGGCCCCGACTACGACGACGACTATGCTGATTATGAGGATTATGAGGACGATTATGATGATTATGATGAGACTGGATATGCTGATGTTAAGCCCCCTGTGAAGGAGAAAGGTACGCGGCCGTCTGTGCAAGCTACTAGTCTGTCTGCGTACCGTATTCACTGCATCAGTTATAAGTAGGAAGTAATTTCAGTTATAAGTAGTTGCAATATCATATCTGATCAACTCCGCAATTGAAGCATTTTAAGTTGTTTGGCGGCAACTGTTGTACAGTTGTAATCTCGAATGCACCGATACGGATACGGGTATCAGTATCGGGCCAATACGGATACATAAATTCGTCATTTTGAAAAAGTGCCAATACGGATACGTTTTACTATTTATTTATTTTTCAAAAAAAGGGATTCAGAATGTCAACCGTGACCTTTCTACATCCATGGATTCCATGGTTCCCTGTCTTCTTTAGCAAATGAGCAGAAACTCTAGAGTAGCTACTCAAAGCTTCATGACCACAGTAGTCGCATTTCCATTTAGTGTTGCCTCCTCCAGGTGATTTCTCTATGATTTGAACATGGCTGCACAATGGTGCCCTTAGATTTGTAGGTACAGTAGGAGGTTCAGCAGGAGGAGATGAGAAAAATGAGATCTTCACAGATCAGAGGAGAAAGAAGAGGGGATGAGCTTGGCTGGGCAGGAAAAAGGAGAAGAGACGTTGGTGAGGAGTAGTAGCTCGTCGCCGGCTAGCCGTCGCTGCCGCCGGCCCTGAGTGAGTAGCTGCTAGGTACGCATCCACCAACCGCCGCCTGGTGTGAGCTCAGGAGGGAGGAAAGAAAACTGGGAGGGAAAGGAAGGGGGCATTGGGGTACTAGGGTTGCTGTCTGCCTCTTAACTGGGCTGAGTGGTCTCTTAGATGGGCTGGGTCGTATCCAAAACGATCTGAAAAAGTATCCTTCAAGTATCTGAATTGTTTTAAATCCTTTATTCATGGATACTCCTTGGATACGTATCGGGGGCGTATCGGAGGAGTATCGGTATCGGATACGGTATCCGATACCGATTCGCTAGTTGCCTGAAGTATCGGTGCATTCGAGGTTGTAATGTTCATGTTATACGTCGGTTTTCCGTTATGCTTGCTACCACATTTATAGTCTCGGTATGACCAACAGAATTCCACATACTCTATATAAAGCTCCCCAACACCATTGTTAAACAAATTGGGATGGCGACTAAGCTTATCATTAATGATTCCCTGCTCTTCCGTTGATTTCTGCTGCCTGTTTAGCCCATCTATTAATGTTAAATGCATGTGCACGTGTCTGTTTGCACCGCGGATGCACATGTGATATAATGTCTTATTACCTTTTAAGTGTCCATCTTCTTCTGCAAGGCGTTGTTGTCTATATGATAATTTTTTGACTGAAAGTCAAATTGTTTCGTCCATCCAGTCTAGCAGTCAAAACTTACTCACAAAATACGCAAAATAAAATGTTGTTAAAACTCGAAGCTTAGCAGGTTGTCGGTTGGAATTAGCCATTTTTTCTTGCTGGTTATTTGTTGAATGTTGGGGTGTATCCATCATACAATTTCAATTATTCTAAGCTTCTAATATACTCCCTCTGTAAAGAAATATAAGAGCATTTAGATTACTACTTTAGTGATCTAAATGCTCTTACATTTCTTTACGGAGGGAGTAGTTCTTATGGCCATACACCTTTGGATGATTTTGCACCTTAGTGGAATATGTAGTTTCTTTAGGCATTGCGTTACTCTGTTAGTCTCTTGATTAGTTTAAGTGCCTGTAGTTTGTCTCCTTGGTCTCATATTATGTTGCCACTCTCTTGTATAGAATCATCGAAGAAGTCTTCAAATGCAGTGCCTGTGCTTTGGAAGTGCTCCATGTGCACATTCGATAATCATGAAACTATGGTATACTGTGAGATGTGTGGGGTTTTCCGGGAATCTTTCGTCAAATCTGGCAAGGATGTTTCGATCAAAGGTATTTGAGTCTCATACATGTCTGAACAATTCTGATTATTGGCATATACATAAGGGTTGTAATGTAATCTTATATGCTCTCGTTGCAACTAGTAGAATCTGTCAACGGAATATCAAACAATTCTGGGACATCTGCTCTGTCAAACTCTGATTCTACCAAGATGCCAGCGAAGACTTCTACTACAAACTTCGACGGTGATTCTGAGAGAAAGTATGCTAGCACATCTCATGATAAAGGTATTATTGGTAAATATTGAAATTGGTTTCGTGAATTTATGTTTATGTTTAACTAAGAGCCCTGCTCTTTTGTTCCTTCAAGTTTGTCCTTCATCATGAACCCAATAAATATGAAAAGAGGAAAGAAAGGAAGATGCTAATTCGACATCTCACAGTATAACCAATCTGCTTATGTTATGTGTTGAAAACATGGCTTTGATCTATTATTCTCTATATGCACCGATATTTTAGTATTCTGGTTCGCTTGTGAACTCTTTACTTCCTTTGCAGTTCAGTATAAGCAGTCCCTTTCAATAAGTTTCTTTGGTAATATGTTTAGCAGCATTGGACCATCTATAAATAAAATTTGGATGCGCAGCACTGTCACAGCACATACATATTAAAAGTGGTTCAATGGTTGGACTTGTTGGAAGTCAATAACTTTGTTGACATCCCTTCTGAATCAAGTTAGTTCTATTGTTAAGGGTGAATTGATGAACTAAGGTTGCAGTGCTGTACATACTACTCCCTCTGTTCCTAAATATTTGTCTTTTTAGAGATTTCAAATGGACCACCACATACAGATGTATATAGACATATTTTAGAGTGTATATTCACTAATTTTGCTCCGTATGTAGTCACTTGTTGAAATCTCTAGAAAGACAAATATTTAGGAACGGAGGGAGTATTACCTATTGTGAACTCTGTCCTTCCTTTGCTGTTAGCGTTGTTTTTTGCATTCCTTAATTATTAATCATTTGTGTCTCAACAGTCAATTCCACACAGTTGGCGTCTATTGGTAGCTCATCAAGCACTGGAAAAAAGAAACAACCCGTAATCTCTGACAATAATGTGCCAATCGAGAGGACACCTCAATTGATTGCTGATCATTTTCAGCTAAAGGAGGACCAGGGTAGTAGTAGTAGGGCTAGCAGTTCTGCTCAGAATAAGGGTTCCATGGAGACACTTTCTTCTGACATAAGCCAGCTAAGTATCGAAAGGAATAATGTCAATGTTGCACAGCCTTTACCTGAAGAGTATAAGCCTGAGGGGTGGATGCTAGCTGATCAGGAGTCCGGGGTGCTGAGCCAACTAAACCTTGCAATAGTATGTTACTACTCATCTTTTGCTGTGACTTTTAAATATGGAATCTGCTCTTTTCACATTTCCTCTTCTAAAAGAGATTTTGCTTTGTCTAAAGATGTACTTGTCTCTAAACAATTTCGTTAGGTGGGTCATGTTGATTCTGGCAAGTCAACACTCTCTGGGAGATTGCTACACCTATTAGGGAAGATATCGAAAAGAGATATGCACAAAAATGAGAAGGAGGCTAAGGAAAAAGTAAGTTGCTACTGCCTTTGTGTCAGTCCCCCAATTCATTTTGGCGCACAAATCTGACTGTTTGTGTGCTGTCATTTGTTTATCCAGGGAAAGGGGTCATTTGCTTATGCATGGGCCATGGATGAGAGTACTGAAGAAAGGGCAAGAGGTGTCACAATGACAGTGGCTGTCGCCTATTTGGAGACCAAGAAATACCGTGTAGTTTTGCTTGACTCTCCTGGCCACAAAGATTTCGTGCCAAATTTGATATCTGGTGCAACACAGGCTGATGCAGCTATTCTTGTGGTTGATGCATCAACTGGTTCTTTTGAATCTGGTATGGATGGGGAAGGAGGGAAAAGTGTTGGGCAGACAAAGGAGCATGCTCAGCTTATTAGAAGCTTTGGTGTTGAGCAACTTATTGTTGCAGTCAACAAGATGGATGCTATTGGGTACTCAAAAGATAGGCTGGAGTTCATCAAGGTACGACTTGGTAGTTTTCTGCGGTCATGCAACTTCCGGGATTCAGCTGTTACCTGGATTCCTCTTAGTGCTGTAGAGAACCAGAATTTGATTAAATCTCCTTCAGATGCTCGTTTTACCTCCTGGTAAGCTCTGTTTCAAGTGGACTTTGTTTCTTTTTGATTTACCACTTTAGGGTGAATTTCTCCAGTGCAGCGGATGTTGTAGCCTCTCTCTAGTTAAATGTTTGGTTTTATGTGCCAACTTTGAGAGTGTTGATCTGTGGACATATATAGTCTTGGCAAATTTTTGCTGTTTTTCTCACAATTTGAATCTTGAATGGATATATCCTTTCAGGTATCAAGGGTCGTGTCTCTTGGATGCTATAGATTGCTTGCAGCTTCCTTCTCGGGATGTTTCAAAGCCCCTCATTCTTCCTATATGTGATGTTATCAAATCTCAGTCGACAGGACAACTGGCAGCTTTTGGAAAATTAGAAACTGGCGCTATTCGAAATGGTTCAAAGGTAGATTCCTCACAAACTTTTCTCTTCAGAAGCTACCATTATTCCTGTATTGCATTGAGACCGGTTGCTATAATGAGAGTAGATTAATTCAATTCTATTTAGAGCATGATCTTGCTAGTGACATGCCAATCTTTCAGCAATAGCATGATGCGAGAATTTGTCATGGCAAAATTATGTCCCATTCTTTGCTTTATAACTTAGTTGAATGATTTAGTGCTACAATGATCTTGAAAATATTTTCCAGGCAATAGATTTATGACTGAACTGAAACTAGAGCAGGATGCCTATGTTTCCAATACAGAAATCCTTACCAGGACAGAGCAATAGGGCCAACTATTGATCTTACTTTCCCTTGATAAATAGTTTGGATTGGATAAACGATTTTTTTTGGAGACATGCACGCGCAATTATATTTCTCCTGACTGCTTGGATCTTTTCCTTGTGCAGGTCTTGGTTTTACCTTGTGAGGAAGTGGCGACAGTGAAATCCATTGAACGAGACTCTAGTTCATGCAGCATAGCGAGAGCTGGTGACAATGTGGCAGTTATTTTACAGGGAATTGATGGTAGTCGAATAATACCTGGCGGGATTCTTTGTCACCCTGGTTTCCCTGTGCCTGTAGCCAACTACTTGGAGCTTAAGATTCGAGTGTTGGACATCGCCATCCCAATTCTCATTGGTTATCAGGTAAAGAAATGTCATATAACCAAAGCCTTGTTTGATTAGCTTCTTCTCCAGCATAATCATATCAATTTTATTGACCTAGGTGGAGTTTCACATACATCATGTGAAGGAAGCTGCAAGAGTAACGAAAATCGTGGCGTTGCTTGACAAGACAGGCAAGCCAAGTAAAACAGCACCGCGGTTTCTTAAATCAAAGCAGAATGCTGTTGTGCAGGTAATCAACGAGTACTAGCCCTCGTGAACAGCTAACTTTTGTGAAGTTATATACCTTGTGAATGTTGTGAAAACTGTTTGCATTCTTGTAACATTATTGCTTTTTGTCAGGTTATGCTAGATCAAGCGGTCTGTGTCGAGGAATTCTCGAAATGCCGAGCTCTTGGAAGGGCATTCTTAAGGTCGTCTGGAAGCACGATCGCTGTCGGTATAGTGACTAAGATAATGAGGCAGGATCAGCACTAGAGGACCCCTGTCGTCCAAAACCCGGGCCAAGTTGCTGCCTTGCAAGATCAGTACCTACCGACTGGTACTGTAATACCGGCGCTGGCAAGTTTTGTTCTCTGTTCGCTTGTCGCCGTTGCTGTTGTGCATTAGTGCTGAGTTATGCCTTGTAAAAATGTTCACACCTGTGAATGACTTGTATACCTTGAATGCTGAGTTAGTTTTAATTAAGCTGGGGAATGCAGTAACTTTTTTTGGCAGAAAGCAGCCTGTTACATTTCTGAATGGGTAATGTGACAATTAACCTGTGCTGTTAGAAGAAAGGGTGAATCAATCATATATATTCCCACGTTCACCTCTCTAGCTAAACTCCTACCTAAATTTTCACAAACCTCCACACGTACCCTCGTTCACCTTTAGCTAAAGTTTCACAAACCTCTAAGCTAAAATCAAACTTTCATCTTTGCCAGCGTGGGCTTATTCAACCAACATGGATCCGGAGTCCAGAGATCGAGATTTGTCGAGGGAGCTCGGTGGCGTCTAGGCAGGGGAGTTAGTATGCTCCAGCCCAGAAACTCCGGGAAACGGCTCCAGCGAGGTGACCGGGAGGTGATCTTCTGCCTTCTCTCGACACCAGCGACGTCGTGGGTCCTCGTCCTCTTCGTGTGTTGCTCTAGCGGACGAGGACACCAACAGTTGCTGCATCAATGATGGAGACGGCGCCACGTTGGAATAATCTGCTTATGCTCTTTCTCCATCTCGGTAGCGTTCTAATGGTCTTCAGATCCGTGAGATTTGTCTGATGGTCGACGCACAACGCTTTCTCGGGTGGCGTTAGCATCGCCTATTACAGTTGTGTTTGGTCTTTTGCAATAGGGTGTGTGGATGGCGGCAAACAACGATGTTCCTCTTCTTTGACCGCGTCGGATGAAGTTGACGGTGCTGAGATGTAACAGACATGAGAAAGTATCCCAGCTGACGTGCTAAAAAGCCTCGATCGCGTCGCTTACAGCGATTCCGTTCGTCGGCCCAAAAAGCATCCTTATACCCGAAGATGCTCCTCTAGATATGGGTATGATGGCAAATCCTTTTTTTTTCAGTGTTGCCTCGGCGACTGTGAAAGACGATGGTGGACGACCTTTCAGCGTGACACAAGATTCCGCCAGAGTAAAATTCTAGTTTTACTTTTTGTGTAGTCTTTAATGCAATATTGCAAGACATATATGTATGTCTCTTATAGTGACATTGTGTGTACTTTGTGTAACCCGGCTTTTTAATGAAATATATGTGGTTACTTTAAAAAAGAAACTCCAGGCGGCCGTCCTTGCTCGCCCTAATGCAATCAATGTATGAGACTGGCTAGATGTCAGTCGATTATTTTTTTGTCAATCGATCTGTTTTAAGTCGTCACATGTGAATGAATGACCATGTCGCTTTCTTCAACCTCCTTCCCATCCTCATGTTCATCTTTTTTCCCAAACCGTCTCACGTACCACCAGTCCAACCGCATGCTATTGCCGCCCGCGACCGGCGCCGCTCCCTGCTTGCCTCACCGCACACCGCCATCCCTCTAACCCCGACGAACCTCCATATTTTTCCGTCAAATCTATATCCCCGCGCCCCTATCATAGATACCCGGCAAGCATGCCACCCTAAGATAGACACCCGGCGAGTCTGTCTTCCAAAGATAGACCCAGATGGTGCTGCTTCTTCGGCGAGCCGAATGCTCCTTCCTTCTCTCCGGCGGCCGCTGCTTCCATCATGCAAATTCGACTAACCAGGTGATTGACATTCAACTAAACTACGATACATCATGTTAGAGCATCTCCAATAGCCGCGCTGGAATTTGGGTTTTTTTTTGCGCGCGCAATCGTTTCGGGAGCTCCAGCGGAGGCGCAAAAACCACGCACGCGGCATAAGCAGTTCAACGCGCGGGCCGCTTATTTCATGCGCCCGCTTCCGCGCGCTGCACACTCGAGCGCCCGCGCCGCACCCTCTCCGCCACGCCGCTTTCGCCCCGCCGCCGGCGAATTCGCCCGATGGACGGACGATGGAGCTACCATGGGCGGCATGGGTAGCTTCGGAGCTACCAATGGAGGCCATGGGTGGCTTTGGAGCTATCATGGGAGACATGAGTTTTGCATCTTTCATGGGAGGCGTGGGAGTATCTCCGGATGACATGGGTGGACGCATGTCTTCCAGTGTGCCTCACATACCTTCGCATGATGCCGTTGGAGATCTTGCCAACGCCTTTCGAGCTCCCCATGATAATGCGGCGCGACACAATAATGAGGAGGAGGAAGAATCATTTTTTGAGGATGAAGAATCAGAGGAAAAGGAGGACGAAGACGAGGATGAAGCATGATTGTTGATGTGCCATTTGTTTGTATGAACTTTTATGTCATGAACTTCGTTGCATGATTTTGAACTTGGTTGGATGATAATGTGATGTGGCATGATTTTGAACTTTTATTTATGTCATGAAACTTGTTTGGGTGATTTTAAACTATGCTATCTCTTGTTTTGATGTTTGAAATATCATCATATTGTCTTCAAAATGCAACATATGACAAACGTCGGCTGCTCGCGCCTTGCAGTTTAGCGCGTCTGCTGGAGCGGCTTGGGCACGCTATATTTTGCAGCGGCCGCTGGAGCCAGTGCACCGCGACGCGTAAAAACTGACAATTCCAGCGATGTAAACTGTTTTTTAACGCGTCACGTGTTGCGCGGCCGTTGGAGATGCTCTTTTCTTATGCATGCAAAGTTGCAAACCCAGTTTTTAAGGAATGGACGCGGAAAGTACACTTCTATATGCTGTTGTATGATCACAAATCGTCAGTTTTGTCGGAACGAATAACCAAGAAACCCCAATTACAAAATAAATAAAAAAGAATATGAAGAGCTCAAGAGCGAGAGAGGAAGCTCAAGAAAAGAAGACTTCTCCGACGAGCTTTGTCACGAACACATAACGTGGCAGCGTAAGCCAACGGCCGTACCCGTACGTGACGCATCCGTTCTCACGACCCGATCTTGTCGAGGCCGTCGGCGACGGTCTTCATCTTGGGCCGGAGCTCCGGGTCGGCCTCGGTGCACGCCAGCGCGACGTGGAACGCGGCGACGATCTCCTTCTTGGGCAGCGCCGGCGCCTCCCGCAGCAGCGCCGGGTCCACCATCTCCGCCACCGGCCGCGCGTCCTCGAACCCGCGCCGCACCCACCGCACCGCCTCCGGCACCGCCTCGTGCTCCGCGCTCCCGGACCGGTCCGTCGTCGTCGTGGACGGCCCCGAGAAGGACGCGGACGTCGACGGCGACGCGTGGTCCGCCGGCCCCCGCCCCGTCAGCAGCTCCAGCAGGATCACCCCGAAGGAGAACACGTCCCACTTCTGCGCCGGCCGCGCGCCCGGCGCGCGCGCCTCGGGCGCCCGGTAGCCGCTCGCGTGCGCCTGCGCCGGCGCCGGCTTCGTGTAGGGGATGGCGCCGCCGAGGAGGCTGCCGCCGGAGGACGGCGGCGCGGCGTCGGGGCCGCAGCCGGCGATGGCGAGCAGGCGGACGAGGCCGAAGTCGGCGACGCGCGGGGTGAAGTCGGCGTCCAGGAGGATGTTGGACGGCTTGACCTCGCCGTGGACGAACCGCCGGGTGCTGCTGCACTCGTGGAGGTACGCCAGGCCGCGCGCCGCGCCCTTGGCGATCTTCAGCCGCGCCGCCCACGACAGCACAGGCTCGCCGCTGCGACCTGCAACGTCGACATGGGTGTATTACTAACCATAGTAATTGATGGGCATTTATTCTGAATAAGAAACAAAAATGCTACAGACAGAATTAACGTCCACATCGCCAGAAATAAAAACTTTGGCGCTTTGCACGGACACAAGCAGCCATGACATGCCACTGTTCATGGACACTGACTGCATATGAGGAAGAGGAAGGGGTTTGTGCAGCGAGCATTAATTGCCACGTTGTGCCTGATTTGTCATTCACTTGACAGTGGTACTAGTAATTGTTGCCGCAAGCACATGGCTTCTCACAACACGCAAACCAAGCATTGCTGCCCGCACACACCACTTTTATGGCGTCCTGACAAAGTTGTCAAGCTTTGCCCTATCAAGGCCCGAAAGCCACATAGAAAGGCAGCATCAACAGCAGCCTCAGCAGTCAGCACTACACTCATCACGGATCACCCAGTAATCAAAAGCGCTCGTTGATCATGCTCATGCATGCGCGTCGCCGAGGCGTGCCTCCGCGGTCTCAATTATCATCACCTCTCCGCGCTCTGCTTTCTGCTCGCGTGGAAGGCCTTTTCGGGTCATGTTTAGCCCCGGAAGATCATTCTGTTAGGCCGTGACAGTGACAAAGGTTCCAGGCCTAAAAAGGTCCCCTTTCCCCCCCTTCCAGGCTCTGCAGTCTGCACGAAGGAATCAGGATGCTGGAAAGGCATTCCTTTGCCCTTTCCCTCTTGGTTTGTCAGTATTGTGCAAGTGCTGGTATGGAGGATACCTTAAAAATGACATGATCCCATGAGGCATTGGACTGTAAAGCGTGCGTGTACGCCATAAACAACACGTAGTTTTTGGTGCAGCATATTCAGTTAGCGGCCGGGCCCAGCTTATGGCGCGACTCTTGGCTCTTAAGTCACGCAACAACAAAAAAGCTCTTAAGTTACGCTAGCAACTCCCCTGGTTTTCAAGCAGACAGCGACGGCTCGCTGCTGTTACTGGAGAGCACGAGCGAAGACACGAGGCAGAAATGTTTTTTCTTTCTTTGCATGTCACTGGAACCATCCATCCGTCCGGTCGACAGCAGATGCCCGGCATGGGTGGCAGAGTGAGTGTGGTCCATCTCCGTCCGGGGACACAGGTCGGTGCCGTGTTTGGAAGCTTTCGCTCTCGCCGCTTGTCCTGCGGTGGATCGAATCGCCTGACCGGTCCGTCGTCCGTTAGGAAACTGTTGATGGGATGATGCCTCCGTCGCACGGCACGTCGGCACGGCAGGTGGTTCGATCCTATAGATAGAACATGCCTCGTGGTGGCATCTTCAAATCCTACCGCTAAACCTAAAGGTGACGTGTTATCGGACAAAAGGGCGCAAAGCCTCCAAGACAACGCCTTCAAAAAAGACTAGCCGCTCACATGTCAAAGTCAGTTGGTTCGCCAGACTAAGTTAGACCCTGGCCTATAACCGTCAAACCAATATCTTCGAAGCAGCCTTATCATGCCAGAAAGGTTAGATCATGGGTTGTCACCTAGGAGCTATGTCTCTCACCAGTCATTGTCCACCATTCTAGGTCATGCTCACACAGAATTAGGCGGGACAAAGGATACATCACCGGAAGGGAAGACAACACCGCGCCGCTTCCGATCATTGCCGCACCGCCATCTCGCCGATGGCTGCCGTTTGCGCCTAACAGTCGCCGCACCAAGATGCACCACCTAGATGTCATCAATGGTCGTTCCGGCCCACGATGGAGCCAACGTTGGCCTCGGTAGGGCCCTTGGGCAACGGTGAGGGGGAGGATCATGCCGCCTTGCCCAACCTCCCTACGAGACCGGTCCGACGTCCGATGCACCGCACATGACCTGCATGATTCGGCATGCCTCGCGGTCGCGAGCTGCACCAGCCTGCGTCCGCCACCCCATCGTTCAACACATTGGGGTATGTCGGATCTGCATGTCCCAACCACCACGCCATGCGAGCGTCTCTAGAGACGTCTGAGAGGGGCCGCACGCCGAGGTGCAACACGATTAAGCTTGATCCATGCTCCAGCCACATGCCAAATCCACGTCCGGGGTGCTGGTGGACCATGTGCAAACACTGGCTTGACCTTCCACGCGCAGACATCGTTAGTTGCATGCGAAGGGAGATGCCCTGCGAGCTGGTACCGCATGAGCTTTGCCCGACGACGACGAGGATGGAAAGCAGAAGAGGAGGGCAAGGAGTGGGGGATGGGTGGGTGGGAGACGTAGAAATTTATTTGATGGTGTGTCATGGATTAAAATAAGGAGGAACCATACCCTAATTCTACTACCTGTTTCGGTTTATAAGTCCTACGCATATACCTAGGTTGCCAATTTTATCACTCTAATATAAACTATATGACACAAAAATTATATTATTTGAAAATAGAACATCTAAAGTTTATATTGGTATATTTTTTGTAATATATGACTTGTATTAGGTTGGTCAAATTGACAACCTAGGGGTACGCGCACGCCCTGTAAACTGAAAGAGAGGTAGTATGTTTTTTGTTTGGCAAAAGTTATGACCCTTCCCGTGCACTGAAATTCTTGCCACATGTCATCATTGGTTGTACTATTATTATGATCCAATATATCTTATATTTTTACAGGGGAATATACCAAATTTCAATGCTGTTGTCGTGCATTTAATACGTAATCAAGCAACATAAAAGTAAAATAAAAACTAACCCACACTCTATTAAGATGATTTACTATCCTAGTGAGTTTGGCTTCAAGTTATATTACCAGGAGCAGCAAGTTTTGTTCAAAGCGAAAGAGCAGTAAGCGAGTTGACCGGTGTTGTTATAAAAAAGAAAAGTTGACCGGTGTTACTTTTACTTACCACGCAGCGCGGTGGCGAGGTTACCGTTGCCGACGAAGTCGGTGACGACGAGCTTCTCGTCCGGTGACCAGTAGTAAGCGCGCAGCCGCACCACGTTGGGGTGCCGCACCCGCCCCATCGCCCGCGCCTCCGCCCTGAACTCCTTGCACCTCTCTGCGCCACCACCGCCGCCGCCCAGCCGCCGGACGGCCACCGGCGTCGAGCCATTGCCCACCACCACCTTGTACACGATCCCCTTCCCTCCCTTCCCCAGCACATACGCGGACGACCGGAGCAGCTCGTCCAGCTCCATCCGGAATCCCCGGTCGATCGCCACAAGCTCCCCGTCGGCGCCGCTGCACTTGCCGTCTCCTTCTTCCTCGTCGTCCGACGAGCCGTCAACCCAACCTCTGTCGCGGCGGCCCCAAATGCAGCCGCACAGCCCCTTGTTCCGATCATCGTCGTCGTCGTCTTCGGCGATTGCGCGGCCACGGCCGCCGCGGCCTTCCCTCCGGTCCTTGACTTTCCAGTATATGTACACCAGGATGATGCCGACGAGGGCGACGCCGGCGGCGTCGGCGACGGAGATGAGCGCTATCAGGCTTGATTTAATTGGCTGGTGCTGGCTGTCGTTAGAGGCGGAGGCTGTTGATGAACTGGTGTTCTGTGGCGGCGGCGATTGCGTCGGCGGTGGGACGGCTCGGCAGGCAACTTGGAGCGGGAAGCCGCAGAGAGCGGGGTTGTTGAGGAACGCGGTGGGGCCCTGGCTGGCGAGGGAGCCCGTCTGCGGGATGGCGCCGGAGAGGTTGTTGAAGCGGAGGTCGAGAGTGACGGTCGCCGGGAGGCGGCCGAGCTCCGGCGGCACGATGCCGGAGAACTGGTTGTGCGAGAGGTTGAGTGTGCCGGAGAGCTTGGGGAGCTGGCCGAGGTCCGGCGGGATGGAGCCGTTGAAGGCGTTGGAGGAGAGGTCGAGCTGCTGCAGGCTGGACAACTCCGGCCAAACACCGGCGGGCACCTCGCCAGAGAAGGTGTTTCTGGAGACGATAAGACGCTGCAAGCTCCGGCAGTTCCGGAGGTCGAGCGGCAGCTCGCCGGAGAGCGAGTTCCGGGAAACATCGAGGTTCTGCAGCCTCGGGAGGTCGCAGAGCGCCATGGGGAGCTTGCCGGTGAGCGCGTTGTTGTAGAGGAAGATGGAGTGGAGCGAGGAGGCGTTGGAGAGCGCGGCCGGGATGCCGCCCGTGAGGCGGTTGTCGTGGAGGTTGAGCCGGCGGAGGAAGAGCAGCGAGCCGAGCTCGGAGGGGATGTAGCCGGCCACGTTCTTGCCGGCGACGGCCAGGCCGACCACGCGCGGCTGCGAGGAGATGTTGGCGCAGGTGACGCCGGGCCAGCGGCACGGGTCGGCGTCCGACTCGGACCACTTGGCGAGGGCCGAGGCCGGGTCGTCGGTCACGGCCGCCTTGAAGGCCAGCAGCGCGAGGCCGTCGTCGGTGAGCGCCACGGCCGGCGCCGGCGGCAACGCGAGGAGCAGCAGCAGGAGGAGAATCGTGGTCGGGACCGTCCTCATGAGCAGAACAAACTCTTCTATCGTCTGTGTCAGCGTGTGTCCCTGGCTAACACTGACTGTCAGTGGCCACAGAGAGGCGCGGCAGCAGAGGTTAGAGGGGTTATAGAAACCGACAGATCTGCGGCAGCGCTGCGGTTGGAATCGAGTGGACACCTTGGATTTCGAAGGCGCCCCGGATGTGAGTGGTGGTGATGGAATTTTTCTCCTTTTCGTTGGCATGCTAGGAGTAGTGAGGAAGTGGTTATGCGTGGAAAGATGGTTAATGGTGGCTGTCTTCATTAGAGTGGGTAGGGCCCCGGATGTGGTAATGGGGCTCGTAGTAGCCGGAGAGAGACGTGTGGGGGAGGGGAGTACAAGGGAAGCAAAGTTGTGTGTATGTGCGCTTCGTGGCTGGACTGTAGAGTATGATGAAGGACGTTGCGGTGAGCCAAAGACTGGAGGACGGCCGGGTAATCATTCCTGTGGGTATGGACTTTAGGTGGCCTGGTTGGTGAGGTGAGTGAGTGAGTGAGGCCTGTTCGTGCACTTGCCTTTTGCCATATGCATCTTACTGTAGAACCAAGTATATCTGCTATGTTAGGGCATCTCGAACGTCGACCCTCAAACTGCCCGCAACCGTTTGAACTGCGCGGTCCGGATGTGTTTTGTCATTTAATGCGGAGCTGTATCGGTTCGCTCGGCAGGCAAATATAAGGTAATTTTTTGAGTCTAAATGCACCTTCGTGATATTCCTTGGTCCCTCATTGAACATATTGTCGAAACTAAATCCGGCAGATCTCTCGGTAGAGTATACTAAACTAGGCTACTTGGCATGATGGTAGCAAAAACACATGATTTTAATCAGGTTCAGGCTTTCTAGAGGAGATAAAACCCCGCACCCCGCTTGTGCTTTATTATGTTGGGGTGTATGAAGAGTAAAAAGTACC
>NC_041382.1:697823281-697834495 GCF_002162155.2 Triticum dicoccoides | reverse complement strand
CCTACGTTACATGGATGCTAGTCATCTACGTACAAGGAGGTAGAATCCTCCATGACCCCAACATCTTTTCTTGCCCATCAAAGTCTCCTGGAATCTTTTTTAACATTCCATGGGTCGTCTGAAGTGGCCCATGATGGAACCGACAAGGGGTCCTCAGATCGGTCCACCAGGGCGAGAACTGTCATGGTAAGAGGCCCCTTAGCTGGGAATCCTGTTGGGTAACGTAGCATGTAATTTAAAAATAAATTCCTACGATCACGCAAGATCTATCTAGGAGATGCATAGCAACGAGAGGGGGAGAGTGTGTCCACGTACCCTCATAGACCGAAAGTAGAAGCGTTAGGTTAACGCAGTTGATGTAGTCGAACGTCTTCACGATCCAATTGATCTAGTACCGAACGTACGTCACCTCCGAGTTCAGCACACGTTCAGCTCGATGACGTCCCTCAAACTCTTGATCCAGCAGAGGGTTGAGGGAGAGTTTCGTCAGCACGACGGCGTGGTGACGGTGATGGTGATGTGATCCGCGCACGGCTTCGCCTAAGCACTACGACGCTATGACCGAAGAAGTAAACTGTGGAGGGGGGCATCACACACGGCTAAGGAACAACTGTTGTACTTTGGGATGCCCCCTGCCCCCGTATATAAAGGAGGAGAGGGAGGAGGCCGGCCAAGGGGCGCGTCATAGGGGGGAAACCGACTAGGACTCCCAATCCTAGTCGCCCCCCTTTCCTTTCTTTCGGAAGGGAAAGGGGAAGGAGAAGGAGAGGGAGAGGGAGAGAAGGAAAGGGGGCCGCGCCCCCTCCCCCTTGTCCAATTCGGACTCCCTTGGGGGGGAGGGGGGCGCCACCCTTGCGGGCTCCCCTCTCTCTCCACTAAGGCCCATGTAGGCCCATTACTTCCCCGGGGGGTTCCGATAACCTCCCGGTACTTCAAAAAAATACCCGAACCATTCCAGTGTCCGAATACCATCGTCCAATATATCAATCTTTACCTCTCGACCATTTGGAGACTCCTCGTCATGTCCGTGATCTCATCCGGGACTCCAAATAATCTTCGGTCACCAAAACACATATCTCATAATACAAATTGTCATCGAATATTAAGCATGCAGACCCTACGGGTTCGAGAACTATGTAGACATGACCGAGACACATCTCCGGTCAATAACCAACAGCGGAACCTGGATGCTCATATTGGTTCCTACATATTCTATGAAGATCTTTATCGGTCAACCCGCAATAACAACATATGTGATTCCCTTTGTCATCGGTATGTTACTTGCCCGAGATTCGATTGTCGGTATCATCATACCTAGTTCAATCACGTTACTGGCAAATCTCTTTACTTGTTCCGTAATGCATCATCCCGTAACTAAGTGTAGGATCAAAAGTATGTCTAGAGGGGGGGGGTGATTAGACTACTTGACCAAATAAAACTTATCCTTTTCCCAATTTTAGTTCTTGGCAGATTTTAGCAACTTTGGACAAGTCAAGCAATCTTAACACAATTCAAGCAAGCATGCAAAGAGTATATGAGCAGTGGAAAGTAAAGCATGCAACTTGCAAGAATGTAAAGGGAAGGGTTTGGAGGATTCAAACGCAATAGGAGACACGGATGTTTTTGTCGTGGTTCCGATAGATGGTGCTATCGTACATCCACGTTGATGGAGACTTCAACCCACGAAGGGTAACGGCTGCGGAGTCCACGGAGGGCTCCACCCACGAAGGGTCCACGAAGAAGCAACCTTGTCTATCCCACCATGGCCGTCGCCCACGAAGGACTTGCCTCACTAGCGGTAGATCTTCACAAAGTAGGCGATCTCCTTGCCCTTACAAACTCCTTGGTTCAACTCCACAATCTTGTCGAAGGCTCCCAAGTGACACCTAGCCAATCTAGGAAACACCACTCTCCAAGAAGTAACAAATGGTGTGTTGATGATGAACTCCTTGCTCTTGTGCTTCAAATGATAGTCTCCCAACACTCAACTCTCTCTCACAGGATATGGATTTGGTGGAAAGAAGATTTGAGTGGAAAGCAACTTGGGGAAGGCTAGAGATCTAGATTCATATGGTAGGAATGGAATATCTTGGCCTCAACACAAGTGTAGGTGGTTCTCTCTCAGAAAAGATAAGTTGGAAGTGTAGGTTCGTTCTGATGGCTCTCTCCACGAATGAAGAGGAGGTGGAGGGGTATATATAGCATCCACACAAAATCTAACCATTACACACACCTTGCCAATCTCGGTGGGACCGAATTGATAAACTCGGTCGGACTGATTCAGCAAATCTAGTGACCGTTAGGATTTTCGGTGGGACCGACATGCAACTCGGTAGGACCGATATGGTTAGGGTTAGGGCATAACGTAATCTCGGTGAGACTGATTACACAAACTCGCTAAGACCGATTTTGGTAATAAGCTAACCAGAGAGTTGGTCAGGTAAACTCGGTGGGACCGATGCGCTCATTTCGGTGAGACCGAAATGTTACGAAAGGAAAACATAGAGTTTACATTGCAATCTCGATGGGACCGATCTCTCATCTCGGTGGGACCGAAACGTTACGAAGGGAAACAGAGAGATTACAATCCCATCTCGGTGAGACCGAGATCCCTATCGGTGAGAGCAATTTGCCTAGGGTTTGTGGCAGTGGCTATGACATCTGAACTCGGTGGCGTTGGATAGAAAGAATCGGTGGGGCTGAGTTTGACTTTTGGTTTAGGTCATATGTGGATGTGAGAAAGTAGTTGAGGGCTTTGGAGCATATCACTAAGCATTTTGAGCAAGAGCCTCATTAAGCAACACCTCATCCCTCCTTGATAGTATTGGCTTTTCCTATAGACTCAATGTGATCTTGGATCACTAAGATAGAAAATGTAGAGTCTTGAGCTTCGAGCTTGAGCCAATCCTTTTGTCCTTAGCATTTTGAGGGGTCCACTTTTCTCATCCATGCCATGCCAATCATTGAGCTTTCCTGAAATATTAATCTTGAAATAGCATTAGCTCAATGAGCTATATGTTGTTAGGAATTACCAAAACCACCTAGGGATAGTTGCACTTTCAATCTCCCCCTTTTTGGTAATTGATGACAACATATAGATCAAAGCTTCGACAAATGATAATAAGAATGAAAAACGTTGTCGCTTTGAGAAGTATGTGAAAAGCAAGAACTCCCCCTAAATTTGTGCATAGTTTAAGATTTGCTTTGGACTGCAAATGCACAATGAGTTAGGATCATGGGTTACTCTTCCATGTCACATACATCTTGGTCGCTCAAAATGATAATAATTAAGTACATGCACTCATCACCAAGCAAAGTGAATGATCATATGGGGATATAAAAGGATAATGTCATCCAACAAGCATTAAGGTAGCATATGATCAAACACATGATCATCCAAGTATCACACAAAAGCATAAAGTATCTCAAACAAGCAAATAACAAAGTTCAACCACCAAAAAAAACAAGAGAGAACAAAGAGCAACACTCTCTCTCGAAGCCTATGATCTATACATTTTCTCCCCCTTTGGCAACAAGTTACCAAAAAGTTCATAAAAAATGCATAGTGCTAGATCGACTCTCAGGCTTGGTCTTCAGGTAGTGGTGTAGATAAAACTCCAAGGACGAAGGCATCAATTGATGTAGATGGAGCTGGTGGAGTGGGTGCTGGAGCTGGTTGCACTGAAGCTGTAGCTGGTGCAGATGAAGTTGCTCTGGTGTCTGTAACTGGCACTGCAGCAGATCTCTGTCCTCTAGGCACTCTAGCAAAAGCATTAGTGGTAGACTTGCCCTTCTTCTCCTGCACTTCATCCTGAAGTTGCTCAACAATTGATTGTATCTCTGTGACCTTCACATCTAAATCATAGAACTTCTGCTCCATGATCCTCTCCAAGCTCTCCTGGTTTTGAGTCAGGGTGGCCAATCCCTTCTCCATCCTCAGAGTGGAGGTAATCAAGTAGCCAAGCTGATCTTACTTGCTCTTCAGAAGATACTGAGATGCCTCATCAATGGTTGGCATCTTTGCAACCTTTTCAGTCCTTGCCTTCTTCCTCTTTGCTTGTGCTTGCACATAAGATGGTTCATTCTCATCCATCACCACAGTGTTGTCCTCAAAGTCTGGGTAGATGGGGCATATGTTGCTTGTCCAAGAGATATGTGCCAGTGCCCATCTTGGAGTTGATTAGTTCCCGGATCTATGGGCATACCCACAACTTCTCTTCTGATCTGCAGCTGTTCTTTATAGTTTCCACAATTAGGCTCATGACTTTGAACTTTTGAGGCACATCAAATATGTGAAGCAGGTTAATTGCATGGCCTCTTATCATCTTGTGATCACCCGACTTTGGCAATAGAGTGTGCCTGAGGATCCAGTTGATTGTTGGCAAACCTGATAGAAGGTAATGTACTGATCCAAATTTGTGTGTCTCAAGAGCAGCATCTGGGATCTCTCTGTACATATGTGCCATGGTGTTGTGATCCTTCTTCTTCTTGGCATAGACATCCAAGTCATCTTCATTCTCCTTAGGAGCATTGATCAATTTTGCCCATTCTTCAACTGTTGACTGGTACCTAGTACCTTCAGACATCCAGACAATCCTTCCATCTAGGTAGAAATGAGCTGTGGAGTAGAACTTCATAATAAGCTCATCATTCCACTTTGTGAGCTTCTTCCCAACAAAGTCCTCTACTCCACAAGACTTGAAACTATCATAGACTCCAGGATAGTGTTCTTCATTTTCCCTGATGTACTCCCAGTCCACCCATCTCATATCACAGACTATAGGCTTCTTGTCAAGCAACACTGTCTCATAGAAGTCATGTTGTTCCTTTGTATGGAACCTGTAGTCCACAACAGTTCTTCTCCTGACTGCATAGGGATCAGTCAATCTCCACTGTCTGAGTCATGCATCCTTCCTAAGCTTCATGTCCTCAGCTACTGGATGAGCATCATTATGATCTGGAATTTTGGGCTTCAACTTCCTCAAGACATGTGACTCATCATCATCTTCTTCTATAGTAGCTTCAGTCACTGGGCCTTGTTCTTCTCTGCAGCTGGAATATTCCTTGTACTCCTCTTGGGTGCAGTTTTGGCTTTTGGAGCAGCTGCATTGGGAGCTTCTTTAGGCTTAGATGGAGCAGCCCCTGATCTTATAGCATCTCCCATAAGCTTTTGAGCTTTAGGTGCTGGTGCAGCAACCTCTTCCTCTTCATCTTCCATCATTGAGGGCTTCCCAATTACTCTGGCAATGGTCTTCTTGACCCTTTATTTTCTATTCTTACCATCTCTAGTTTCCTTGGGTTCAAGAGTGAACTCCATTGTTTCTCCTGTGGCAACTTTCCTTGCCTTAGACATGGGCTGTCTTCTTGCTAGCATCTTAGTCTTCAGACCTGGCTTAGTTGCAGCAGCCGTGCCATATTCCTTTTTCAGAACTTTCCTCTTTGAGGTGGCCTCTTCCTCAACAGCCACATAGTCCTCATCCTCAGAATCTGAGGTTCTCTTCTTTCTAGTCCTGGTGGCTGCCTTAGGCAAGTTGCTGGGTGTACTCCTGCTTCCATCATCATAGTTGCTAGAGGGACTAGTGCCCTCACTCATGTGAACTTGCTCCTCAGACTTGTTCTGACTGTCACTCTGATCTGACATGATGCAAACACTGATAGCAGACCCTGTGAATAGATATAGATAAGATAGATTGGATGAGCATCACAAAGTGCAGAGGTTTTTGCAAAAGAATGAGTCAAAAACTTAGTTTTAGTTTTCCACAGAAAGCATTTCGGATCTACCGATTTGAAAACTCGGTGATACCGAAGCAGCTTTTGGAACCTAAACTAGTGAACTCGGTCAGACCGAGTCACAGTTCGGTGGCACCGAGACTGCTAGGGTTTCACACAGAATTGAACTCGGTCACACCGATTTGCAATTCTCGGTCAGACCGAGAATCACATGTGCAATGGCCTTAGCCAAATTAGTGGAACCGATTTCAACAACTCGGTTTGTCTGAGATGATTTCAGCGGAAACCTAACCCTAAATTTTCAATCCACAACTAAACTACAGAGTGATTTCGCTAGATAGAGTGATCTCAATCGTGGCAAGATACATGGCAAAACAATATGCTAGGAATCGGAGTGAGATTAGCACAAGGATCAAGTCCATACCCTAAGTGCGGCGATGGACCTGCTACGGCGGCAACGGCAGAGACGATTTCCGTTGACGGCGGTGGAGACCAGCGGCGGGAGGCAGCTGGCGATGAGGAGGACGATCCAGAGACCCAGGGAGGCAGAGCAGGCTGAGCGCCGGCGAAGGGGTTCGGAGAATTTTCCAAAATTTGGCCCAGGGATATATATAGCCTGACCCTGTCGGTGTGACCGAGTGGAACAACTCGGTGGCACCGAGATGCATAACTGCAAGCAGTTACTGCAACTCGGTGTGACCGAAAATTTCAAATCGGTTGCATCGAGGTTGAAAACCTAGATCGACTTAGTGATCTCGGTATGACCGAAATGGATGAATCGGTCAGACCGAAACGCACACAGAAGTTTTGGAAGTTTAAGTCTATGACAAATCGGGGACTCCGAGTGCTCCTCATACAGAGTGGTTCGAATCTGACTTGATCAAACTTTGTTATGTAGCATGAATAGAGTTTGAGACGAGAAAAGCATAGATAGCTAGAGAAGGTTCTTAGGCATTCTTGTCCATCCACTTGGCAAAAGAAAAAAGTAAGTAAACAATCAAAACAACAAGTGGATGTCCTCGAATGAGTAAATTACGCAACCAACATGCTCACACAATAAAATGGCAAATGAAATATGTGGCAAAGCATGCACAACCAATTCTAGCATCTATCAAGCAATTGGCGATGATTAGGTCATCTATATATAAGTATATTGACTTAGGAGTCAAATGAGAACATTTGATCATAGGTCATAATCATCGTTTAAGCACAAGTGGGGTTACCACTTTTACATAAAGCGTTGTTGTGAAAACACCATTAGAGTTGCTTTAGCTCAATTCTTAGAGTAAAGCTCCCCCTAGATGTGAGATCCCCCCTAAGAGGTATGAACTAACCTTGGGTTTTGTCGATGATGACTTCATGTAGGTGTTGAAGATGTGGATGCTCAATGTTGATGTAGATCATTTGGAGCAATCCTTTGGAGTGAGTTGCACTTTCAATACCTACACGGGTTAGTCCCACAAGGAACAAACAAGGATATCCATAGACATAGAGTGATGCACACACAAGATGATGTCTATGAAAGCATTAGGTTACCTTGTCCCTTGTCTTACCAATAAGAGGGTTTGTGACTCCTTGACCTAGTGTAAGATGTGGAAGTTGATTGCACTTGTTCTTGCCAAAATGATAAGAGTGAAGTATGTTGGCGGAGTCACCCTCAGGAATTCTCTAGTTCTTCTTCTTCTTCGGGATCCACATCATCTTGATGGGAATCCTTGGAGTTGTAGTCATACTTGATGAAGTAGAACTTGATTTAGTCTTGGGAACCCACTTGACCAAGGCCTTAGGAGCTTCTTCAAATGCATTAATCTCCTCTTGAAGCTTATCCTTGCCTTTTTGCTTGTGGTCTTGTGGTGGAAGATCTTGAGCTTGTGTCCCTTTGAAGGAAGTAGGATCATACTTCTTTTGTTGAGGAACAAACTTCGACTTGGGGTAATGATCTTCTCCCCACTCAACTCCATTGGCATTGAACTTTCATTCAAAACCAACACCTTGGTTCTTCCGGTGCCTTCCTTGCTTGCGTACAATTTCCTCGAATTGCTTACTCCCGGCAAGGCTCTTGTAAACACCTTTCTCTATAATTCCCTTCAATAAGCTATTTTCTTGCTCAAGTGTAACTTGGCTAAGAGAATCATTAGTGGAATCAAGAGAACTACTAGAAGCAACAACATTGGATTGAGCATGATTATTGTTACTACTAGAGGAAGAATCTTTCTTGTTCTTGTTACTAGACTTGACTTGAGGCATGTAAGTGGATAAGAGTAAACGCTTGGCAATGTAAGAAGAACTTTTCTTGCAAAGATCATCATTGATTGCTTTTAAGAAGTCATGCTCTTGCTCAAGGTTGAGCTTTTCAAAACGTAATTTCTCATGAGTCCTTAAAAGTTCTCGATGATCTCCTAAGATAGTTTCATGAGCTAACTTAAGAGTGTTTAGTTCTTTAGTTAGAAACTCAATATTCTCCTTAGCATTGTCATTCGTTTTATCTTGATTAGCATGATTAATTGACGTTTCATCATAGTATTCATCACTAGAGTTGTTAACAAGTAAATCATCATCACCTAACAAGTCATCTTCATCACTATTGAAATCAACATACTCAGTGTGTGATACCTTTGGGCCTTTAGCCATGAAGCATCTTCCAAGTCCTTCATTTTGTGAATCAAATATGTTGTAGGAGTTGGTTGACACAAGTGCTAGATCGGCAACACCTTCATCTTGAGTATATTCGGAGTCAGAGTGATAGCTTCTCTCAGAGTGATTGTCGGAGTCGGAGCCGGATACCCATTCACCAACATGAGCTTGATGTCTTCGTTTTGTGTAGCTCCTTGACGACTTGTCCTTCCTTTCTGAATCCTTGCTTCTCCGAGATGTTCTTCGTTCATAACGATCATCTCTACTCCTTCTCTCTCTTGATGGTGATTCTTCTCTTCTACTTCTTCTTTTTGGAGAATCTTCTCTTCTCTTGTAGGGTGTCGTACACTCATTGGAATAGTGTCCGGGTCTTCCACAATTGTAGCAATTTTGCTCTCGACTAGAAGATCTTTTGTCATTGTAGGACCTTGACTTGGAACTTCTCTCTTTGCTTCTACTCTTGTAGAACTTGTTGAAGTTCTTCACCATTAGGCTCAATTCTTCATTGAAGGTTTGTTTCTCACTTGATGATGTGGGAGCTTCACATGAGGCTTTGTAAGCACCACTTGACTTGTTATGGAGCTCCTCCTTATCCTTGAGTGACATCTCATGAGCAACAATTCTTCCAATGACTTCCTTTGGCTTGAGATCTTTGTAATTGGGCATCATTTGGATCAATGTGCATACGGTATTGATGATCACAAGTATAGGGGATCTATCGTAGTCCTTTCAATAAGTAAGAGTGTCGAACCCAACGAGGAGCAGAAGGAAATGATAAGCGGTTTCCAGCAAGGTATTCTCTGCAAGTACTGAAATAAGTGGTAACAGATAGTTTTGTGATAAGATAATTTGTAACGAGCAACAAGTAACAAAAGTAAATAAGGTGCAGCAAGGTGGCCCAATCCTTTTTGTAGCAAAGGACAAGCCTGGACAAACTCTTATAGGATGTAAAGCGCTCCCGAGGACACATGGGAATATCGTCAAGCTAAGTTTCATCACGTTCATATGATTCGCGTTCGGTACTTTGATAATTTGGTATGTGGGTGGACCGGTGCTTGGGTACCATCCTTACTTGGACAAGCATCCCACTTATGATTAACCTCTATTGCAAGCATCCGCAACTACAACAAAAGTATTAAGGTAAACCTAACCATAGCATGAAACATATGGATCCAAATCAGCCCCTTACGAAGCAACGCATAAACTAGGGTTTAAGCTTCTGTCACTCTAGCAACCCATCATCTACTTATTACTTCCCAATGCCTTCCTCTAGGCCCAAATAATGGTGAAGTGTCATGTAGTCGACGTTCACATAACACCACTAGAGGAGAGACAACATACATCTCATCAAAATATCGAACGGATACCAAATTCACATGACTACTAATAGCAAGACTTTTCCCATGTCCTCAGGAACAAAAGTAAATACTCACAAAGCATAAACATGTTCATAATCAGAGGGGTATTAATATGCATATAGGATCTGAACATACGATCTTCCACCAATTGAACCAACTAGCATCAACTACAAGGAGTAATTAACACTACTAGCAACCTACTAGCACCAATCCCGGACTTGGAGACAAGAATTGGATACAAGAGATGAACTAGGGTTTTGAGATGAGATGGTGCTGATGAAGATGTTGATGGAGATTGCCCTCTCCCAATGAGAGGAGCGTTGGTGATGACGATGGCGATGATTTCCCCCTTCGGGAGGGAAGTTTCCCCGGCAGAATAGCTCCGCCAGAGCCCTAGATTGGTTCCGCCAAGGTTCCGCCTCGTGGCGGCGGAGTTTCATCCGAGAAGATGGCTTATATATATTTTCCCATCGAAAGACTCCATATAGCAGAAGATGGCCACCGGAGGGCCATCAGGGGGCCCACGAGGTAGGGGGGCGCGCCCCCATCCTCGTGGGCAGGGTGTGGCCCCCTTGGTGAAGTCTTGCTCTCAGTATTTTTTATATATTTGGAAAACATCTTCCATGAAGTTTCAGGACTTTTGGAGCTGTGCAGAATAGGTCTCTAATATTTGCTCCTTTTCCAGCCCAGAATCCCAGTTGCCGGCATTCTCCCTCTTAATGTAAACCTTGTAAAATAAGAGAGAATAGGCATAAGTATTGTGACATAATGTGTAATAACATCCCATAATGCAATAAATATTGATATAAAAGCATGATGCAAAATAGACGTATCAACTCCCCCAAGCTTAGACCTCGCTTGTCCTCAAGCTGTAACATCCCAAATTTTCAATTTGGAATGTTATACACTAGATCATCATTGCATATCATATTTATTGCATTTTGGTTGATCCTAGAAATTTCACGCAACTCAAGGACCCTCTGAGAGACTTGGGGATTTCGTTATTTTCATATTTGAGTTGTCTCAAATTTTGAAAATAGGATCGTTTGATTTTATTTATTTTATCTTCAATTATTTCTATTACAAAAATATGAGAGAGGGAATAAAATGACTTTCCCAAAATAAAGGAATATTGAGGATTTAATAAAAAAATCAAATAAGAATTTATTTTGGCTTTATTTGCTATTTTATTTGAATTTAGGAAAAATGCGCGTTTTTAAAAATTGCATTTAGGCCCCAAATAAATGTTCATCCTGTGCGGCTTGATTTTAGAAGCCGGGGAAAATTTATTCCGGGATTTTTGGAGTCCGTTAGTATTTCTTTTGTTTTTTTCCTAGCGTAATTATTTTAAAAAAAGTCCGAACCGACCTTGGGCCGTAACCGGCCAGGACTCCCATGGCCGGGCCTTTTTAAGTGCCCCGAGGCCCCCGGCCAAAGCCCAGCCGCGCCCCCGCCCTAACCCTAACCCTAGCTGGCCCGCGCCGCCGCCCGC
>NC_041382.1:697750651-697822885 GCF_002162155.2 Triticum dicoccoides | reverse complement strand
CGGACCGCCGCCGCCGTTCACTGAACTCGCCGGAGGTAGTTTTTTTTCGCCTCCGGTTTTTTCTCGAAAAACCGTTCGGTTTTCCGACGGTTTTGTTCGTTTTTTTAGTTTCAGTTATTTTAAATAGATCGGTTTTCCGGTTTATTTAATTAGCGAGCGTTCGTCCGTTCGTTCGTTTTAACGAACGTTCGTCGTTTTTCTTTTTCTCGGATTTAATCCGCGATTTTTCTGATCGCGATTTCTGATACGATTTTCGTTTTAGTCTAACTTTTCGCTTGTTTATCGGAATCAGGCGATTCAAGCGCCTGGAGTTTCTTCACGAAACCCTCTTTCCGTTTAACCAACTCAAACGAGTTTTTGCCACTGTAAAAATTTCCCTAGATCCAAAATAGTAAACGAAGCCTGTTTCTTTTGCCGTTTGTCTTTCATTGCTTCGTTCGTTTTGATTCTTTTTTGCCAACCGGAGTTCTTAAGTTGAGCTTTCTGGTTAGATCTCTTATGTGAGTTTTACCTGTGCATTAGTTGAGTACTTATTGTATGCTTATTTGTTTGCGATAGAGTACTCGGAGTGCGCCGCTTGCTACTTCGAATCGCTAGGTTTCCCGGATCATCAGCAAGGCAAGTAACACTTTGATCATGCTTTCCAACTACCCAGTTTTATTGCATTAGATCAATCCTCACACATTGCATGATTAGGATCTATTAAATTGTGGGTTTGGGAAGTAGTTGAGGTAGTACCTATTACCTGTTATTATCAAACCTTTGGGAGTTACTTCTACGTTTGTTTATTATGCCATGCTATGCAAGTAGACGTGGATTGGGTGAGAGTATCCATGACAGATGTGAGATGTTAATTAATGGTTTACTTAAGGTGGCAACTTAAATACACATCTGGGTGGATTGAGGCACCTGGGTATTCCAGCGATTGCCTGTTTTTCTTTATGGACCACCACCCAGGCTCAAAGGGATCATGAGATTATTCATGCTAGAAACTTCCGTGTGCAGCCACAAGCTATTATGGGCTCTAGCATAGTTGACTAAGTCGTGCGAACTCTTACAGTGGTAGACTAGCAGATGTAGGGGATGTAGGTTGGTACGGTCTACCAGTTCGTAAGGTGCTAACGCTTCTGAAAGACTATGTCTTGGTCATCCGTTTCTCAAACATCGTGTAGTGCGAGAATCCCAACGGAGGAGATCGAGTCTTGTGGGGAAAGTGCGCAAACCTCTGCAGAGTGTATAAACTAATCATGATTAGCTGTGTCCCCGGTTATGGACATCTTGAGCATCTAGTACATGGATTATCATGTGAATCTCAACATGTTACTCTAAAATTAATTTTGTTGGGTTTTGTTTAATGATGATGCTTAATTGGGATTGAGAATGCTGTCAACCATTCTCAATGTTTAACAACTATCATGATAGTTAAATAAAATTTATTCCTTTGCAGTAGGGAAAATTGGCTTTTCGCAAAACTATAACCATAGAGCTTTCCACCAGCCAAATATGCATATAGAATAGCCTATTTCATTCCATTACTCTCTATGCGTTATTTTGCCAGCATATTCCATGTGTTGACCCGTTTCGGGCTGCAACGTTAATGTTGCAGACTTTTCAGACGACGATTAAGGAGTTTTAGGTCATGGTTCTATACTCAGTGATGCCGTTGGAGTTGATGGACTCACTTATCTTCCAAGCCTTCCGCTGTTATCGTTATTAGATGGCCTTAAGCTATATTTATTGTAATAACTTCTCTTTTGAGACACTCGATGTAATAAGTGTGTGATTACTACTCTGTTATAAATCCTTCAAGTACTGTGTGGTGTCAGCATTACTGATCCAGGGATGACACCTGAGCACAGAGATTGGACCATTTGAGGTCTGGTCGCTACAAGATGGTATCAGAGCACACGCTGACCGTAGGACACGACCACTAAGCTAAAGACCTAGATCACTACTCACTCTCCTCTCTTTTCTGACTTCTCATCTTTTCTACTCTTTTAGGATGGCGGATGCAAGGAACAAGTTCACTCAACCGGATGAAGATACACCCTTTGGACGTCACTTGAAGGAAGTCACTAGATACCTGAACATAGGAGTACCAAGCTTCACCGGAACCTACAACGCCACTTTACCTGAAGAGGAGCGCTGGATGATTCAAGTTCAAGTTCCAGGAAGGACGTTCATGCCAGTCACTGAGCCCATAGAGTTTTCCTTTGATGCACCAACTTGAAGTCTAGGAAAGAGCATGGCAGCTCACATCGCCATGGGACGCATTGGAGAAGTCTACTGCAATGATCTCAAGGATACTATCTACCAGATTTGTGGGCGCCGAGATGAGCACTGGGAGATGATCAGCACCAGAAAGGATAGATCAGTTGCAGCTTTTATCCAGGAGTTAAACAGCAGATTCGACGTCAGGAGAACCAGATGTGCGCCGACATGATAGATCCGAAGAAGGCAAGGACAAGAATCAAGGAACTGGAGGAAGAACTCAAGGCTACACGTGAAGATTATGAAGAGGAAATAGAAGTATTAGTGGAGAAGAATGACGATCTGATCAAGAAGATCGGAATATTTATGGGAGGCCCTACACCAGTAGAAGAAGACGAAGAACCCAAGGAGATTCGCCCGGAAGACTACATCATCATCGACGACACCGACTCAGATCCAGATGATAGCGATGATGACTATGTTGATGAAGCTGGAGCAGATATCATGGAGTCTGCAACCGAAGAATATTTCTAGGAGACCACCTCACCAGCAGTAGTAGTCCACCATGTAAATATAGTAGTCCGAGCACTTTTGCGATAGTTAGATCGATTGTATGCCCTTATTTGATTGATTGAATGAAGTGAATTGTTTTCTTTTGCCTCATGTGCATATGGGTAGTGTTTTCTCTTAGACCCCTCTCTATTCTTAAATCTCATCTTTTCTAAACCCTCAGATGCCTCCGAGACGTGACCCCGGATTTACCTTTCCACCGGAGCTCACTCAGTTGATCCAGCAGCAGAACACATTGATGCAGTTTCTAGTCCAGAATCAGAACCAGGGGAACAACAACAACAACCCACCACCACCACCTGTTGATCACTTAGCCCGTTTTCTTAGGCTGAATCCGCCGGTGTTTTCCAGTAGCACCGAGCCGATAGTGGCAGATGATTGGCTCCGCAAGACAGCTAGAGAGTTGACCACATCAGGATGCATGGATGCAGAAAAGGTGAAGTTTGCCGCACATCAGCTTGAAGGACCCGCAGCATCATGGTGGGAGAATTTCACAACCACTTTCCCTGTCGACACTGTCACGTGGGACCAATTTCAGCATGCTTTTCATACTGCCCATGTTTCAGCAGGAGCTATGGCCATGAAGAAGCGAGAGTTTCGCAACTTGCGCCAAGGGGGACGGACAGTTGGCCAGTATGTGGAGGACTTTAGTAAGCTAGCATGTTATGCCCCAGATGACGTTGCTACGGACGCAGCTAAGCAGGAGAAGTTTTTGGAAGGACTGAATGATGAGTTGAGCATGCAGTTGATGGTAGCAACCTTCAACAACTACCAGGAGTTGGTAGATCGTGCTCTTATGATTGAAGGGAAGCAGCAGCAGATTGAGAATCGCAAGAGGAAGTATGGACAAGGGAAGTACACTTCAGGAGCTCAGCAGAAGCCACGTTTTACCCCTAGACCAGGAGGACATTTTCAGCATATCCATGGAGGAGGTAGTTCGCACAATCACAATGGCACCAAGAATGGTAATGGGAATGGAGGAAGTAAGGGCCAGAACCGCACCAACCCATCGACCCCAGCCAAGAGAGACCTGAGCCAAGTCACTTGTTTTAAGTGCTAGAAGATCAGACATTATGCCAATGAATGTCCTGAATCATAGAATGGAAATGGCAATGGAAGCTCTGGGAAGAAGTTGAACCCTTTCAATAGGGGACAGGTGAACCACGTTAACGTGGAGGAGGTTGAAGAGCAGCCGGATGCAGTAATCGGTAAGTTTTTGGTTAAGTCATTTACTCACTCGTTCTTTTTGATACTGGTGCATCGCATTCATACATATCAAGGGGATTTGTGGATAAGTATAAACTGCCAACCCAAGCCCTTAGGTCACCCTTTTAGTAACCTCGCCTGGAGCAGAATATATGGCTAGCCTATGGTGTGATCGGTTGCCATTAAGGATTGGTAGCTACGTATTTCCCTCAGACCTAATAGTGTTGGAATCTCAAGGATTGGATGTGATATTAGGCATGGATTGGTTGTCGATGTATGGAGGAAACATCGATTGCGCCAGTAAGTCAATCTTGCTTACCACCCCAGAAGGGAGAAGGATCAAGTATGTATCCCGACATGTGCCGAAGAGGACTCAAGTAAATTGTTTAATAGGAGTTGTGCAGGAGGAAGTACCTGTAGTGAAGGATTTCCCCGAAGTATTTCCAGAAGAGTTTCCAGGCATGCCACTGTTGGAAATATGCCCTAGAGGCAATAATAAATTAGTTATTATTATATTTCCTTGTTCATGATAATCGTTTATTATCCATGCTAGAATTGTATTGATAGGAAACTCAGATACATGTGTGGATACATAGACAACACCATGTCCCTAGTAAGCCTCTAGTTGACTAGCTTGTTGATCAATAGATGGTTATAGTTTCCTGACCATGGACATTGGATGTCATTGATAACAGGATCACATCATTAGGAGAATGATGTGATGGACAAAGACCCAATCCTAAGCCTAGCACAAGATCATGTAGTTCGTATGCTAAAGATTTTCTAATGTCAAGTATCATTTCCTTAGACCATGAGATTGTGCAACTCCCGGATACCATAGGAGTGCTTTGGGTGTGCCAAACGTCACAACGTAACTGGGTGGTTATAAAGGTACACTACAGGTATCTCCGAAAGTGTCTGTTGGGTTGGCACGAATCGAGACTGGGATTTGTCACTCCATGTAAACGGAGAGGTATCTCTGGGCCCACTCGGTAGGACATCATCATAATGTGCACAATGTGATCAAGGAGTTGATCACGGGATGATGTGTTACGAAACGAGTAAAGAGACTTGCCGGTAACGAGATTGAACAAGGTATCGGGATACCGACGATCGAATCTCGGGCAAGTGTCGTACCGATAGACAAAGGGAATTGTATACGGGATTGATTAAGTCCTTGACATCGTGGTTCATCCGATGAGATCATCGTGGAACATGTGGGAGCCAACATGGGTATCCAGATCCCGCTGTTGGTTATTGACCGGAGAGTCATCTCGGTCATGTCTGCATGTCTCCCGAACTTGTAGGGTCTACACACTTAAGGTTCGGTGACGCTAGGGTTATAGAGATATCAGTATGCGGTAATCCGAAAGTTGTTCGGAGTCCCGGATGAGATCCCGGACGTCACAAGGAGTTCCGGAATGGTCCGGAGGTAAAGAATTATATATAGGAAGTGCTATTTCGGCCATCGGGACAAGTTTCAGGGTCACCGGTATTGTACCGGGACCACCGGAAGGGTCCCGGGGGTCCACCGGGTGGGGCCACCTGCCCCGGGGGGCCACATGGGCTGTAGGGGGTGCGCCTTGGCCTATATGGGCCAAGGGAACTAGCCCCAAGAGGCCCATGCGCCAAGAGAAGAGGGAAAGGAAGAGTCCTAAAGGGGGAAGGCACCTCCTAGGTGCCTTGGGGAGGAGGGACTCCTCCCTGGCCGCACCCTTCCTTGGAGGAAGGGACAAAGGCTGCGCCCCCCTCTCCCTTGGCCCTATATATAGTGGGGGAAAGGGAGGGCAGCAATACCTAAGCCCTGGCGCCTCCCTCTCCCTCCCATGACACATCTCCCTCCTCCCGCAGCGCTTGGCGAAGCCCTGTTGGAATCCCGCTACTTCCACCACCACGCCGTCGTGCTGCTGGATCTCCATCAACCTCTCCTCCCCCCTTGCTGGATCAAGAAGGAGGAGACGTCGCTGCTCCGTACGTGTGTTGAACGAGGAGGTGCCGTCCGTTCGGCGCTAGGATCATCGGTGATTTGGATCACGACGAGTATGACTCCATCAACCCCGTTCTCTTGAACGCTTCCGCACGCGATCTACAAGGGTATGTAGATCCACTCCTCCCTCGTTGCTAGATGACTCCATATATAGATCTTGGTGACACGTAGGAAAATTTTGAATTTATGCTACGTTCCCCTACATCCACCTGATAGAGATATTGAGTTTTTGATTGAGCTTTTGCCAGGCACAGGGCCAATATCAAAGAGACCATATAGGATGCCTGCAAAGGATTTGGTGGAAATTAAGAAGCAAATTAAGGAGTTAGTGGATAAAGGATATATTCGCCCAAGTTCTTCGCCTTGGGGATCGCCAGTACTTCTAGTGGAAAAGAAGGATGGATCGTTAAGGATGGTTGTTGATTATCGAGGTTTGAATGAAGTAACCATCAAGAACAAGTACCCACTACTGATGATCAATGATCTGTTTGATCGATTGCAAGGAGCTAAGGTATTTTCCAAGATCGATCTGTGATCAGGAGACCACCAGTTGAAGATTCGAGAATAGGATATACCTAAGACGGCTTTTACCACTAGGTATGGGCTGTACGAGTATACCGTTATGTCATTTGGTCTGACTAACGCACCTGCATATTTTATGAACATGATGAACAAAGTGTTTATGGAGTTCTTGGATAAGTTCGTCGTAGTGTTCATTGATGATATCCTGGTTTACTCGAAGAATGAAGAGGAGCATAAGGAACATTTGCGTTTGGTTCTTGGAAAACTCAGAGAACATCAATTATATGCCAAGTTTAGCAAATGTGAGTTTTGGTTGAAGGAAGTTTGATTTCTCGAACACGTTATATCCGGAGAAGGTATAGCAGTAGATCCCACTAAAGTTGATATCGTGACCAGGTGGGAAGCGCCAACCACAGTTGGAGAGATCCGAAGTTTTCTTAGACTCGCAGGATACTACCGGAGGTTTATTGAGAATTTCTCAAAGATTGCGAAGCCTATGACGGAGTTGTTGAAGAAGGATACCAAGTTCAAATGGACCGAGGAATGTGAGGCTAGTTTCCAGGAGTTGAAGAAACGTTTGGTTACCTCACCAGTGTTGATTTTACCGGATCAGACCAAGGATTATGAGGTGTATTGTGACGCTTCACGTCGAGGACTTGGAGCAGTTCTTATGCAGGAAGGAAGAGTTGTTTCATATGCCTCACGACAGCTTAAGCCTCATGAGTTGAATTATGCTACAGATGATTTGGAGTTAGCAGCCGTAGTGCATGCATTGAAAACTTGGAGGCATTTTCTGATTGGAAACCATTGCGAGGTGTACACGGATCACAAGGGTTTGAAGTATATTTTCACACAGAAGGAGTTGAATCTCAGACAAAGGAGATGGTTGGAGCTCATCAAGGATTATGATATGAAATTGCATTATCACCCCGGAAAGGCTAACGTAGTAGCTGACGCGTTAAGCCGTAAGAGCCATGTCAACACCCTAATGACGGGAGATTTACCAAGGGAGTTAGCCAAAAATCTTCGAGAGCTACGTTCAGAAATAGTCCCGAGAGGCTATGTAGCAGCATTGGAGATCCAGTCTACTTTGATGGATAAGATCAGAGAAGCTCAAAAGGTTGACAAGGATATTGCTTCTATTAAGGAGAAAATGAGAAAAGGAAAAGCTAAGGGATTTCGTGAGGACGAGCATGATACCTTATGGTTTGAAGACCGTGTCTATGTACCAAATGATTCGGAGATCAGGAAGTTAATCTTACAAGAGGCCCATGATTCACCATATTCGATTCACCCAGGAAATACCAAGATGTATTTGGATTTGAAGGATATATTCTGGTGGACCGGAATGAAGAAGGATATTGCGGAGTATGTAGCAGTTTGTGATGTATGTCAGAGAGTGAAGGAAGAGCATCAGAAGCCAGCAGGATTGCTACAACCATTGCCGATACCCGAATGGAAGTGGGATAAGCTAGGCATGGATTTTATTACAGGATTGCCCAGAACACGTTCAGGCTATGACTCGATATGGGTTGTAGTCGATCGTTTGACAAAGGTAGCTCATTTCATTCCCGTGAAGACTACCTATACCAGTGCAAAGTTGGCAAAGATATATATGACCAGAATCTTTTGTCTGCATGGAGTTCCAAGGAGCATAGTATCAGATAGAGGAACCCAATTTACCTCAAAGTTCTGGAATCAGTTGCATGAAACTTTGGGAACTAGACTGGAGTTTAGCACAGCTTTCCACCCGCAGATAGATGGACAGACTGAGAGAGTCAATCCGATTTTGGAGGATATGCTAAGAGCTTGTGCGCTAGATTATGGATCTAGTTGGGACGAGAATTTGCCGTATGCAGAGTTCTCTTACAACAACAGCTATCAATCCAGTTATAAGATGGCCCCTTTCGAAGCCTTGTACGGAAGGAGGTGCAGGACCCCATTGTCTTGGGATGAAGTTGGAGACCGCCAGTTGTTTGGACCGGATCTGATAAAGGAGTCTGAATAGAAAGTGAAATTGATTCGCGATAGGCTTAAGGTAGCCCAGTCCTGTAAGTGCATCTAGTGCCACCCCTAGTTGGTTTTGGAGTATTGACGACAAACCTAGTTGAGGGACTAATGTGTTTGTGAGAATTGCAGGATAACACAGGTAGAAGTCCCTCATTGATTCGGTTTTCCTACCAGAGATGACCCCTAAAAATGTATGAAGACATTGAAGTCAGAGGTGGTATGTGAAGACATTCACATTGAAGACTATGATAAGAGAAGACATCGCGTGAAGACTATGGAGCGCGAAGACTTAGCAGTTTTGTCGTTCTGTGTTTTTCTTTGTTGAGTCATAGGAACCACCGTACTGTTAAGTGGGGTCCAAGAGAACCAGTCAGAATGACTGAAGTGATGCTTAACCAAAATCCTATGTCTTTGAGTGAAGACTATGAGAGCAAATCTTGTCCAGAGTTGGATAAGTCAGCTTTGCTTGTAGTCCAAGTAAAGTTGCCGTGTGTGTTTGAAATCTGACGTTGGAACACGTGTCAGTTCCTTAGTGACCAAGGGTCATTTCGTACAAATCAGGTCGGGCTGCCAAGGGGCTATAAATAGCCCACCCCCTACAACCATAAATGGTTGGCTGCTCAGAGTTAGAGTACGGCTTTTGTCGTTTGAGAGCAACCCACCTCGAGGCCTTTGAGAGAGAATTCCTTGCGAGGATAAAGCCCTAAACACCCAGAGCCAAAGAGTGTTAGGCATCACTTAAGTCTTCTTGTCTGTGTGATCTGAAGACTTATTACACTTGAGAATTGTGAATCCTCCAGCCGGTTAGGCGTCGCGTTTTGAGCATCCAAGAGTCATTGTGGATCGCCGGTGAATGGAGTCTGTGAAGGTTTGGAAGTCTACCTTGAAGACTTACCAAAGTGATTGGGCGAGGACTGGGTGTCCTTAGCTCAAGGGGAATAAGGTGAAGACGAGGTCTTCTGAGTTGAATCTCAGCCTCCCTAACCAGATGTACAGTTGTCACAACAACTGGAACTGGTCCAACAAATCATTGTCTTCAACGAGTCACTAGTTTCATCCTTCTCTTCCCTTTACTTACTGTTGGTCCTTGTGAAGTGATTGTATGATTGCATTATCTTTTGTCTTCATTGAGTGACTGCTTGTCTGATTGGCTTCACAATATCTTCCTACCTGATCTTTACTGCCTAGCTGCTATTAGTCATTGTGCTTTCACTTCATTGAATACTTGACTATGGTTTGCCTAGTGTAGTCTACCTTCCGCTGCATGGTAATAGGTTTATTTCTATCGTTTGTCTTCAAAACTTCCATGTTTTGAAGACTTTCATAAAAATCGCCTATTCACCCCCCTCTAGTCGATCACTAGCACTTTCAATTGGTATCAGAGCAAGGTACTCCCTTGTTCTGTGTGATTCGGTTTAACCACCTGGAGTTTTAGCTATGTCGACTGCAGGGATAATTAAAGTCTCCGCTGCGTGCCCCGTCTTCGATGGAACTGAATATCCCTACTGGAAGAATAATATGCGCATGCATCTTGAAGCCATTGATGTTGACCTATGGTATGTCGTTAAGAATGGCGTTCCCAAGGCTGGTGAAGGTGTCATCGCTGCTGATGTCAAGAAGTTCGTTCAACTGGACTCTACTGCCAAGAACATCATCTGTGGTCATCTGACCAAAGGACAGTATGGCCGCGTGAGTGCTTTGGAAACATCTAAGCTAGTCTGGGACTGGCTCTCCTAGGTCAACGAAGGCGTCTCAACCCAGAGAGATCAGAGAATCAGTGTCCTTCGCAACCTCTTCAACTGCTTCAAGAGAAATGACAATGAGAATGTCCAGCTCACGTTTGATCGACTCACTAACATCACAAATGAGCTTCAAGCCCTCGGCACTACTGAGATCACCAAGCATGAAGTCGTCAAGACACTCCTGAGATCACTTGACAGCTCGTTTGACACCCTAGCCCTGATGATTCAAGAACATCCTGACTTCAAGACACTCGATCCGTCTGATATACTTGAGAGGCTCAACACACACGAGTTTCAGCTTTCTAAGAAAAGAGACATCTACGGTCCCAACTATGGGCGAACTCGTGCCTTGAAGGCAAAAGCTGTCTCCTCATCTGGAGAAGAATCTGACAGCACTTTTGATGATCCTGAAGACATTGGAAAGGAGCTTGCTATGCCTGTGAAGAAGTTCCAAAAATTCACTAAGAAGAAAGGCTTCAGAAAGTCTTCACGATCAAGCTCAAGGAATGATGAAGTTTCTGCTCATGACTACAAGAAGAGAACATGCCACAAGTGCAAGAAACCTGGCCACTACATCTCTGAGTGTCCGCAGTGGGACAATGAGAACAACAAGAAGAAGAAGAGCAAGGAGTATGACTCTGACGACAACAAGAAGAATAAATACTCAAAGTCTTCTTCCAAGTCTTCCTCAAAGTCTTCATCACACAAGAAGAGCTCATCTAGCAAAGCACGTGCGTTTGTTGGCAAGGAAATGGATTCAGAGGAGGAGTCCGCTTCTGAGGAGGCGGAGGTGGAGTCTGAGGAGGAGTCCGATTCTAGCGTTGCGAGTCTGGATACAACATACGTTGCCAAGTCCATATTCAACACTGAAGACAATGACTTCATCACCGACACTAATGCAAATGACAAGGACTACTCCGCTCCTACCTACTGCTTCATGGCACGCGGTGCCAAGGTAAACACACGCACTACTCACTATCAAACATCTAGTGAAGATGACTCTGATTGTGGTTCTAAACCCAGCTACAAAACACTTGCTAAAATTGCAACTGAACAACAGAAAGCTATGGAACATATTAAAAAAATGTTAGAAAAAAGCGATGATCTGTTAGACGCTGAAATGACTCAATCTCAGTCCTTAATTGAAGACATAAAAAATCTTCACATTAAGTATGATGAACTTGAAAGTTGTCATGAAAAGCTTTCCTATGATTATCTTCAAAGGAAGCAAGATCTTGAGAAATTGAGAGCGGCTCATGAAGATCTTCAAAAGGAAAATGAGTCACTTCGCACTGAACAGATCAGTTCAGCTCAGGAAGGATTTGAACCACCATGTCTTAAATGCATCGAGCGTGACAACGCTACTTCTGTTGCTGGGTGTTCTACTGCTGCTACTATTGCAATATCTTCAACTATTGATGTGGTAACTAACCCCTCTGCTGAGGATACCACTGCTATTGCTGATGAGAATGCTAGGTTGAAGACATTGCTTGAAACAGGGATGTACAAAAGTCTCAAAGGGCATCAGACACTATGTGATGTCCTCAAAAGGCAGATCCTGAACCGAAACCCTAGGAAAGAGGGTGTTGGGTTCGAAAGGAAAATGAATGCTGATGGCTCTTACTGGAAACCTGAGCAGTACCCCAAAACCACATGGGTTGCTGCAAAGGAACCTTCAGCGGATCCATCCACCCTATCTGGCTTCACTTGTGCTAATCCCATTGTTATTGATGAATCCTTTGATGCAAACTATAAACTGTTTAAGAATCAGAATGGTGAAGTGTTTGCCAAGTATATTGGTAGTAACTGCAGGAATGGGCCACCTATGAAGAAAGTCTGGGTGCCAAAAAGGTGTTTGGAGAATCTTCATGTGAATGTCGTCATGACACCACAAGTGAAGAAGACAAACCCCAGACCACAGACTTCATATGGTCCAAAGGCTTCATACAGACAGAGGACTCACCTGAGTCGCACTAACGCAAATGTTTTGTAGAGAAACCTTACTCAGGCCTATGAATATGAGCGCGTTTCATCAAACCGCCATGTTCATAAGACCAAAAACTATTCTGCTTATCCTTATGAGTACTATTGTCCACCCGCAAGACTTTTTGCTAGGGCTCCAAAGCCAAAGTTCTCAGATGCTGCACTTAGACTCATTGCTTCGAAGCCACCCTTGAAGATGTGGGTGGCTAAGAAAGCTTAACTCTCTTTTGCAAGGAAAGGTCTCCAGCCGAAAACCAAAATCGTCTGAAGCCATTGCTGGGGACCTTAAACATCTTGTAGGGCGCAAGATCAAATGCCCAAATGGTCTTATTATGTACTTTGTTCCAGAGTCGCTTGCTACTTGCCCTATCAGTCCTAATCTCGATCTAAGCTTTCATAACCCACTGGCTCGTCAAATGTTTTTGCTTCACAATTCTCTCCGTGAAGCCTATCCCCCTAACTGCACTGTAGGGTACGACACCAGCTGCTTCAGAATGGATTATTGATAGTGGGTGTACCAATCACATGACTGGCAAGCGAAGCATTCTTATGGACTCAACCTTACGTCCATCTGACAAAAGTCACATCACATTTGCTGACACTGGTAAAAGTAAGGTATTGGGTCTAGGTAGAGTTGCAATCTCAAAGGATCAACACATGGATAAAGTCATGCTTGTTGAATCCCTTGGTTTCAACTTAATGTCTGTCTCAATGCTTTGCGATTTAAACATGATTGTGATGTTTGGAAAATATCATTGCCTTGTTCTAATGGAATCTTACAAGTCTCTAGTGTTTGAAGGGTATCAGAAAGATGATTTGTACGTGGTAGATTTCTCAGCAGGACCACAACTTGCCGTATGTCTTCTAGCAAAAGCTTCTGAATGCTGGCTCTGGCATCGGAGGCTAGGGCATGCTGGCATGAGGAACCTCCACACTCTTGCAAGGAAGAAGCATGTCATAGGCATCGAGGGCGTCAAGTTCAAGAAGGATCACTTATGTGGTGCCTGTGAAGCAGGAAAGATGACGAGGGCCAAGCATCCCTCGAAGACAATCATGACAACGACTCAACCCTTCGAACTGCTCCACATGGACCTTTTTGTCCCACTCATTACTCAACTCTTACTACTACTGCTTGTCTCTATGGCTTTGTCATTGTTGATGATTATTCAAGATATACTTGGGTGCATATAATCCTCTACAAGACTGAAGTGCAAGATGTCTTCAGACGCTTCGCCAATCGAGCAATGAACAACTATGGCGTCAAGATAAAGCACATCAGAAGTGACAATGGCACTGAATTCAAGAACACTGGCCTAGATACATATCTTGATACTTTGGGCATCACACATGAATTCTCAGCTCCGTACACGCCACAGCAGAATGGCGTCGTCGAACGCAAGAACAGAACACTTATTGAGATGGCTCGGACGATGCTTGATGAATACAAGACTCCAAGAAAATTCTGGCCTGAAGCCATTGATACTGCATGCCACATCATCAACCGTGTTTATCTTCACAAGCTTCTGAACAAGACATCCTATGAGCTTCTTACTGGCAAGAAGCCAAATGTCAGTTACTTCAGAGTATTTGGTGCCAGGTGCTGGATCAAGGATCCACATCGTACTTCAAAATTTGCACCAAAAGCACATGAAGGTTTTATGCTTGGATATGGAAAGGATTCACACTCCTACAGAGTCTTCAACCTTTTTCACTATAAAGTGGTTGAAACAGTGGATGTGCGGTTCGATGAGACTAACGTCTCACAAAGAGAGCACCTGCCAAACGTGCTAGATGAAGTTCCATCCAGTGAATCAATCAAACTTATGGGAACTGGAGAAATCATACCTTCTAAAGCTCAGCCTGAAGAGGAACTTATCATCTCCGCACCTGATCAACCTGAAGACAATGATCAACCTGAAGACAATCCTTCTAACGATGACAATGATCAGCAAGAGCAAAATCTTCGTCTTGTACATCCTCGTGTTGCAAATGAAGTACATATTGAGAGAATAATTGATAGCATCAATGCACCAGGTCCACTCACTCGTTCAAGGGCAACACAACTAGCAAATTTCTGTGGGCACTTCGCATTCGTCTCAATATCTGAACCCAAGAAAGTTGAAGAAGCCTTCATGGAACCTGAATGGATTCAAGCTATGCAAGAAGAGCTTCAACAGTTTGAGCTGAATAATGTATGGGAACTGGTTAAGCGTCCTGATCCTTGAAAGCACAATATAATAGGCACCAAATGGATATATCACAACAAGCAAGATGAGCATGGTCAAGTTGTCAGAAACAAGGCTCGTCTCGTTGCTCATGGGTACACTCAAGTTGAAGGGATTGACTTCGATGAAACATTTGCTCCTGTGGCTAGACTTGAAGCCATATGCATACTGCTGGTCTATGCAAATCATCATAACATTCTTTTGTATCAAATGGATGTGAAGAGTGCTTTTCTCAATGGCAAGATTTAAGAAGAAGTGTATGTTGCACAACCGCCTAGCTTTAAAGATCCAAAACATCCTGACATGGTGTACAAGCTCAACAAGGCACTGTATGGCCTCAAACAAGCCCCTCGGGCTTGGTATGACACACTCAAAGACTTCCTGAAGAGCAAAGGCTTCAAACCTGGTTCCCTCGACCCCACTCTCTTCATCAAGACATATGATGGTGAACTGTTTGTGTGCCAAATATATGTGGATGACATTATCTTCGGCTGCACCAATCAGAAATACAGTGAAGAGTTTGGATATATGATGCAAGAGCAATATCAGATGTCCATGATGGGTGAGCTGAAGTTCTTCCTTGGTCTTCAAATACGTCAGCAACGCAACGACATCTTCATATCTCAAGAGAAGTACCTCAAAGATTGCCTGAAGAAATTTGGGATGCAAGACTGCAAAGGCTTCACGATGCCAATGCCAGCCAAACATCATCTGGGTCCCGACGACAATGGTAAAGAGTTCGATCAAAAGGTATACCGCTCCATGATTGGTTCTTTACTTTATCTATGTGCATCTAGGCCAGATATTATGCTTAGTGTTTGCATGTGTGCTCGATTCCAAGCGGCACCAAAGGAATCGCATCACTTAGCTGTGAAGCGAATTCTTTGATATTTGGCTTACACCCCAACATTAGGATTATGGTATCCAAAGGGCTCAGAGTTTGATCTGGTTGGATTCTCGGATGCTGATTATGCTGGTGACAAGGTGGATCACAAGTCTACATCAGGCACATGTCATTTTCTGGGACGATCACTTGTATGTTGGTCTTCAAAGAAGCAGAACTGTGTATCTCTCTCCACTGCTGAATCTGAATACATTGCTGCTGGATCTTGCTGCGCTCAGCTTCTATAGATGAAGCAAACACTCAAAGACTATGGCATTCACCTGAAGCAAGTACCACTCTACTGCGACAACGAAAGCGCCATCAAGATTGCCAACAACCCAGTTCAGCACTCGAAGACAAAGCACATTGAAATTCGTCATCACTTTCTCAGAGATCATGTTGTGAAGGAAGATATTGATATCATACATGTCAACACTGAAGAGAAATTGGCAGATATCTTCACCAAGCCCTTGGATGAGAAGAGGTTTTGCAAGTTATGGTGTGAGCTAAATATCTTGGAATCCTCAAATGTCCTGTGATCAGGCACACATCCTAACACTTATGCATATTGATGACTTAGATGTGCAACACACGAAGTAAAGTATATCTTCAATCAATGAAGACTTACATTCTAAGTGTGAATACATTAATGTGGAATTTGACTTTGGAGCGCCGCGATAATTGTGCGCCGTGTCTGGGTCTGATACTTCCTATACGGTGGGTAACGCCACCACCAAAATTTTCTATTTGAAGTGTTTCACTCATGGCGTTACGTTTGGTATGTCTTCACATTTGGTTTGGCTTCAAACTCAACTTGTCTTCATGATTATCTTCACTATGTTGATTTGATTGTCTTTGTCATATATATATATATATATATATATATATATATATATATATATATATATATATATATATATATATATATATATATACTAGTGTTCTGTCCTCTACAGCATTCACTTATAGCTATGTCTTCTTGTTGAATCTTTTGAACTAAGTGAATGTGATCGGACCCTAATCTCTCTATGCTTTCTATCTCAAACTCTATCTGTCCAAATCATATGCATTCTATTGAAACTGTCGACTGTCTTCTCTGCGTCCTTGTCAGCAGAAGATACAGAGACAAACATTAAGTCCGTTTTCAATGCTAATTCCTTCACCTGAAACCCGGAGAAGTGGGAACGACCACCCGACAATCCAGGCGTGCGTGGGAACGTGGAACAACCTCCGATATGTTGCATGATAGCCACGTGTCCTTCAGATGTGAATCGCCAGGGGCACCTATGTAATAACACTGTGCCGTCCCTGTCCCTATAAATACACGCCTCACCACAGTCATTATCCTTTCTTCCACTCTTGCACAAACCCTAGTGCCACCGCTAGCCCTCGACGACGCCGGCGACGAAGCGCTTAGCTGCCGCGACCTCACCGACGCCGTCTTCACGCCGGCCGCGGACATCGTCTTCTCCGCCATCGCCGTAGGTGTCCTCCGTCACCAAGTTAGGGCACGGACGATCGAACTGCTCGGCCTCCTCTCCCACTCCGTCTAGCAGTTCTTCGTGTGGTAAATAAAACTTCCTTTTTATGGCCCCTTTGATCCTATAGATTCATCACTTTCTACCACAAGCAGTTTCTGTTCACACAAGTTGGATCTATTTCATACTGCATCTCATAATATGCCTAGCATGTTCACTTATGCTTCACAAAGTAGTTAGATTCCTCACTCGTACTGATCCGTGGATTCGTACAAATCTAGAACCAACTCTCTATCTATGAGTGAATGTCTTCGCACTATGAGGTCAATGTCTTCTAAAATGATTTATCTTCAAAATCTTCTGAGAATGCATATGACCTCTTCCCCTTCCCTCGCACCTTAATGCTATCACAGGTACATGTCCGTGGGAGAATCCCTTGGTTCTCATAGTCTGCATTCATTTGCAGAATTCTTACAGCATCATATAAATTCTCCTGAAGCCAGTTCCTGTTTGACCCGCAGGCGGAAGCCTTTGAAACCTTTGAACGTGTTGAAGCCATCCAGTTTGAAGTTCATGGCTACAGAGAAATCTACAAGGAAGGGAGGCAGACAGCGCCGTGGAAACACTGCTAAGGACCTGCCACCAGATCTCTATGAGCTATACAAGTCAGATCCAGAAGAAACCTATGGAGAATGTAAGAACCTAATCCAATGGATTCGAAGACACTAGGCAGAGGAATGGTTCAAGTACAGATTCGTCATCGACGAATATGCTGAGAAGAGTGCCATCAAGGGCCCATGGGGAGATATCATATACAAAGGTCTTCAGCCCAAATCACAGTCCGGAGCTATTGCTCAAGGCTTTTACCCCTGCATGCTTCGTGGACCTCAGCCTGCTAATGCCAACCCATCCTCTCTATTATGGTGTCGCGAAGACAATCTCTTCAAGCGCAACTATCAGTTTGCACAGAACTATGCCAAGGAAAACAAGAAGTCATTGGGATTAGACTTCAACCCAGGCCCCTCTGCGCCACATGCTGATGGCACACGAGAAGCTGAACCCAATCTGGTTGGGCCCTTCTACAACCTAGAAGGTCTCATCACTCATATTATGGTTCAAGGGGCAGTCGTGGATCAACCTGCAGATGATGCTGAATCTGACGAAGCACCTGCACCACCGAAGCCAACAAAGCCGAAGAAGCCTAAAGCTTCAAAGTCTGCCTCAGCACCAAAAATCTTACGGGCGAAGCCACTGGCTACTGCACCTCCTGAAGATAGTGTGCAGTCTGAAGATCTATCACGTATCTCCAAGAAGACTGAGATGAGAAAGAATACTGATCAGGCACTGACTGCTGCTGCTATTCTGCGCAATGATGCCATTGATCTGTCCAGCGATGAAGATCTTGCAGATGACGCTCTTGAACAACTGATTAAGAGCAAGGAAGAAGCAGAAATCTTCAATGATTTGCCTCTCTTTGACGTGGCAATCATCCACAACTTCATTGATGAGTGGTTTGACACGCCCAACCTCAGCTTTGAAGAACTGCAACTTCCAATTGGCCTCAGTGTCGCCTTCACTGGCACCATTGCTTCTGAGCTAGCTCTAGCTCAGCGCACCGTTGAACTGAAGCAAAAGATCGACTATGAGAAAGCTCAGTTCAAGAAGCACATGGCCAAGCTCAGCGTGCAAGATGTGAAAAACTTCAAGATTATGCTGCACGAGCTCAAGGAAGCCTTTCTCAAGAAGCGTGAAGAAGCTAAAGGTTCTCGTGAGCGCATGAAGAGCCTGGCTGACAAGTGTGTGCAAGCCTACAATGAGGCTGAGAAGCGCAAGGCTCTTGGTCGTCCTGGCATCGACCCAAGAATGGCTGCAAAGAAGAAGAAGCCATCAACAGACCAATCTGCACCTTCAAGGCAGGAAGAACCCCGCATTGTCTTCCCAAGCAGCATGTCGGGCTCAAAGCCAAAAGTCACTTCCACCACTTCAGACCTGAAGAAGACAAGGGCTGACAAGGCTGAAGCTAGAAAGAGGAAAAATCCTGAGGCTTCTGATGTCGCTCCCTCCAAGAAGAAGCACAGAACCAAGAAAGATCGGGCTGCTCCCACAGAGCCCCTTGTTGTAGAACCTATCTCTGTTGCTCGCCCTGATTCCTCGCATCAAGAACGACGGATAGTAGTTCATGAGCCTGCTTCCATAGAGGCTCCTAAAGCTGAAGACATTCCAACAGTTGACCTCACCGCTGCTGAAGACATTGGTCACCATGACAATGTTGAAGATGATGAAGTCCTTCCTTAGATCGAGCACCAACTGGTATCATCGCCTGTGCTCACGCACAGCGAACTCATCAGCATTGGTCGTCGTCTGACGCCAACTGCTCAGGATGCGTCGTGGGCTGATCACCCATAGAGACAAGACACTCCAAGCTCTCCCTAACCGCAAGCTACCCCAACAGTGCAAGATGATGATGACTATGAGGCCCAGCACACTCCATCTCCACAAGCGTCGCCCGTATTACACAGGCTTCGCAAAGGATCAAGGCCCCAAGTCACTCCCACAATGCACATGTCTGAATCCGAAGCCAAAATGGCTGAAGATGTTCCGGCTGCATCAGCCGATGAAGAAGAAGCCCCAAGAGTTGCTACACCCCTGTCTCACCAAGATGTTGTTCTCGAGGAGAACGTGACCGACCCTCCAGCTTCTGAAGTGGAGGTTGAGAATCGTGAGGCTTCCACCACTAACACCACTGAAGCCAATGGCGTGGTCATGGCTGAAGACACTGTGGAGCCTGCACCTAACACTGTGTCAGAGGCCAATGAAGCCAATGCTGCACCTGCAACAGATGTGCAGCCTGACGCCTCTGTTGATTCCATTGCTCCTGTTCCGCCACCAAGGCCACACACTATCGAGCAAGCATTCAACGATGGCCAACCTATCACTGTCAAATGACCTTTTCTGACTCCTCCGCCTACTGCTGGTCCTTAGTTTGACTATCACGTTGAACACAGGCCTCAGGTTCAGAAGCCAATGCCAAGGCTGCCCAGGTTTCCAGGTACTGCATCTGCACCTGGATCGTTTAACATCAATGGCTTCAAGGCACACAACACCTTCTTTAATAGCGCCAAGAACCCCTACACCAAGGCAAGAATATCTTATGATCAGTTCTGGAACTATCAGCAGCGCAGTTATTACTCATGCATTCTGTACAATCAAGGTCGCATTTTCCCACATATGCGTCTTGACACTGAAGCCATAACTGGTCTGCCTTGTTTGGAAGAAGCTCTGGATTGCTTCAGAGAGTCTGGGTTGTTGCCGTTCGTCACTGACAAGGAGCACTGGAATGAAGAATTGCTGCTCCAATTCTATGCGACTCTTCATATTCGTGGCTACAACAGAGATCTGAAGACTTGGGTCCTTGAGTGGATGACAGGCAATGTTCATCACGAAGCCAAAGCCTTTGATATCATTGAGCTCACTCGTCTGCCCACTCCAGGAGATCTTTATGAACCTGGTTGTCAGCTTCACAGTGCAGCTATGGAGAGCATTTTTCACAAGCCTGAACCAAACATGAGTCAGATGCTTAGCATGATGAAGCCTTTGCCTCCAGATGCTGCATATCCTAAGGAGTTCTTTGTTGAAGACCTTGAGTATCTGCCACACACTATCTATCACATTATAAGGCGAACTCTCTGGCCCATCAAAGGACATTCTCCACATGCAAAGCTGGAAGGTGCAATGAAGACTTTGGTCTTCCATATTCTTCACGGCAAATGCTTCAATGCACAAGACTTCTTGATCCGCCAACTTGCTGCATCAGGATCTGATCTCTTTGGCTTGAAGTTTTACGCTCCATGGATTATGCGGCTGATCAAACTACACTCAGCTGTCACCTATCAGCCCTCTGCTCGCAATCATCGGATCTTTCTACCTGACGTCGATATGTCAGTTGAAGCCATCTATCCAGAGCCTGCCAAGGAGCCCCTTAGTCTTCAGAATGCTGATAAGCAAAGTTTCTCTCAACACATTGAAGGCGACCCAGCAGTCACTCGTGTCTATCCTCTGGCTGGTACTACCCGTGCACCTCATCGTGCCCTCACCGAAGCCACTGAAAGCACCATTGCACAACGGCCCAAGAAGTGATCCCATGTTCTCAATGACCGAGAGCTTTTGGTTGCCCTTCATCATAAACAGGATAAGCATCATGACTGGCTGAAGCGCCAAATGCAAAGCCTCTTGGTGGGCGTAAACAGGATTCTCAACCTTGCCACCAAGAATGCCTTTGTTGCCCATGAAACCTATCGACGTACATGGAAAGGGCTGACACTTACGTGTTCTGAAGATGATCTTCAAGAGGATGGCTTCTCTGAATGCTTCAAGTTTGACTCAACACCTCCAAGAAGGACTGTGCTACGGCGTACTCCGTCTCTTGAAGACTCTGAGTTCTCCTCCTCTGCTACAACAGTGAATGCACGTGTCATCGATGATGAAGACGATGCTACTTCACCACCTTCAACGCAAATCAACAGTGCACCGAGTTCGTCTGCACCGCCAACCAACACCGAAGACCCTGCTGCTTCACCAACTCCTCACTGGGACGAGTAGGTGCACTATGTCTTCAAACCTTTTTGGTCCTTACTGACAAAAGGGGGAGAAGCATATGAGTTTGATAGTCCTCAAGCGGGTTCATATGGGCGGTAGTTTTATATTTTGCCTAGTGTTTACAACTCTCGCGTCTTGATACATTTGGTTCTTTGAGTTGTAACACTTAAACTCGATGGTCGTCTGCTACTTATTTGCTATTCTATGATGCAATGATAAATTCCGCATGTGCGACGATAAATTCCGCACTTAGATCATTTTGCAGACATCCATTTTTCATTATGAATGTCATTATCTTCACATACTTTTCATGCATGACGAATTGTCATCATAAGTTAAAGAGGATCTCCACAAGTACAACCTGCCATGTGCATTTGCATTTCAAAAGCAAATTACTTATATGCACATCTTCAAGGGGAGCCCTTGCAACTTATGAAGACAATCCCCTATCCTTTACAATTTCACATATTATATTTCCCGTTGAAAACTTCAACTAGTTTGTCATCAATTACCAAAAAGGGGGAGATTGTAAGTGCATCTAGTGCCACCCCTAGTTGGTCTTGGAGTATTGACGACAAACCTAGTTGAGGGACTAATGTGTTTGTGAGAATTGCAGGATAACACAGGTAGAAGTCCCTCATTGATTCGGTTTTCCTACCAGAGATGACCCCTAAAAATGCATGAAGACATTGAAGTTAGAGGTGGTATGTGAAGACATTCACATTGAAGACTATGATAAGAGAAGACATCACGGGAAGACTATGGAGCGCGAAGACTTAGCAGTTTCGTCGTTCTGTGTTTTTCTTTGTTGAGTCATAGGAACCACCGTACTGTTAAGTGGGGTCCAAGAGAACCAGTCAGAATGACTGAAGTGATGCTTAACCAAAATCCTATGTCTTCGAGTGAAGACTATGAGAGCAAATCTTGTCCAGAGTTGGATAAGTCAGCTTTGCTTGTAGTCCAAGTAAAGTTGCCGTGTGTGTTTGAAATCTGACCGTTGGAACACATGTTAGTTCCTTAGTGACCAAGGGTCATTTCGGACAAATCAGGTCGGGTTGCCAAGGGGCTATAAATAGCCCACCCCCTACAACCATAAACGGTTGGCTGCTCAGAGTTAGATTATGGCTTTTGTCGTTTGAGAGCAACCCACCTTGAGGCCTTTGAGAGAGAATTCCTTGCGAGGATAAAGCCCTAAACACCCAGATCCAAAGAGTGTTAGGCATCACTTAAGTCTTCTTGTCTGTGTGATCTGACGACTTATTACACTTGAGGACTGTGAATCCTCCAGCCGGTTAGGCGTCGCGTTCTGAGCATCCAAGAGTCATTGTGGATCACCGGTGAACGGAGTCTGTGAAGGTTTGGAAGTCTACCTTGAAGACTTACCAGAGTGATTGGGCGAGGACTGGGTGTCCTTAGCTCAAGGGGAATAAGGTGAAGACGAGGTCTTCTGAGTTGAATCTCAGCCTCCCTAACCAGACGTACAGTTGTCACAGCAATTGGAACTGGTCCAACAAATCATTTTCTTCAATGAGTCACTGGTTTCATCCTTCTCTTCCCTTTACTTACTGTTGGTCCTTGTGAAGTCATTGTATGATTGCATTATCTTTTGTCTTCACTGAGTGACTACTTGTCTGATTGGCTTCACAATATCTTCCTACCTGATCTTTACTGCCTAGCTGCTATTAGTCATTGTGCTTTCACTTCATTGAATACTTGACTATGGTTTACCTAGTGTAGTCTACCTTCCGCTGCATGGTACTAGGTTTATTTCTATCATTTGTCTTCGAAACTTCCATGTTTTGAAGACTTTCATAAAAATTGCCTATTCACCCCCTCCCTCTAGTCTATCACTAGCACTTTCAAGTCCAGGCAGAAGAGTTATGCAGATTCTAAACGCAAGGAGACAGTTTACGAAGTCGGAGACCGAGTTTATCTTCGAGTATCACCACTTCAAGGAGTTAAGCGCTTTGGAGTTAAGGGAAAGTTAGCGCCACGTTTTGTAGGCCCATACAAAGTTTTGGAGCGTATGGGAGAAGTTGCCTATAAGTTGGAATTGCCCGAAGGATTGTCGGGATTTCACGACGTGTTCCACATATCACAGTTGAAGAAGTGCCACGCAGAGATGGCTGACATACCGCTGAGAGATACAGTACCACTGGAGGCGATTCAGTTGGATAGTGATTTGACCTATGAGGAGAAACCAGTTAAGATTCTAGAGTATGCCAGTCGAGTCACCCGCAGTAAGGTTATCAAGTTTTGCAAGGTTCAGTGGAGCCACCACACGGAGGATGAAGCCACCTGAGAACTAGAGGAAGATTTACTGAAGGACCACCCACACCTATTTTCTAGCCAACCCAAATCTCGAGGGCGAGATTCATCTTAAGGGGGGTAGGTTTGTAACATCCCAAATTTTCAATTTGGAATGTTATACACTAGATCATCATTGCATATCATATTTATTGCATTTTGGTTGATCCTAGAAATTTCACGCAACTCAAGGACCCTCAGAGAGAGTTGGGGATTTCGTTATTTTCATATTTGAGTTGTCTCAAATTTTGATAGGATCGTTTGATTTTATTTATTTTATCTTCAGTTATTTATATTACAAAAATATGAGAGATGGAATAAAATGACTTTCCCAAAATAAAGGAATATTGAGGATTTAATAAAAAAACTCAAATAAGAATTTATTTTGGTTTTATTTGCTATTTTATTTGAATTTAGGAAAAATGCGCATTTTCAAAATTGCATTTAGGCCCCAAATAAATGTTCATCCTGTGCGGCTTGATTTTAGAAGCCGGGGAAAATTTATTTCGGGATTTTTGGAGTCCGTTTAGTATTTCTTTTGTTCTTTTCCGAGCGTAATTATTTAAAAAAAAGTCCGAAACGACCTTGGGCCGTAACCGGCCAGGACTCCCCTGGCCGGGCCTTTTTAAGCGCCCGAGGCCCCCGGCCGAAGCCCAGCCGCGCCCCCGCCCTAACCCTAACCCTAGCCGGCCCCCGCCGCCGCCGCCCGCCCGCGCCGCGCCGCCCGCGCCGCCGCCCGCTCGCGCCGCCCCGCCGCCGTCGCCGGACTGCCCCGCCGCCGCCGGACCACCGCCGGCATTCACCGGAGTCGCCGGAGGTAGTTTTTTTTCCTCCGTTTTTTTCTCAGAAAACCGTTCGGTTTTCCGACGGTTTTGTTCGTTTTTTTAGTTTTGGTTTTTTTAAATAGATCAGTTTTCCAGTTTATTTAATTAGCGAGTGTTTGTCCTTTTGTTCGTTTTAACGAACGTTCGTCGTTTTTCTTTTTCTCAGATTTAATCCGCGATTTTTCTGATCGTGATTTCTGATCCGATTATCGTTTTAGTCTAACTTTTCGCTCGTTTATCGGAATCAGGCGATTCAAGCGCCTGGAGTTTTGTCTCGAAACCCTCTTTCCGTTTAATCAACTCAAACGATTTTTTGCTACTATAAAAATTGCCCTAGATTCAGAATAGTAAACGAAGCCTGTTTCTTTTGCCGTTTGTCTTTCGTTGCTTCGTTCGTTTTGATTCTTTTTGCCAACCGGAGTTCTTAAGTTGAATTTTCTGGTTAGATCTCTTATGTGAGTTTTACCTGTGCATTAATTGAGTACTTATTGTATGCTTATTTGTTTGCGATAGAGTACCCGGAGTGCGCCGTTTGCTACTTCGAATCGCTAGGTTTCCCGGATCATCAGCAAGGCAAGTAACACTTTGATCATGCTTTCCAACTACCCAGTTTTATTGCATTAGATCAATCCTCACACATTGCATGATTAGGATCTATTAAATTGTGGGTTTGGGAAGTAGTTGAGGTAGTACCTATTACCTGTTATTATCAAACCTTTGGGAGTTACTTCTACATTTGCTTATTATGCCATGCTATGCTAGTAGACGTGGATTGGGTGAGAGTATCCATGACAGATGTGAGATGTTAATTAATCGTTTACTTAAGGTGGCAACTTAAATACACATCTGGGTGGATTGAGGCACCTGGGTATTCCAGCGATTGCCTGTTTTTCTTTATGGACCGCCACCCAGGCTCAAAGGGATCATGAGATTATTCATGCTAGAAACTTCCGTGTGCAGCCGCAAGCTATTATGGGCTCTAGCATAGTTGACTAAGTCGTGCGAACTCTTACAATGGTAGACTAGCAGATGTAGGGGATGTAGGTTGGTACGGTCTACCCGTTCGTAAGGTGCTAGCGCTTCTGAAAGACTATGTCTCGGTCATCCGTTTCTCAAACACCGTGTAGTGCGAGAATCCCAACGGAGGAGATCGAGTCTTGTGGGGAAAAGTGCGCAAACCTCTGGAGAGTGTATAAACTAATCATGATTAGCCGTGTCCCCGGTTATGGACATCTTGAGTATCTAGTACCTGGATTATCATGTGAATCTCAACATGTTACTCTAAAATTAATTTTGTTGGATTTTGTTTAATGATGATGCTTAATTGGGATTGAGAATGCTGTCAACCATTCTCAATGTTTAACAACTACCATGATAGTTAAATAAAATTTATTCCTTTGCAGTAGAGAAAAATTGGCTTTCCACAAAACTATAACCATAGAGCTTTCCACCAGCCAAATATGCATATAGAATAGCCTATTTCATTCCATTACTCTCTATGTGTTATTTTGCCAGCATATTCCATGTGCTCACCCGTTTCGGGCTGCAACGTTAATGTTGCAAACTTTTCAGATGACGATTAAGGAGTTTTAGGTCGTGGTTCTATACTCAGTGATGCCGTTGGAGTTGATGGACTCACTTATCTTCCAAGCCTTCCGCTGTTATCGTTATTAGATGGCCTTAAGCCATATTTATTGTAGTAAGTTCTTTTTTGAGACACTCGATGTAATAAGTGTGTGGTTGCTACTCTATTATAAATCCTTCAAGTACTGTGTGGTGTCAGCATTACTAATCCAGGGATGACACCTGAGCACAAAGATTGGACCGTTTGAGGTCTGGTCGCTACACAAGCGAAAAGCCGAAGTCGAAAAATATGTCCACATGTTTAGAGATAGAGGTGTCGATAAAAATAAAATACGGACATGAGGGCATCATGATCATTCTTAGAACAGCAACTCATATAATTCTTTGTCATATGATCTCTAATGTTAGAGTAATAATTCAATCACAATATCAAGTATGAATCATAAACTTCATTGAAAACTAACAAACTACAATCCCAGTCATTGAAGCAATTGCAATTTATCATAACATAGGAAAGAGTCAATGTATAAGAGCTTTTTGGCAAGTCCACATACTCAACTATCATATAATCTTTCACAATTGCTGACACTCACTCAATACTTATGGGTATGGAGTTTTAATTGGACACAGAGAAAGATAGGGGCTTATAGTTTTGCCTCCCAACGTTTTACCTCAAGGGTAATGTCAACAGTAATAGTTCATGAAAACTCACATCCAATTAGCCATATATACCAGGATCTTTCCAACATATTGTGCTTGCCAAAGGATAAAGTGTAAAAAGGAAGAGTGAAAATCACCATGACTCTTATGCAATGTAGGAGATAAAAGTAAAAGATAGGCCCTTAGCAGAGGGAAGCAGAGGTTGTCATGCGCTTTTATGGTTGGATGCACAAAATCTTAATGCGAAAGAACGTCACTTTATATTGCCACTTGTGATATGGACCTTTATTATGCAGTCTGTCGCTTTTATTACTTCCATATCACATGATTGTATAAAGCTTATTTCCTCCACACCAATCAATCATACATATTTAGAGAGCGATTTTTATTGCTTGCACCGATGACAACTTACTTGATGGATCTTACTCAATCCATAGGTAGATATGGTGGACTCTTATGTCAAGACTGGTTTAAGGGTATTTGGAAGCACAAGTAGTATCTGTACTTGGTGCAATGAATTTGGCTAGTATGAGGGGGAAAGGCAAGCTCATCATGTTGGAAGATCCAAGACAATATAATTTATCTCAGATGTAAGAAAACATAACCCATTACGTTGTCTTCCTTGTCCAATGTCAACTCTTTAGCATATCATATTTTAATGAGTGCTCACAATCATAAAAGATGTCCAAGATAGTATATTTATATGTGAAGACCTCTCTTTCTTTATTACTTCCTATTAATTGCAACAATGACCAAAACTGTGTTTGTCAACCCTCAACAACTTTTATTCATCATACTCTTTCTATGTGAGCTCATTACTCTCCATAAGACTCACATGATCTCTTTGTTTCTTTTTATTTCTTTCTCTTTTCTTTTATTCCCTTAGGACCATGGCAAAATAATCAAGCCCTTGACTTAGCACTAATCTTTATTATATAGCTCACGGACTCGATTACATAGAAGGATAATAAAGCAAAACTCACGATTAGATCATACTAAGAACTTTTATTCTACTAGAACAAGATATTACCAAAAGGATCGAACTAAGAAAAACAGTAAAGATATAAGTGATGGTGATACGATACCGGGGCACTCCCCCAAGCTTGGCAGTTGCCAAGTGGAGTGCCCATACCAGATACTCAATTCTTCTTTGTTGGTGGAGACGGTGGTGACTTTGTTGATGGCGTAGGCTTGTCATCCTTCTTCCAAGGCATAGGCTCACCATCATAGAAGGATGAACGAGTCTCCGAGATCCTCAAATCTGCAGCCAAACTCATCCTTTTGAATCTATATTCATACTGACAGTTTTGGTTTTGCAGGTCATAGATTTGAACTTGAAGGTGCTCGATTTTCTCATGAAGCTTGAAGATGGTCTCCCCGATGTTGTCGGCATCCAGCTTGTGTTAGTTGGTGAATTCTGCGATCATCATGTGGTTGGAGTCGAGTCCACGCTCCAGCATCCCCTGACACTTGAAAACTTGTTGCTCCATTGCTTCGAGCCTCGTCTCCATGCTTCCGGTCCCCTTCGGTCCCTCAGCATCACGGATGTGCAACAAACCATCACGCATCTCAATGGTTTGAGGGTGTTGCTGCACCTCCGCGAGGTAAGGGTTGATGACCTTCTTGAAGAACTTGTCCTTCGGAGCACTTGGATACGTCATGATAATCTAGATCTGTCAGAAAAATAGCTCGAAACAAAGACATGAGATTTTTGCGTGATATGGGAGTCAAAAACCCCGGGAGATTATATAATGAATTTTTACCGACCAAAATACGTGTCGTGTACAAAAACGGAGTCCGAAGAGCACACGAGGTGCCCACGAGGTAGGGGGGCGCGCCCAGCAGGGTAGGGCGCGCCCTCCACCCTCGTGGAGGCCTTGTGTCCTTCCCGGACTGTTTCTTATTTTTCTATTTTTCTAAATATTCCAAAACGGAGAAATATTGCCTTAAAAACTGTTTTGGAGTCAGTTTACTTACCGTACCACATACCTATTCCTTTTTGGAGTCTGAAACGTTCCGGAAAGTGTCCCTTATGTATTCCTCCGGGTTACGGTTTCAATAACATTGGTTTCAACATTTATGGGATTACCTAAGATATAGTGTTTGATTCTTTGACCGTTCACCACCTTCAGATTGGTGCCTTCGAAGTTGTTGATTTTTATGGCACCGGAACGGTAGACCTCCTCGATAACGTAAGGACCTTCCCATTTAGAGAGAAGTTTTCCTGAAAAAAATCTTAAACGAGAGTTGTATAGCAATACATAATCACATACATTAAACTCACGCTTTTGTATCCTTTTTTCATGCCATCTTTTAACTTTTTGTTTAAACAACTTGGGATTTTCATAGGCTTGGGTTCTCCATTCATCAAGTGAGCTAATATCAAATAACCTCTTCTCACCGGCAAGTTTAAAATCATAATTAAGTTCTTTAATATCCCAATAAGCCTTGTATTCAAGTTCAATAGGTAAGTGACATGCTTTTCCATAGACCATTTTATATGGAGACATACCCATAGGATTTTTATATGCAATTCTATAGGCCCATAATGCATCATCTAGTTTCTTGGACCAATTCTTTCTAGACCTATTAACAGTCTTTTTAAAATTAATTTGAGTTCTCTATTACTCAATTCTACTTGACCACTAGACTGAGGGTGATAAGGAGATGCAGTTCTATGATTAACATCATATTTAGCAAGCATTTTACGGAAAGCACCATGAATAAAATGTGAACCACCATCAGTCATTAAATATCTAGGGACTCCAAATCTTGGAAAAATAACTTCTTTAAGCATTTTAATAGAAGTGTTATGATCAGCACTACTAGTTGGAATAGCTTCTACCCACTTAGTAACGTAATCAACAGCAACTAAAATATGTGTATAACCATTAGAGGAAGGAAAAGGTCCCATATAGACAAAGCCCCAAACATCAAATGGTTCAATAACAAGTGAATAATTCATAGGCATTTCTTGACGTCTACTAATATTACCAATTCTTTGACATTCATCACAAGATAAGACAAACTTACGGGCATCCTTGAAGAGAGTAGGCCAATAAAAAACTAGATTGCAGTACCTTATGTGCAGTTCTATCTCGAGCATGGTGTCCTCCATAAGCTTCGGAGTGACACTTGTGTAGGATCTATTCCTGTTCATGCTCAGGTACACAACGTCTAATAACACCATCCACTCCTTCTTTATAAAGATGTGGGTCATCCCAAAAGTAATGCCTCAAATCATAGAAGAACTTTTTCTTTTGCTGGTATGTGAAACTAGGTGATATAAACTTAGCAACAATGTAATTAGCATAATCAGCATACCATGGAGCAGTATGAGAAGCATTTATGACATTTAATTGCTCATCAGGAAAGCTATCATCAATAGGTAGTGGGTCATCAAGCACATTTTCTAACCTAGACAAGTTGTCTGCAACGGGGTTCTCAGCTCCTTCTCTATCAACAATATGCAAATCAAATTCTTTTAGCAAGAGAACCCATCTAATAAGTCTAGGTTTAGCATCTTTCTTTTCCATAAGATATTTAATAGCAGCATGATCAGTGTGAATAGTTACTTTAGAATCAACAATATAAGGTCTAAACTTATCACAAGCAAATACAACTTCTAAGAATTCTTTTTCAGTAGTAGCATAATTTCTTTGAGCATTGTCTAGAGTTTTACTAGCATATTGAATAACATTTAGTTTCTTATCAACTCTTTGTCCTAGAACAACACCTACAGCATAATCACTAGCATCACACATAATTTCAAAGGGTAAATTCCAATCAGGTGGCTGAACAATAGGTGCAGAAATCAATGCTTTCTTAAGTATGTCAAATGCTTCTACACAATCATCATCAAAGACAAATGGTATATCTTTTTGTAATAAATTAGTCAGAGGCCGAGAAATTTTTGAGAAGCCCTTAATGAACCTCCTATAAAACTGGCATGACCAAGGAAACTTCTTATACCTTTGATGTCCTTGGGACACGGCATCTTTTCAATAGCATCAACCTTGGCTTTATCAACTTCAATACCTCTTTCAGAAACTTTATGCCCCAAGACAATACCTTCATTAACCATAAAGTGGCACTTCTCCCAATTCAAGACAAGATTAGTTTCTTCACATCTTTGCAAAACTCGATCATGGTTGCTCAAGCAATCATCAAAAGAAGATCCATAGACGGAAAAGTCGTCCATGAAAACCTCACAAATCTTTTCAAAAAAGTCAGAGAATATAGCCATCATGCATCTTTGAAAGGTAGTAGGTGCATTACATAAACCAAAAGGCATATGTCTATAAGCAAAAGTACCAAAAGGGCATGTAAAAGTAGTCTTTGATTGATCTTTGGCTGACACAGGTATTTGAGAGAAACCAGAATAACCATCTAGAAAGCAAAAATGTGTACGTTTGGACAATATTTCTAGCATTTGATCGATAAAAGGTAAGGGGTAATGATCTTTTTTAGTAGCCTTATTTAATTTGCGGAAATCAATTACCATCCTATAACCTGTAATAATTCTTTGAGGAATCAATTCATCTTTATCATTAGGAACAACAGTAATACCTCCCTTCTTAGGGACACAATGGACAGGGCTTACCCACTGACTATCAGCAACGGGATAAATTATACCTGCCTCAAGGAGCTTCAGTATCTCGTTTCTTACCACTTCTTTCATTTTAGGATTCAGCCGGCGTTGATGATCACGAACTGGTTTAGCATCTTCTTCCAAATTAATTTTATGTTGACATAGAGTGGGACTAATGCCCTTAAGATCATCAAGAGTATACCCAATAGCAGCACGGTGCTTCTTCAGAGTTTTCAATGATCTCTCTTCTTCATGTTCTGAAAGATTAATAATAATAGCATATATGTTTTTCTCATCAAGATAAGCATATTTAAGAGTATCAGGTAACGGTTTAAGCTCAAATACGGGATCACCATTGGGTGGAGTAGGATCCCCTAGGATTTCAACAGGTAAATTGTTTTTCAGAATAGGTTCCTGTTTAAAGAATACTTCATCTAATTCCCTTCTTTCATTCATAAACATGTCATTTTCATGGTCTAGCAAATATTGTTCTAAAGGATCACTAGGAGGTACGGAAATAGAAGCAAGACCAATAATTTCATCCTTCGTAGGTAATTCTTCTTCATGGTGTTGTCTACTGAATTAAGAAAAATTAAATTCATGAGTCATATCATCTAAACCGATAGTAACAACATCTCTTTTGCAATCTATGGTAGCATTAACAGTATTTAAGAAGGGTCTACCAAATATAATGGGACAAAAGCTATCTTGTGGGGAACCAAGAACAAGAAAATCAGTAGGATATTTAATTTTCCCACACAAGACTTCAACATCTCTAACAATTCCCATTGGTGAAATAGTATCTCTATTGGCAAGTTTAATTGTGACATCAATATCTTCCATCTTAGCAGGTGCAATATCATGCATAACTTCTTTGTATAAGAAATAAGGTATTGCACTAGCACTAGCACCCATATCACATAAGCCATGATAACAATGATCTCCTATTTTGACAGAAATAACAGGCATGCCTACCATAGGTCTAGGTTTATCTTTATCATGGGGTTTAGCAATTCTAGCAGTTTCATAACAGAAATAAATAACATGCCCATCAATATTATCAGACAAGAGATCTTTAACAATAGCAATATTAGGTTCAACTTTAACTTGCTCAGGAGGTGTATATGTTTTAATATTGCTTTTATGAACCACAGTTGAAGCTTTAGCATGATCCTTTATCCTAACAGGGAAAGGTGGTTTCTCAACATAAGAAGTAGGAACAATAGGATCATTATAAGTAATAATCTTTTCTTCAACTTTAATAGGTGCAGCTACTTTTACTTCTATGGGAGGATGATATTTAAACCACTTCTCCTTGGGGAGATCAACATAAGCAGCAAAAGATTCACAGAAAGAAGCTACTATCTCAGAGTCAAGTCCATATTTAGTGCTAAATTTATAAAAAATATCGGTATCCATAAAAGATTTAACACAATCAAAACTAGGTGTCATACCCGACTCCTTACCATTGTCGAGGTCCCAATCTTCGGAGTTGCGTTTAATTCTTTCCAATAAATCCCATTTGAATTCAATAGTCTTCATCATAAAAGAGCCAGCACAAGAAGTATCAAGCATGGTGCGATTGTTACCAGAAAGCCGAGCATAAATTTTTTGAATAATCATTTCTCTTGAGAGCTCATGATTGGGGCATGAATATAACATTGATTTAAGCCTCCCCCAAGCTTGAGCGATGATTTTTCCTTCACGAGGCCAAAAATTATATATATATAATTGCGATCACGATGAACAAGATGCATAGGATAAAACTTTTGATGAAATTCCAATTTCAATCATTTGTAGTTCCAAGACTCCATATCATCACATAGCCTATACCATGTCGATGCATCTCCCCTCAAACATAAAGGGAAGACCTTCTTCTTAACAACATCTCCGGATACACCTGAAAGCTTAAATAATCCACAAATTTCATCCACATATATTAGATGCTCATCAGGATGTTTTGTTCCATCTCCTAAAAAATGATTAGCTAGCAGTTTTTCTACCATACCCAAAGGAATTTCAAAGCAAGCATTTTCATTTTCAGTAGGTTCAGTAGGTTGAGGAGGAACTCTTTGCTCTATTGGTCGGGGTGAAGATACCCCGAACAAGCCCCTCAGAGGATTACTTTCCATAGTAACAAGTGACAGTAAATTTCAGCACACTATATAAATTTTTCCTTACCAAATTCCACCTACCAAAGGCGCTTCACTCCCCGGCAACGGCGCCAGAATAGAGTCTTGATGACCCACAAGTATAGGGGATCTATCGTAGTCCTTTCGATAAGTAAGAGTGTCGAACCCAACGAGGAGCATAAGGAAATGATAAGTGGTTTCCAGCAAGGTATTCTCTGCAAGTACTAAAATAAGTGGTAGCAGATAGTTTTGTGATAGGATAATTTGTAACGAGCAACAAGTAACAAAAGTAAATAAAGTGCAGCAAGGTGGCCCAATCCTTTTGTAGCAAAGGACAAGCCTGGCCAAACTCTTATATGCTGTAAAGCGCTTCCGAGGACACATGGGAATATCGTCAAGCTAGTTTTCATCACGCTCGTATGATTCGCGTTCGGTACTTTGATAATTTGGTATGTGGGTGGACCGGTGCTTGGGTGCTGCCCTTACTTGGACAAGCATCCCACTTATGATTAACCTCTATTGCAAGCATCCGCAAATACAACAAAAGTATTAAGGTAAACCTAACCATAGCATGAAACATATGGATCCAAATCGGCCCCTTACGAAGCAACGCATAAACTAGGGTTTAAACTTCTGTCACTCTAGCAACCCATCATCTACTTATTACTTCCCAATGCCTTCCTCTAGGCCCAAACAATGGTGAAGTGTTATGTAGTCGACGTTCACATAACACCACTAGAGGAGAGACAACATACATCTCATCAAAATATCGAACGAATACCAAATTCACATGACTACTAATAGCAAGACTTCTCCCATGTCCTCAGGAACAGAAGTAACTACTCACAAAGCATAAACATGTTCATAATCAGAGGGGTATTAATGTGCATATAGGATCTGAACATATGATCTTCCACCAATTAAACCAACTAGCATGAACTACAAGGAGTAATTAACACTATTAGCAACCTACTAGCACCAATCCTAGACTTGGAGACAAGAATTGGATACAAGAGATGAACTAGGGTTTTGAGATGAGATGGTGCTGATGAAGATGTTGATGGAGATTGCCCTCTCCCGATGAGAGGAGCGTTGGTGGTGACGATGGCGATGATTTCCCCCTCCGGGAGGGAAGTTTCCCTAGCAGAACAGCCCCGCCAGAACCCTAGATTGGCTCCGCCAAGGTTCCGCCTCGTGGCGGCGGAGTTTCGTTCGAGAAGATGGCTTATGATTATTTTTCCATCGAAAGAGTCCATATAGCAGAAGATGGTCACCGGAGGGCCACCAGGGGGCCCACGAGGTAGGGGGGGCGCGCCCAGGGGGTAGGGCGCGCCCCCACCCTCGTGGGCAGGGTGTGCCCCCTGGTGAAGTTCTTACGCTCAATGTTTTTTATATATTTGGAAAACATCATCCGTGAAGTATCAGGACTTTTGGAGCTATGCAGAATAGGTCTCTAATATTTGCTCCTTTTCCAGCCAGAATCCCAGCTGCCGACATTCTCCCTCTGTATGTATACCTTATAAAATAAGAGAGAATAGGCATAAGTATTGTGACATAATGTGTAATAACAACCCATAATGCAGTAGATATTGATATAAAAGCATGATGCAAAATGGACGTATCACTCCTAAATGTCGGGACCATACTATCTGAGCATCTGTTTCTATCCAATGGCGATAACCAAATTTGTTCTGACTGGTCTAGACGTCTGAAATGCCACAATTTGGAACGAAATGTAGGGGAGGATGCGGTCATCCGAATGTTCGGCATGTCAGACTCCGACACGCCAAACCCACAAAAAGATAACCCAAAGCCTTCACATTTGGACATTCCCATACTATTTCCATGCCAAAGCCCGCCCTTCTCACTACCTCTTCCACAATTGCCGCCTCCCCCACCATTCTAGCCCATTTTTCCTTCCACCACCGCAATGGGCCATTGCAGAAGGACCGGACAAAGAAGATCATCGTACTGCCAGAGCTAGAGGACCCAAGTTTGGGGAGCCGGAGGAACCAAGTGTGGTGCTCCCACCCTCCTCAGAAGGTCGTGCCCGCGGAACGCAACGCCCGGTGCCACAAGGTGAACAAGAAGGCGGGCATTGTGCTGGTGACTAGTCAGACAGAGATTGTCGAGTAAAGCGCATCGCCACCCCTGGTGCCGCTCGGGTAATCGACGATGTGATCATCGTCGCTAAAGTCGCCCTACTACTACGCCTTTGTTGGGGAACGTAGTAATTTCAAAAAAAAATCCTACGCACACGCAAGATCCAGCTAGGTGATGCATAGCAATGAGAGGGGAGAGTGTTGTCCATGTACCCTCGTAGACCATAAGCGGAAGCGTTATCACAACGTCATTGATGTAGTCGTACGTCTTCACGATCTGACCGATCCTAACACCAAAGGTACGTCACCTCCATGATCTGCACACATTCAGCTCGGTGACGTCCCACGAACTCTAGATCCATCTGAGGTCGAGGGAGAGTTTCGTCAGCACAACGGCGTGATGACGGTGATGATGAAGTTACCGACGCAGGGCTTCGCCTAAGCTCTACAACGATATGACTGAGGCGGAAATCTGTGGAGGGGGCACCGCACATGGCTAAACAATCAACTTTTATGTGTTCTAGGGTGCCCCCCTCCCCACGTATATAAAGGAGGGAGGGGAGGCCGGCCGGCCCTCTAGGCGCGCCAAGGAGGGAGGAGTCCTCCTCCTAGTAGGAGGAGGACTCCCCCCTTTCCTAGTCCCACTAGGAAAAGAAGGAAGAGGGAGAAAGAGAAAGGAAAGGGGGGGTCGGCCCCCACCCAATTTGGATTGGGCTTGGGGGGGGCGCCCTCCACCTAGCTGCCCCCTCTTCTCTCCCACTAGGGCCCAATAAGGCCCATTGACTCCCGAGGGGGTGATACGTCCATTTTGCATCATGCTTTTATATCGATATTTATTACATTATGGGCTATTATTTCACATTATGTCACAATACTTATGGCTATTCTCTCTTATTTTACAAGGTTTACATAAGGAGGGAAAATGCCGGCAGCTGGAATTCTGGGCTGGAAAAGGAGCAAATATTAGAGACCTATTCTGCACCACTCCAAAAGTCCTGAAACTCCAGGGAACACCTTATAATAAATAATGAAAAATACTCGCCAAAGATGAAGACCAGGGGCCCACACCCTACCCACGAGGGTGGGGGGGGGCGCCCCCCTAGGGCGCGCCCCCTACCTCGTGGGCCCCCTGGTGTCTCTCCGATAACCATCTTCTCCTATATGAAGTCTTTTGTCGAGAAAAAAATAATAAGCAACCTTTCGGGACGAAACTCCGCCGCCACGAGGCGGAACCTTGGCGGATCCAATCTAGAGCTCTGGCAGAGCTGTTCTGCCGGGGAAACTTCCCTCCCGGAGGGGGAAATCATCACCATCGTCATCTCCAACGCTCCTCTCATCGGGAGAGGGCAATCTCCATCAACATCTTCATCAGCACCATCTCATCTCAAAACCCTAGTTCATCTCTTGTATCCGATTCTTGCCTTCTAGTCCGGGATTGGTGCTAGTAGGTTGCTAGTAGTGTTAATTACTCCTTGTAGTTGATGCTAGTTGGTTTAATTGGTGGAAGATCATATGTTCAGATCCTATATGCATATTAATACCACTCTGATTATGAACATGTTTATGCTTTGTGAGTAGTTACGTTTGTTCTTGAGGAAAAGGGAGAAGTCTTGCTATTAGTAGTCATGTGAATTTGGTATTCGTTCGATATTTTGATGAGATGCATGTTGTCTAGCCTCTAGAGGTGTTATGTGAACGTCGACTACATAACACTTCACCATTATTTGGGCCTAGAGGAAGGCATTGGGAAGTAATAAGTAGATGATGGGTTGCTAGAGTGACAGAAGCTTAAACCCTAGTTTATGCGTTGCTTCGTAAGGGGCTGATTTGGATCCATATGTTTCATGCTATGGTTAGGTTTACCTTAATTCTTAATACTTTTCTTGTAGTTGCGTATGCTTGCAATAGAGGTTAATCATAAGTGGGATGCTTGTTCAAGTAAGAACAACACCCAAGCACTGGTCCACCCACATGTCAAATTATCAAAGTACCGAACGCGAATCATATGAACGTGATGAAAACTAGCTTGACGATATTCCCATGTGTCCTCGGGAGCGCTTTACATCATATAAGAGTTTGTCCAGGCTTGTCCTTTGCTACAAAAGGATTGGGCCACCTTGCTGCACTTTATTTACTTTTATTACTTCTTGCTCGTTACAAATTATCTTATCACAAAACTATCTGTTACCACTTATTTCAGTACTTGCAGAGAATACCTTGCTGAAAACTGTTTATCATTTCCTTCTGCTCCTCATTGGGTGCGACACTCTTACTTATCAAAAGGACTACGATAGATCCCCTATACTTGTGGGTCATCAAGACTCTTTTCTGGCGCCGTTGCCGGGGAGTGAAGCGCCTTTGGTAGGTGGAATTTGGTAAGGAAAAATTTATGTAGTGTGCTGAAATTTACTGTCACTTGTTACTATGGAAAGTAATCCTCTGAGGGGCTTGTTCGGGGTATCTTCTCCCCGACCAGTAGAGCAAAGAGTTGCTCCTCAACCTACTGAACCTATTGAAAATGAATATGAAAATAAAATTCCTTATGAGTATCCTTCGGGTATGATAGAAAAACTGCTAGCTAATCCTTTTACAGGAGATGGAACAAAGCATCCTGATGAACACCTAATATATGTGGATGAAGTTTGTGGATTATTTAAGCTTGCAGGTATACCCGATGATGTTGCTAAGAAGAAGGTCTTCCCTTTATCTTTGAAGGGAGACACATTGATATGGTATAGGGTATGTGATGATACGAGATCATGGAACTATAGATGATTGAAATTGGAGTTTCATCAAAAGTATTACCCTATGCATCTTGTTCATCGTGATTGTAATTATATATATAATTTTTGGCCTCGCGAAGGAGAAAGCATCACTCAAGCTTGGGGGAGGCTTAAATCAATGTTATATTCATGCCCCAATCATGAGCTCTCAAGAGAAATGATTATTCAAAAAAATTATGCTCGGCTTTCTGATAACAATCGCACCATGCTTGATACTTCTTGTGCTGGCTCTTTTATGATGAAGACTATTGAATTCAAATGGGATTTATTGGATAGAATTAAACGCAACTCTGAAGATTGGGACCTCGACAATGGTAAGGAGTCAGGTATGACACCTAAGTTTGATTGTGTTAAATCTTTTATGGATACCGATATTTTCTGTAAGTTTAGCACTAAATATGGACTTGATTCTGAGATAGTAGCTTCTTTCTGTGAATCTTTTGCTACTTATGTTGATCTCCCTAAGGAGAAGTGGTTTAAATATCATCCTCCCATAGAAGTAAAAGTAGCTGCACCTATTAAAGTTGAAGAAAAGACTATGACTTATAATGATCCTATTGTTCCTACTTCTTATGTTGAGAAACCACCTTTCCCTGTTAGAATAAAGGATCATGCTAAAGCTTCAACTGTAGTTCATAAAAGGAATATTAAAACATTTACACCTCCTGAGCAAGTTAAAGTTGAACCTAATATTGCTATTGTTAAAGAGCTCTTGTCTGATAATATTAATGGACATATTATTCAGTTCTGCGGTGAAAATGCTAGAATTGCTAAACCTTGTGCCAAAGATAAACATAGACCTGTGGTAGGCGTGCCTGTTATTTCTGTTAAAATAGGAGATCATTGTTATCATGGCTTATGTGATATGGGTGCTAGTGCTAGTGTTATACCTTATGACTTGTATAAAGAAATCGAGCATGAAATTGCACCTGCTAAGTGAGAAGATATTGATGTCACAATTAAACTTGCTAATAGAGATACTATTTCAGCAATGGGAATTGTTAGAGATGTTGAAGTCTTGTGCGGGAAAACTAAATATCTTGCTGATTTTTTCTTGTTCTTAGTTCCCCACAAGATAGCTTTTGTCCCATTATATTCGGTAGATCCTTCTTAAACACTGTTAATGCTAGGATAGACTGCAAAAAGAATGTTGTTACTATTGTCTTGGATGATATGGCTCATGAATTTAATTTCTCTAAATTTAGTAAACAACACCGTGAAGAAGAATTGCCTAGTAAGGATGAAATTATTGGTCTCGCTTCTATTGCCGTACCTCCTATTGATCCTTTCGAACAATATTTGCTAGACCATGAGAATGATATGTTTATGAATGAAAGAAGGGAATTAGATGAAGTATTCTTTAAACAAGAACCTATGCTGAAACACAATTTGCCTGTTGAAATCCTAGGGGATCCCCCTCCACCTAAGGGTGATCCCGTGTTTGGGCTTAAACCGTTGCCTGATAATCTTAAATATGCTTATCTTGATGAAAAGAAGATATATCCTGTTATTATTAGTGCTAACCTTTCAGAGCATGAAGAAGAAAGATTATTGAAAACTCTGAAGAAGCACAGTGCTGCTATTGGGTATACTCTTGATGATCTTAAGGGCATTAGTCCCACTCTATGTCAACATAAAATAAATTTGGAAGCAGATGCCAAACCAGTTCGTGATCCTCAACGACGTCTGAATCCTAAAATGAAAGAAGTGGTAAGAAAAGAAATACTAAAGCTTCTGGAGGCAGGTATAATTTATCCCGTTGCTGATAGTCAGTGGGTAAGTCCTGTTCATTATGTCCCTAAGAAGGGAGGTATTACTGTTGTTCCTAATGATAAAGATGAATTGATTCCTCAAAGAATTATTACAGGTTATAGAATGGTAATTGATTTCCACAAATTAAATAAGGCTACTAAGAAAGATCATTACCCCTTACCTTTTATCGATCAAATGCTAGAAAGACTATGCAAACATACACATTATTGCTTTCTAGATGGTTATTCTGGTTTCTCTCAAATACCTGTGTCGGCTAAAGATCAATCAAAGACTACTTTTACATGCCCTTTTGGTACTTTTGCCTATAGACGTATGCCTTTTGGTTTATGTAATGCACCTGCTACCTTTCAAAGATGCATGATGGCTATATTCCCTGACTTTTGTGAAAAGATTTGTGAGGTTTTCATGGACGACTTTTCCGTCTATGGATCTTCTTTTGATGATTGCTTGAGCAATCTTGATCGAGTTTTGCAGAGATGTGAAGAAACTAATCTTGTCTTGAATTAGGAAAAGTGCCACTTTATGGTTAATGAGGGTATTGTCTTGGGGCATAAAGTTTCTGAAAGAGGTATTGAAGTTGATAAAGCCAAGGTTGATGCTATTGAAAAGATGCCATGTCCCAAGGACATCAAAGGTATAAGAAGTTTCCTTGGTCACGCCGGATTTTATAGGAGGTTCATTAAGGACTTCTCAAAAATTTCTCGTCCTCTGACTAATTTATTACAAAAACATATACCATTTGTCTTTGATGATTGAGGGAGTCCTGGATTAGGGGGTATCTGGATAGCCGGATTATATCCTTTGGCCGGACTATTGGACTATGAAGATACAAGATTGAAGACTTCGTCCCGTGTCCGGATGGGACTCTCCTTGGCGTGGAAGGCAAGCTTGGCAATACGGATATGTAGATCTCCTTCCTTGTAACCAACTCTGTGTAAGCCTAGCCCCCTCCGGTGTCTATATAAACCGAAGTGTTTTAGTCCGTAGGACAACAGACAATCATACCATAGGCTAGCTTCTAGGGTTTAGCCTCTCCGATCTCGTGGTAGATCAACTCTTGTACTACTCATATTATCAAGAATAATCAAGCAGGACGTAGGGTTTTACCTCCATCAAGAGGGCCCGAACCTGGGTAAAACATCGTGTCCCCTGCCTCCTGTTACCATCCGCCTTAGACGCACAGTTCGGGACCCCCTACCCAAGATCCGCCGGTTTTGACACCGACATTGGTGCTTTCATTGAGAGTTCCTCTGTGTCGTCATCATTAGGCTTGATGGCTCCTTTGATCATCGATAGCGATGCAGTCCAGGGTGAGACTTTTCTCCCCGGACAGATCTTTGTATTCGGCGGCTTCGCACTGCGGGCCAACTCGCTTGGCCATCTGGAGCAGATCGAGAGTTACACCCCTGGCCACCAGGTCAGGTTTGGAAGTTAAATTACACGGCCGACATCCACGGAGACTTGATCTTTGACAGATTCGAGCCCCTACCGAGTACGCCGCACGGTCACGATGAGCATGATTTAGCTCTACCGTCGGACAGTGTGCAGGAGATCGCACCGGCAACCGCTTCGACCCTCAACTCGGAGCCGATTGCGCCATCCACGGACGACGGGATGGACCCTGCCACGGAGGCTGCATTCTCAGCGGCTATTGAGCCGAGTATCGACCTTACCCTTCACGAGAGCCGTGACGCCAAATTGCCGGATTCTTCCCCGGCCATGGACTCCGAACCACCTACGCCTGTGCCTATCGAATCCGACTGGGTGCCGATCATGGAGTTCACCTCCGTGGATATCTTTCGGCACTCGCCCTTCGGCGACATACTGAACTCATTAAGGTCTCTCTCCCTATCAGGAGAGTCCTGGCCGAACTATGTTCGGCAGGATTGGGATGCGGATGACGAAGAAATTTGCCGCCCACCCACCACCCACTTAGTAGCCACTATCGACAATTTGACCGACATGCTCGACTTCGACTCCGAAGACATCGACGGTATGGACTATGATGCGGGAGACGAAGAGGAACCGCTGCCCACAGGGCACTGGGCAGCCACCTCATCATATGATATATACATGGTGGACACACCCAAAGAAGGCAATGGCGATGGGACAGCGGAGGATGACCCCTCCAAGAAGCAACCCAAGCGCTGACGTCAGCGGCGCCGCTCTAAGTCTCGCCAAAGCAAAAGCGGTGACACCGGCACAGGAGATAATAGCACTCCTCACAGTGCCGAAGACAACAACAATCCCCTCCAGTAAGATTTAGAGCAGGAGGATGGAGAAGCCAGCCCTCTCGAGAGAGCGGCAGATGGAGAGCCGGAGGATGATAATTACATGCCTCCCTCTGAATACGAGGCAAGCCTCGACAATGACGAATTTGTCGTGCCGGACGATCCCGCCGAGCAAGAGCGCTTCAAGCGCTGGCTTATAGCCACGACAAATAGCCTTAAGAAAAAGCAGTTGCAGCTTCAAGCTGATCAAGATTTGCTAGCTGACAGATGGACTGAAGTCCTTGCGGCCGAGGAATATGAACTCGAATGCCCCTCCAAGAGTTACCCAAAGCGCAGGTTGCTACCCCGACTGAAGGAGGAAGCATTAAAACCTACATCTCCAGCATATGACGCGGCTAATCGGCCACCTCGTGGCCGCGACAGAGAGGCATTTCAGCCGAAAACTCAGCCCACACCCCGATGCCACTCAAATAAAAATGACAAGGCACGGGGAAACATGCTAGACCTGCAAGACGTATTGGAGGACAAAGCAAAACACGCAAGATCGATCTACGGATCACGAGGGCGTGCCACTATGCAAGACGATAACTATCACGCCGGATACAGTAAAAGTAAATCCGACCGGGCCAAACACAATGGGCAAGACTCATTCGAGCTGCATCGCGACATAGCACACTACAGAGGCGCCGCACACCCCATATGCTTCACAGACGAAGTAATGGATCACCAAATCCTAGAGGGTTTCAAACCCGTAAATATCGAATCATACGACGGCACAACAGATCCTGCGGTATGGATCGAAGACTTCCTCCTTCACATCCACATGGCCCGTGGTGACGATCTACGCGCCATCAAATACCTCCCACTCAAGCTCAAAGGACCAGCTCGGCATTGGCTCAACAGCCTGCCAGCAGAATCCATCGGCTGTTGCTAAGATCTGGAAGCCACATTCCTCAACAACTTCTAGGGCACTTATGTGCGACCACCAGATGCCGATGACTTGAGCCACATAATTCAGCAGCCAGAGGAATCGGCCAGGCAATTCTGGACACGGTTCCTGACAAAGAAAAATCAAATCGTCGACTGTCCGGATGCAGAGGCCCTAGCAGCTTTTAAGCACAACATCCGCGACGAGTGGCTCGCCTGGCACCTCCAGGAAAAGCCGAAATCTATGGCAGCCCGCACGACACTCATGACCCGCTTTTGCGTGGGAGAAGACAGCTGGCTGGCTCGCAGCAATAACATATCAAAGAACCACGGTACTTTAGATACCAAGGATAGCAATGGCAGGTCACGTCGCAACAAACATAAGTGCCGCGTCAATAGCGACAATACCGAGGATACGGTAGTCAATGCCGGATTCAGAGGCTCTAGACCCGGTCAGCGGAAAAAGCCATTCAAAAGAAGCACTCCGGGCCCGTCCAGTTTGGACCGTATACTCGATCACTCGTGCCAAATACATGGCACCCCCGACAAGCCAGCCAACCACACCAACAGGGAATGTTGGGTGTTCAAGCAGGCCGACAAGTTAAGCGCCGAAAATAAAGATAAGGGGCTACATAGCGATGACAAGGAAGAGCCCCGGCAGCCGAACACCGAAGGACAGAAGAGGTTCCCCCCACAAGTGCGGACGGTGAACATGATATACGCAACCCACATCCCCAAGAGGGAGCAGAAGCGTGCGTTAAGGGATGTATATGCGTTGGAGCCAGTCGCCCCAAAGTTCAACCCATGGTCCTCCTGTCCGATCACCTTCGATCGCAGGGACCGTCCCATTAGTATCCGTCATGGCGGATTCGCCGCACTGGTCCTAGACCCAATCATCAACGGATTTCACCTCACTCAACTCCTTATGGACGGCGGCAGCAGCCTGAACCTGCTTTATCAGGACACAGTGCGCAAAATGGGTATAGACCCCTCAAGGATCAAACCCACAACAACGACCTTCAAAGGCATCATACCAGGTGTAGAGGCCCATTGCATAGGCTCAATCACACTGGAAGTGGTCTTCGAATCCCGGATAACTTCCGAAGCGAGGAGTTAATCTTCGATATAGTCCTGTTCCGCAGTGGCTATCATGCACTGCTCGGGCGAACCGCATTTGTGAGATTCAACGCGGTACCGCACTATGCATATCTCAAGCTCAAGATGTCAGGACCACGGGGGGTCAGCACAGTCAATGGAAACACAGAGCGCTCTCTCCGCACGGAGGAGCACACTGCGGCCCTCGCAGCAAAAGCGCAAAGCAGCCTCTTAAGGCAATCCACCAGTTCGGCAATTAATGACCCGGACACCTTCAAGCGCGCCCGGAGTAATCGACAACAAGACCGCCTGGCACGTTCCGAGATCGCATAGCAATGCGGCCCCCACCCCAGTCCCAGCCAAACGGCGAAATCCGTGCCACACGTACATAATTACGCATTGAAAATACCATGGGCACAGGTGGGGAGGGGGGCATGACTACGGCACGCCCCAAGACACGACTCAACCGCACTAGGAGCTTCCGGTTTGTTATTTTTCTCTCTTTCAGGACTTTAATCTCTGGAAACCCCGTCCGGCAGTACGATTGCCGGACACACGATGCAACAACCAAGGAGGCAGAAAGCTACGTCGCACCATGGAACTCCCAGGTGGTCTCTGATAACGAGTGAAATACTTGCTTCAAATATCATTCCTCAGGTTGCCCTTGGAGGGGACATGTCAAATACTCATACTTTTTGCTTATCGCACTACTTGTATCATTCTGCTTCGACGCACCTTTTTGAATAAACAATGCATAGCACTAGACTATTACCGCATTCTCTATTCTTCTTTATATATATATATATATATATATATATATATATATATATATATATATATGTTCATTCACAACATTTAGCACCCGTACACTTTGGTACGGCCAATATGCCTGGGGCTTAAGCGTACCCCATAATACGGCATGAGAAGTCCGAACACTTTCAACAGTGCGGCACCCCGAACTTATAGCATTATATGCATCAACTCCGAATCATGTCTTGGGTCAATAGTTGGGTTTGCCCAACTCCCATGTTTTGGTACCTTACGTTCCGCTATATCGGCTAAGGTAGCACTGGGAGAACTACTGCGATTGTGCCCCGGTTCATTTGGGCAAGCACCTCAGTACAGAAAGCTAAAACTGACTGTCATGATAAGGCGAGAGCTGGTCGTTGTTCGAGAGGTCTCCAGTCCCTAAAGACTTATGCCGCTTAGAGCGAGGAGTCGACTTTGTCCGGCTTAAGGCGTGTATAGCTGTTGGGGAACGTAGCAGAAATTCAAAATTTTCCTATGTGTCACCAAGATCTATCTATGGAGAGACCAGCAACGAGGGGAAGGAGAGTGCATCTACATACCCTTGTAGATCGCTAAGCGGAAGCGTTCAAGTGAACGGGGTTGATGGAGTCGTACTCGTCGTGATTCAAATCACCGATGACCAAGTGCCGAACGCACGACACCTCCGCGTTCAACACACGTACAGCCCGGTGACGTCTCCCACGCCTTGATCCAGCAAGGAGAGAGGGAGAGGTTGAGGAAGACTCCATCCAGCAGCAGCACAACGGCGTGGTGGTGGTGGATGAGCGTGGCTATCCTGCAGGGCTTCGCCAAGCACCACAGAAGAGGAGGAAGAAGAGATGCAGGGCTGCACCAACGAGAGATCGAATCGCATGTCTTATGGGCAGCCCTAGGCCTCATATATATAGGGGAAGGGGAGGGGCTGCGCCCCCTCTAGGGTTCCCACCCCTAGGGGGTGGCAGCCCTAGATGGGGAGCAAGGGGGGCGGCCAAGAGGGGGAGAGAGGGAGGCGCCCCCTAGGGTGGGCCTTAGGCCCATCTAAGCCTAGGGTTTCCCTTTTTTCCCTCCTAGCTGCCCCTTGGGCCTTGTGGGAGGCGCACCAGCCCACTTAGGGGCTGGTCCCTCACCACCCTTGGCCCATGCAAACCTCCGGGGCAGGTGGCCCCACTTGGTGGACCCCCGGGACCCTCCCGGTGGTCCCGGTACATTACCGATAAACCCCGAAACTCTTCCGGTGACCAAAACAGGACTTCCCATATATAAATCTTTACCTCCGGACCATTCCGGAACTCCTCGTGACGTACGGGATCTCATCCGGGACTCCGAACAACATTCGGTAACCACATACAAACTTCCTTTATAACCCTAGCATCATCGAACCTTAAGTGTGTAGACCCTACGGGTTCGGGAGACATGCAGACATGACCGAGACGATCTCCGGTCAATAACCAACAGCGGGATCTGGATACCCATGTTGGCTCCCACATGTTCCACGATGATCTCATCGGATGAACCACGATGTCAAGGACTTAATCAATCCCGTATACAATTCCCTTTGTCTATCGGTACGACACTTGCCCGAGATTCGATCGTCGGTATCCCTATACCTTGTTCAATCTCGTTACCGGCAAGTCTCTTTACTCGTTCCGTAACACATCATCCCGTGATCAACTCCTTGATCACATTGTGCACATTATGATGATGTCCTATTGAGTGGGCCCAGAGATACCTCTCCGTTTACACGGAGTGACAAATCCCAGTCTCGATTCGTGCCAACCCAACAGACACTTTCGGAGATACCTGTAATGCACCTTTATAGTCACCCAGTTACGTTGTGACGTTTGGTACACCCAAAGCACTCCTACGGTATCCGGGAGTAGCACAATCTCATGGTCTAAGGAAATGATACTTGACATTAGAAAATCTATAGCATACGAACTACACGATCTAGTGCTATGCTTAGGATTGGGTCTTGTCCATCACATCATTCTCCTAATGATGTGATCCCGTTATCAACGACATCCAATGTCCATGGTTAGGAAACCATAACCATCTATTGAGCAACGAGCTAGTCAACTAGAGGCTCACTAGGGACATGGTGTTGTCTATGTATCCACACATGTATCTGAGTTTCCTATCAATACAATTATAGCATGGATAATAAACGATTATCATGAACAAGGAAATATAATAATAATCAATTTATTATTGCCTCTAGGGCATATTTCCAACAGTCTCCCACTTGCACTAGAGTCAATAATCCAGTTCACATCGCCATGTGATTAACACTCACAGGTCACATCGCCATGTGACTAACACCCAAAGAGTTCTGGGTTTGATCATGTTGCTTGTGAGAGAGGTTTTAGTCAACGGGTCTGAACCTTTCAGATCCGTGTGTGCTTTACAAATCTCTATGTCATCTCCTAGATGTAGCTACCACATTCTATTTGGAGCTATTCCAAATAACTGTTCTACTTGGAGCTATTCTAAATTGTTGCTCCATTATACGTATCCGACATCTCTACTCAGAGCTATCCGGATAGGTGTTAAGCTTGCATCGTCATAACCCTTTACGACGAACTCTTTTACCACCTCCATAATCGAGAAAATTCCTTAGTCCACTAGTTACTAAGGATAACTTTGACCGCTGTCCTGTGATCCATTCTTGGATCACACTTGTACCCCTTGACTGACTCATGGCAAGGCACACTTCAGGTGCGGCACACAGCATAGCATACTGTAGAGCCTATGTCTTAAGCATAGGGGACGACCTTCGTCCTTTCTCTCTATTCTGCCGTGGTCGAGCTTTAAGTCTTAACTTCATACCTTACAACTCAGGCAAGAACTCCTTCTTTGACTGATCCATCTTGAACACCTTCAAGATCATGTCAAGGTATGTGCTCATTTGAAAGTACTTTTAAGCGTTTTGATCTATCCTTATAGATCTTGATGCTCAATGTTCAAGTGGCTTAATCCAGGCTTTCCATTGAAAAACACTTTCCAAATAACCCTATATGCTTTCCAGAAATTCTACATCATTGCTGATCCACAATATGTCAACAACATATATTCATCAGAAATTCTATAGTGCTCCCACTCACTTCTTTGGAAATACAAGTTTCTCATAAACTTTGTATAAACCCAAAATCTTTGATCATCATCAAAGCATACATTCCAACTCCGAGATGCTTACTCCAGTCCCTAGAAGGATAGCTGGAGCTTTGCATACTTATTAGCATCTTTCAGGATTGACAAAAACCTTCCGGTTGTATCATATACAACCTTTCCTCAAGAAAATCGTCGAGGAAACAATGTTTTGACATCCTATCTGCAAGATTTCATAAATAATGCAGTAATCGCTAATATAACTCCAACAGACTCTTAGCATCGCTACGAGTGAGAAAGTCTCATCGCAGTTAACTCCTTGAACTTGTCGGAAAACATCTTAACGACAAGTCGAGCTTTCTTAATGGTGACATTTACCATCATTGTCCGTCTTCCTTTTAAACCCATATGTACTCAACAGCCTTACGACCATCAAGTAGTTCTTCCAAAGTCTACACTTTGTTTTCATACATGGATCCTCTCTCGGATTATATGGCCTCAAGCCATTTATCGGAATCCAGGCCCACCATCGCTTCTCCATAGCTCGTAGGTTCATTGTTGTCTAGCAACATGACTTCCAAGACAGGATTACGTACCACTCTGAAGTAGTACACATCCTTGTCATCCTACGATGTTTGGTAGTGACTTGATCTGAAGTCTCATGATCAATATCATAAGCTTCCACTTCAATTGGTGTAGGTGCCACAGGAACAACTCTTTGTGCCCTGCTATACACTAGTTGAAGTAACGGTTCAATAACCTCATCAAGTCTCCACCATCCTCCCACTCAATTCTTTCGAGAGAAACTTTTCCTCGAGAAAGGACCCGATTCTAGAAACAATCCTTTATTGCTTTTGAATCTGAGACAGGAGGTATACCCAACTGTTTTGGGTGTCCTATGAAAACCTTTCAAAAACGAGTGAGCCCAAAGATCCATCAACATGGAGCTTCTTCATGCGTTTTATACCGATATGACTTACGTGGCTGTGCCACAAGTAGGTGGTACTATCATTACTATCTTTTGGCATGAACATGTGTATCACTACGATCGAGATTCAATAAACCATTCATTTTAGGTGTAAGACCATTGAAGGTATTATTCAAATAAACAGAGTAACCATTATTCTCCTTAAATGAATAACCATATTGCGATAGACATAATCCAATCATGTCTATGCTCAACGCAAACACCAATCTCAATGGTAGAGGGAGCGTGCGATGCATGATCATATCAACATTGGAAACACTTCCAACACATATGATCAGCTCACCTTTAGCTAGTCTCCGTTTATTCCATAGCTTTTATTTCGAGTTACTAACACTTAGCAACCGAACCGGTATCTAATACCCTGGTGCTACTAGGAGTACTAGTAAAGTACACATCAACACAATGTATATCCAATATACTTTTATCGACCTTGCCAGCCTTCTAATCTACCAAGTATCTAGGGTAATACTGCTCTAGTGGCTGTTCTCCTTATTACAGAAGCACTTAGTCTCGGGTTTGGGTTCAACCTTGGGTTTCTTCACTAGAGCAGCAGCTGAATTGCCGTTTCATGAAGTATCCCTTCTTGCCCTTACCCTTCTTGAAACTAGTGGTTTCACCAACCATCAACAATTGATGCTCCTTCTTGATTTCTACTTTTGCGGTGTCAAACATCGCGAATATCTCAAGGATCATCATATATGTCCCTGATATATTATAGTTTATCACGAAGCTCTAGCAGCTTGGTGGTAATGACTTCGGAGAAACATCACTATCTCATTTGGAAGATCAACTCCCACTTGATTCAAATGATTGTTGTACTCAGACAATCTGAGCACAAGCTCAACAATTGAGCTTTTCTCCTTAGTTTGTAGGCTAAGAAAAACGTCGGAGGTCTTATACCTCTTGACGTGGGCACGAGCCTGAAATCCCAATTTCAGCCCTCAAAACATCTCATATGTTTTGCGACGTTTCAAAACCGTCTTCGGTGCCTCAACTCTAAACCGTTTAACTGAACTATCACGTAGTTATCAAAACGTGTATGTCAGATGTTCGCAACATCCACAGACAACGTTCCAGGTTCAGCACACTGAGCGGTGCATTAAGGACATAAGCCTTCTATGAAGCAATGAGGACAATCTTCAGTTTACGGACCTAGTCCGCATAATTGCTACTATCAACTTTCAAATAAATTTTCTCTAGGAACATATCTAAACAGTAGAACTGAAGCACGAGCTACGACATAATTTGCAAAATCCTTTTTGACTATGCTCAGGATAATTTAGTTCATCTTATGAACTCCCACTCAGATAGACATCCCTCTAGTCATCTAAGTGATTACATGATCCGAGTCAACTAGCCCGTGTCCGATCATCACGTGAGACGGACTAGTTAACGTCAGTGAACATCTTCATGTTGATCATATCTTCTATACGACTCATGCTCGACCTTTCGGTCTTCTGTGTTCCGAGGCCATGTCTGTATATGCTAGGCTCGTCAAGTTAACCCTAAGTGTTTTGCTGTGTAAAACTGTCTTACACCCGTTGTATGTGAACGTAAGGATCTATCGCACCCGATCATCACGGCGTGCTTCGAAACGACGAACTATAGCAACGGTGCACAGTTAGGGGAGAACACTTCTTGAAATTGTTGTATGGGATCATCTTATTTACTACCGTCGTTCTAAGCAAATAAGATGTATAAACATGATAAACATCACATGCAATCAAATAATGACATGATATGGCCAATATCACTTTGCTCCTTTTGATCTCCATCTTCGGGGCTCCATGATCATCATCGTCACCGGCATGACACCATGATCTCCATCATCATGATCTCCATCATCGTGTCTTCTTGAAGTTGTCACGTCATCTATTACTTCTACTACTACAGCTAACGGTTAGCAATAAAGTAAAGTAATTACATGACGTTTAAGTTGACACGCAGGTCATAAATAAATAAAGACAACTCCTATGGCTCCTGCTGGTTGTCATACTCATCGACATGCAAGTCGTGATTCCTATTACAAGAACATGATCAATCTCATACATCACATATATCATTCATCACATCCTTTGGCCATATCACATCACATAGCATACCCTGCAAAAACAAGTTAGACGTCCTCTAATTGTTGTTTGCATGTTTTACGTGGCTGCTATGGGTTTCTAGCAAGAACGTTTCTTACCTACGCAAGGACCACAACGTGATATGCCAATTGCTATTTACCCTTCATAAGGACCCTGTTCATCGAATCTGATCCGACTAAAGTGGGAGAGACAGACACCCGCCAGCCACCTTATGCAACTAGTGCATGTTTGTCGGTGGAACCGGTCTCACGTAAGCATACGTGTAAGGTTGGTCCGGGCCGCTTCATCCCACAATACCGTCGAATCAAGATAAGACTAGTAACGGCAAGCATATTGAACAAAATCAACGCCCACAACTACTTTGTGTTCTACTCGTGCATAGAATCTACGCATAGACCTAGCTCATGATGCCACTGTTGGGGAACGTAGCAGAAATTCAAAATTTTCCTACGTGTCACCAAGATCTATCTATGGAGAGACCAGCAACGAGGGGAAGGAGAGTGCATCTACATACCTTTGTAGATCGCTAAGCGGAAGCGTTCAAGTGAACGGGGTTGATGGAGTCGTAATCGTCGTGATTCAAATCACCGATGACCAAGTGCCGAACGCACGGCACCTCCGCGTTCAACACACGTACAGCCCGGTGACGTCTCCCACGCCTTAATCCAGCAAGGAGAGAGGGAGAGTTTGAGGAAGACTCCATCCAGCAGCAGCACAACGGCGTGGTGGTGGTGGATGAGCGTGGCTATCCTGCAGGGCTTCGCCAAGCACCACAGAAGAGGAGGAAGAAGAGATGCAGGGCTGCACCAACGAGAGATCGAATCGCATGTCTTATGGGCAGCCCTAGGCCTCATATATATAGGGGAAGGGGAGGGGCTGCGCCCCCTCTAGGGTTCCCACCCCTAGGGGGCAGCAGCCCTAGATGGGGAGCAAGGGGGCGTCCAAGAGGGGGAGAGAGGGAGGCGCCCCCTAGGGTGGGCCTTAGGCCCATCTAAGCCTAGGGTTTCCCTTTTTTTCCCTCCTAGCTGCCCCTTGGGCCTTGTGGGAGGCGCACCAGCCCACTTAGGGGCTGGTCCCTCACCACCCTTGGCCCATGCAAACCTCCGGGGCAGGTGGCCCCACTTGGTGGACCCCCGGGACCCTCCCGGTGGTCCCGATACATTACCGATAAACCCCGAAACTCTTCCGGTGACCAAAACAGGACTTCCCATATATAAATCTTTACCTCCGGACCATTCCAAAACTCCTCGTGACGTCCGGGGTCTCATCCGGGACTCCGAACAACATTCGGTAACCACATACAAACTTCCTTTATAACCCTAGCGTCATCGAACCTTAAGTGTGTAGACCCTACGGGTTCGGGAGACATGCAGACATGACCGAGACGATCTCCGGTCAATAACCAACAGCGGGATCTGGATACCCATGTTGGCTCCCACATGTTCCACGATGATCTCATCGGATGAACCACGATGTCAAGGACTTAATCAATCCCGTATACAATTCCCTTTGTCTATCGGTACGACACTTGCCCGAGATTCGATCGTCGGTATCCCTATACCTTGTTCAATCTCGTTACCGGCAAGTCTCTTTACTCATTTCGTAACACATCATCCCGTGATCAACTCCTTGATCACATTGTGCACATTATGATGATGTCCTACCGAGTGGGCCCAGAGATACCTCTCCGTTTACACGGAGTGACAAATCCCAGTCTCGATTCGTGCCAACCCAACAGACACTTTCGGAGATACCTGTAATGCACCTTTATAGTCACCCAGTTACGTTGTGACGTTTGGTACACCCAAAGCACTCCTACGGTATCCGGGAGTTGCACAATCTTATGGTCTAAGGAAATGATACTTGACATTAGAAAAGCTATAGCATACGAACTACACGATCTAGTGTTATGCTTAGGATTGGGTCTTGTCCATCACATCATTCTCCTAATGATGTGATCCCGTTATCAACGACATCCAATGTCCATGGTTAGGAAACCATAACCATCTATTGATCAACGAGCTAGTCAACTAGAGGCTCACTAGGGACATGGTGTTGTCTATGTATCCACACATGTATCTGAGTTTCCTATCAATACAATTACAGCATGGATAATAAACGATTATCATGAACAAGGAAATATAATAATAATCAATTTATTATTGCCTCTAGGGCATATTTCCAACAATAGCGCCCCGAATTCGGCCTTCCAAATACTAGGGGCTTCGCCAAAATTTAAAATTGTAGACTTCTATGGCTAAGTGAGAGTGATAAAGCATTATAGTCCGATTGCCTTGTTCGTTGTGCTGAGCACCTCCCTCGAAGGACCCAACAATGGGAAAAAGAGTGCTCAGATTATCCCGAACACCCCAGCACTCAGGGCATGGGGGCAGAAGCCGACGACTGGCCATCTCTCAGATTTAATAAACAGCCGCACAGAAGGTACTATTTTAAATTCAAACAAGCGTTGCATAGCGCATATGAACAAGTTTTCATAATACAGGATCACACGAGCAAGTTCATTCAAAAATTACATCCTTCGCACACTCGTCCGGCACAAGACGGGCACCCTTCAGGACACCCTCATAATACATTTCGGGGTGGCGATGCTCCTTGCCCTGCGGTGGCCGCTCCTTCACCAGCTTCTCGGCGTCCATCTTGGCCCAGTGCACCTTCGCACGGGCAAAAGCCCGGCGGGCACCTTCGATGCAGACGGACCGCTTGATGACTTCCAGCTGGGGTAGGCGTCCACAAGCCGCCTCACCAGGCTGAAGTAGCTGTTGGGAAGGGAGTCGCCAGGCCACATCCGGACTATAAGGCCCCTCATGGCCTGTTCGGCCGCCTTCTGCAGCTCGACCCGTTACCTCAGCTGGTCGCTCATAGACATCGGGTATTCGGTCCCAGTATACTGAGACCAGAACAACTTCTCCGTCGAGCTTCCCTCCTCGGCCTGGTAATATTTCGCGGCATCCGACACACTGCGGAGCAAATCTGCGAATGCTCCTGGAGAGCTCCGGACTCGAGTAAGTAACAAGTAATTTACTTTCACATGCTTGCTTTGCATATTGAATGCCTTACCCACCGCTATCTTCCTCATCTCCTCAATTTCCTGGAGGGCCTTTTGGGCTTCAGCCTTGGCATGCTTTGTGCTCTCGAGGGCCGCAGCAAGCTCGGACTCTTGCGTCTTCGAGTCAAGATCCCAAGTCTCGTGTTTCTTCACGAGAGCCTGGAGCTCTTGCTGCACCTCGCCCACCCGTGCATCTTGTTTCTCCCGCTCGGTGCGCTCCTTGGCCGCTTTGTTTTCGTCCTCGGACAACGCTTGCTTCAGGGTCACCACTTCGGTCGTGGCCCCTGGCACATTCATGATGATCCTGTCATTTCACAACCACATTTTCTTTTTTGTATATACAAGGTATTGCTTACCTTTGTTCTCCTCTAGCTGCCTCTTGGCAAGGCTGAGCTCTTTCTCAGACCACTCGAGGTTCTGCTTCAGTGCGGCGACCTCCACAGTCAGTGCGGCAGAGGTCAACAGCGAAGCCAGCATACGCATACAGACATACTTATATTAGACTCTTGCAGATATTATTTGATCCTCTATTCGGATTTTCTTTGTGAACACCAAACAGAGCATCAGGGGCTATTGTCTATGCGGTAATATTTTTCTATATTTTAAATACTTACCTCAAAGCCTGTTACAAGGCTGGCACAGGCTTCAGTCAATCCGCTCTTGGCGGACTGAACCTTCTTGATCACCGCACTCATAATAGTGCGGTGCTCTTCGTTGATGGAAGCGCCGCGAAGCGCTCCCAGCAGGTCATCCGGTGCCTCTGGATGGACAGAGGTCACCGGCACGGATGGCTTGCCCCTCTTGGAAGGGGGCTGCTTGCCCGAGTCCGGAACCATTGGAGGTTCCGGCGCGGTGTTCGGCTGAGGGCCGAACTTGGAGCCCCTGGGTGTAATGGCCTGGCTTATTAGGGATGATAGACTACTCATATCAATAAGGAATTCCTTCTTTTCCGGGAGCCCATTCGGACAGAACTCCAAAGTTAAGCGTGCTCAGCTTGGAGTAGTGTCAGGATGGGTGACCGATCGGGAAGTTGCTCCCGGGTGCGCACGAGTGAGGACAAAGTGCGCAGAAAAGACTAGTATTGATCTGTGGGGCCAGTCTAGATCCCGCCAGGAGTAACGACCACCGGCCGGTGTGTCCGGTGCGTTACAAGTTGGTATCAGAGCCGACCCTCGCGGTTACACGAATGTTTGCGGGCAGGTGCGCGGTCATGTTGTTCATGACGTTTGTGACCCGTCGTGGCACACGGCATGGTACTTGTACTGGACCGGATGCACAGACGTATGTGCCAAGAGGGAACGTCCATGTGGCCCGACGAGGACGTAGGTTCCTCCGAGTGGGGGTGTATGTAATGGCCTGGCTTATTAGGGATGATAGACTACTCATATCAATAAGGAATTCCTTCTTTTCCGGGAGCCCATTCGGACAGAACTCCAAAGTTAAGCATGCTCAGCTTGGAGTAGTGTCAGGATGGGTGACCGACCGGGAAGTTGCTCCCGGGTGCGCACGAGTGAGGACAAAGTGCGCAGAAAAGACTAGTATTGATCTGTGGGGCCAGTCTAGATCCCGCCAGGAGTAACGACCACCGGCGGGTGTGTCCGGGGCGTTACACTGGGAGCCTTGCTCCCTTTGCTCCTGGAGTCTGGAAGGTCGCCTTGAGGCGCCTCCGGGACTATCTCCCCTCGGCTCGGTGCCCCTTGAGACAATACCTCGGCATTGTCCATAGGGCAAGGAGAGGAGGCGGTTGGAAGTGTATCACTATTCATGTCCGACGAGTCCAAGGAACCGTCCGATGAGGATACGTCGATACGGGCTTGGGCGGACTGCATAATCATATTCGACGTTAGGAGATGCAGTGCAACAAAAGTATGCTATGAGTTACTCTGGTATCCGAATACTTACGACTTCGCCAGGGGCTTGGCCTTGAGCAGCCACTCGTCTTCGCCGTCGGCGGCGGTGGTGGAGCAGTCCGGAAGGAGAGTCCTTCCCTTCTTGGACCCTTCGGCCTCCCCGGATGGGGCGGCCTTCCTTTTCTTGTCTCCCCCGGCTGGAGGGGGAGAATCTTCATCTTCCTTCTCCTCGTTTTCATGGGAGGAGTGCATCTCGGAGTTATTGGACGATGTGTCCGATACCACCTGGCGCTGGGAACTCTTTCGGGTTCCCGTGGCCTTCTTCTTGGTCTTCTCCGGCACCTCATAAGGAGCCGGAGTCCGCATCTCCGTCAGGAGAGCGTCAGCAGGGTCTTCGGGCAGAGGGGCCGGACAGTTAATCTACTCCGATGTCTTCACCCAGTCCTGTCAAAGGCATGGGAGCTCAGACCCCGCACATGGTTAAGCTATGGGAAATAAATACCCTACCCGGTGTACAGAGCTTACCGGATTCGCAGGGCGCTTCGCGCTTAAGCCATGGTCCTCGGTAAGAGAAGGGGGGACCTCGACGCCTTTGAACAGCACCTTCCAGACGTCCTTATGCGTCATGTCGAAGAGCTCACGCAGAGTATGGTGCTGGGCCGGGTCGAACTCCCATAAGTTGAAAGCCCGTTGTTGACACGGGAGGATCCGGCGGAAGAGCATGACCTGGACTATGTTGACAAGCTTAAGTTTCTTGCTTGTCATGTTCCGGATACACTTCTGGAGACCGTCTAGCTCCACCGATGAGCCCCAAGACAGGCCCTTCTCCTTCCAGGAAGTGAGCCGCGTGGGGATTCCAGATCAAAACTCGGGGGCCGCCACCCAGTTGGTGTCGCGCGGCTCGGTGATGTAGAACCACCCCGATTGCCACCCCTTTATGGTCTCCATGAAGGAGCCCTCAAGCCATGTAATGTTGGTCATTTTGCCCACCATGGCTCCGCCGCATTCCGCTTGTTGGCCGCCTACTACCTTCGGCTTGATATTGAAGGTCTTCAGCCATAGGCCGTAGTGGGGCCGGATGCGGAGGAAAGCCTCGCACACGATGATGAACACCGCGATGTTGAGGATGAAATTCGGGGCCAGATCATGAAAGTCCAGCCCATAATAGAACATAAGGCTGCGGACAAATGGATGGAGGGGAAACCCCAGTCCACGGACGAAGTGGGGGAGGAAAACCACCCTTTCGTGATGTTCCGGGGTAGGGACGATCTGCCCCTCGGCTGGCAGCCGGTGCGCGATATCCGCGGCTAAGTATCCGGCTCCATGTAGTTTTTTGATGTGTCCCTCCGTGATGGAGGAGGCCATCCACTTGCCTCCCGCTCCAGACATGTTTGTAGAGAGTTGAGGAAAAGGATGTGGACTTGGGTGCTGGAGCTCGAGTGCACGAGAATGGATGGGCAAGGAGGAAGAAGGCGTGGGTAGAAAAAGGTGAGACCTTATCCCTTTATAAGGGCGGACAAAACTATGCGCCCCCACCAGCCTGGTAAAACTTGCTTATCCCCCAAGCGTCGTAATTGATGGCGCGGTTGGGTTACCCACGTCTGTATTAATGGGAATCCCGTAATAAGGGGACACGATCTCTGCTTCGACAAGACGTGCCAAGGAAACCACCTCGTGAAACACGCTGAGATAGGTTAGGAAAAATGATTCGAATAAAGACCTGGCTGTGGTGTGATGTCACACTATGGGGTACGCCAGCAGATTAGATTTGTGTAAATATTATTCCCTCTATGGTGGTATGTGGAACTTATTTTGCAGAGCCGGACACGATCCTCGTGTTCAAAATCTTCTATGAAGGATTCGGAGGAGGAACCTGCCTTGCAATGCCGAAGACAATCTGCGCGCCGGACTCATCGTCATTGAAGCCTGGTTCAGGGGCTACTGAGGGAGTCCTGGATTAGGGGGTTTCCGGACAGCCGGATTATATCCTTTGGTCGGACTGTTGGACTATGAAGATACAAGATTGAAGACTTCGTCCCGTGTCCGGATGGGACTCTCCTTGGCGTGGAAGGCAAGCTTGGCAATACGTATATGTAGATCTCCTTCCTTGTAACCGACTCTGTGTAAGCCTAGCCCCCTCAGGTGTCTATATAAACCGAAGGGTTTTAGTCCGCAGGACAACAGACAATCATACCATAGGCTAGCTTCTAGGGTTTAGCCTCTTCGATCTCGTGGTAGATCAACTCTTGTACTACTCATATTATCAAGAATAAACAAGCAGGACATAGGGTTTTACCTCCATCAAGAGGGCCCGAACCTGGGTAAAACATCGTGTCCCCTGCCTCCTGTTACCATCTGCCTTAGACGCACAGTTCGGGACCCCCTACCCGAGATCCGCCGGTTTTGACACCGACAATGATGATTGTGTAGAAGCATTTGAAATACTTAAGAAAGCATTAGTCTCTGCACCTATTGTTCAGCCACCTGATTGGAATTTACCCTTTGAAATTATGTGTGATGCTTGCGATTATGTTGTAGGTGCTATTCTAGGGCAAAGAATTGATAAGAAACTAAATGTTATCCATTATGCTAGTATTACTCTAGACAATGCTCAAAGAAATTATGCTACTACTGAAAAAGAACTTTTAGCAGTTGTATTTGCTTGTGATAAGTTCAGACCTTATATTGTTGATTCCAAAGTAACTATCCACACTGATCATGCTGCTATTAAATATCTTATGGAGAAGAAAGATGCTAAGCCTAGACTTATTAGATGGGTTCTCTTTCTACAAGAATTTGATTTGCATATTGTTGATAGAAAAGGAGCTGAGAACCCCGTTGCAGACAACTTATCTAGGTTAGAGAATGTTCTTGATGACCCACTACCTATTGATGATAGCTTTCCTGATGAACAATTAAATGTCATAAGTACTTCTCGTAGTACTCCTTGGTATGCTGATTGTGCTAATTACATAGTTGCTAAATTTATACCACCTAGCTTCACATACCAACCAAAGAAAAAGTTCTTCTATGATTTGAGACATTACTTTTGGGATGACCCACATCTTTATAAAGAAGGAGTAGATGGTGTTATTAGACGTTGTGTACCTGAGCATGAACAGGAATAGATCCTACGCAAGTGCCACTCCGAAACTTATGGAGGACACCACGCAGGAGATAGAACTGCACATAAGGTATTGCAATCTGGTTTTTATTGGCCTACTCTCTTCAAGGATGCCCGTAAGTTTATCCTATCTTGTGATGAATGTCAAAGAATTGGTAATATTAGTAGACGTCAAGAAATGCCTATGAATTATTCACTTGTTATTGAACCATTTGATGTTTGGGGCTTTGATTATATGGGACCTTTTCCTTCCTCTAATGGATATACACATATTTTAGTTGTTGTTGATTACATTAATAAGTGGGTAGAAGCTATTCCAACTAGTAGTGCTGATCATAAGACTTCTATTAAAATGCTTAAAGAAGTTATTTTTCCGAGGTTTGGAGTCCCTAGATATTTAATGACTGATGGTGGTTCACATTTTATTCATGGTGCTTTCCGTAAAATGCTTGCTAAATATGACGTCAATCATAGAATTGCATCTCCGTATCACCCACAGTCTAGTGGTCAAGTAGAATTGAGTAATAGAGAACTCAAATTAATTTTGCAAAAGACTGTCAATAGGTCTAGAAAGAATTGGTCCAAGAAACTTGATGATGCATTATGGGCCTATAGAACTGCATATAAAAATCCTATGGGTATCTCTCCGTATAAAATGGTATATGGAAAAGCATGTCACTTACCTCTCGAACTAGAACATAAGGCATATTGGGCTATTAAAGAGCTCAACTATGATTTCAAACTTGCCAATGAAAAGAGGCTATTTGATATTAGCTCACTTGATGAATGGAGAACCCAAGCTTATGAAAATGCCAAGTTGTTTAAAGAAAAGGTTAAAAGTTGGCATGACAAAAGGATACAAAAGCGTGAGTTTAATGTAGGTGATTATGTATTGCTATACAACTCTCGTTTAAGATTTTTTGCAAGAAAACCTCTCTCTAAATGGGAAGGCCCCTATGTTATCGAGGAGGTCTATCGTTCTGGTGCCATAAAAATCAACAACTTCGAAGGCACAAATCCGAAGGTGGTAAACGGTCAAAGAATTGAACACTATATCTCAGGTAATCCCACAAATGTTGAAACCAATATTATAGAAACCGTAACCCCGGAGCAATACATAAGGGACACTTTCCAGAACGTTTCAGACTCCGAAAAAGAAATAGGTATGTGGTACGGTAAGTAAACCGACTCCAAAACAATTTTTAAGGCAATATTTCTCCGTTTTGGAATATTTAGAAAAATAGAAAATTAAGTAGCAGTCCGAGAAGGACACGAGGGCCCCACGAGGGTGGAGGGCGCGCCCTACCCCCCTGGGTGCGCCCCCTACCTCGTGAGCTCCTCGTGTGCCTTCCGGACTCCGTTTTCTTGCACTATACATATTTTGGTCGGTAAAAATTCATTATATAATCTCCCGGGGGTTTTGACTCCCGTATCATGCAATTATCCTCTATTTTTGTTTCGAGCTGTCCCACTGCAGATTAGATCAACATGTCTTCCCAGGATTCGGAAGGAGAAAGCTATGTGGATGATTACTTAGCTAATCCTAAGGTCTATGGAGATGTGGAGCACGATGGTTGGACCACGGAGGAAGAAAAGGACTATGAACCCTATGGGAAGGAGGAGACGAGCTCAGATGAAGATGAAGCCCCATTACCTCAACCTGGGGATATGCACGTGGAGTTCAAAAAGTCAAGTCTCCCTGATAGGGTAAAGAAACCAAAATTCGAGTTTATCCCTTTTCGTCTCTTGCAGGAAAATAAGCAAGACCTATGCAAAAAGATATTAACCCTGGAGTGGGAGATTGATGATCTGACGGATCAAAATGCCATCCTCAAGCGTAAATTAAGGGAGAAGTCTATGCCATCAACTAAGTCAACAACACCTCCACCTTCTTCACCAACCAAGGAGATATAATCACATGGGTATGGGCACTCCCCTTGGCAACTGCCAAGCTTGGGGGAGGTGCCCCGGCATCGTATCACAATCACAACTCCTATCTTTATCGTTTTTCTTAGTTCGATCCTATTAGTAGTATTTTGATCTAGTAGAATAAAGTTTATGGCATGATCTAGTTTCAAGTTTTGCTTTATGATCTCTCTATGTAATCGAGTCTGTGAGTTATATAATAAAGATTAGTGATTGAGTCAAGGGTTTGCTTATTTTTCCATGATCCCAAATAAAAGAAAAGGAAAGAGAAAAAGAATAAGAAGAAACAAAAGTTCATATTGATCTTACTGATAGTAATGACTTCACATAGAAAGAGTGTGATGATTAAAAGTTGTTGGGAATTGGCAGACATAGCTTCGGTCATCGTTGCAATTAATAGGAAGTAATAAGGAAAGAGAGGTTTCACATATAAATATACTATTATTGACATCTTTTATGATTGGGAACACTCATCAAAGTATGACATGTTAAAGAGTTGATGTTGGACAAGGAAGACAACGTAATGGGTTATGTTTTCTTATATCTGAGATAAAGTGTGTTGTCATGGATCATCCAACATGTTGAGCTTGCCTTTCCCCCTCATGCTAGCCAAATTCTCAGCACCAAGTAGAGATACTACTTGTGCTTCCAAATACCCTTAAACCAGTTTTGCCATGAGAGTCCACCATATCTACCTATGGATTGAATAAGATACTTCAAGTAAGTTGTCATCGGTGCAAAGCAATAAAAATTGCTCTCTAAATATGTATGATTGATTGCTGTGGGAGAAATCAGCTTTATACAATCTTGTGATGTGGAAGTAATAAAAGCGACGGACTGCATAATAAAGGTTCATATCACAAGGGGCAATATAAAGTGACGTTCTTTCGCATTAAGATTTTGTGCATCCAACCATAAAAGCGCATGGCAACCTCTGCTTCCCTCTGCGAAGGGCCTATCTTGTATTATTATCTTCTACCTTATGCAAGTGTCATGGTGATCTTCACCTTTCCTTTTTCATTTTATCCTTTGGCAAGCCCAGCATGTTGGAAAGAACCTGATATATATATATAATTGGATGTAGGGGGGCATGAGTTATTATTGTTGACATTACCCTCGAGGTAAAAGGTTGTGGGGCAAAACTATAAGCCCCTATCTTTCTCTGTGTCCGGTTAAAACTCCATAACCACAAGTATTGCGCGAGTGTTAGCAATTATGAAGGACTAGATGATAGTTGAGTATGTGGACTTGATTTTTAGCTCTGACATAGACTCTTTCTGATGTTATGATAAATTGCAATTGCTTCAATGATTGAGGTTATAGTTTGTTGGTTCTCAATAAGGTTTCTGATTCATACTTTTGCATTTTGAATAGATCATCACTTGAACATAAGTAATCATATGACAATATCTATATATGTTGTTGTTATGAGAATAATCATGATGCCCTTATGTCCGTATTTTAATTTTATCGATGCCTCTACCTCTAAACATGGGGACATATTTATTGTTATCGGCTTTCGCTTGAGGACAAGCGAGGTCTAAGCTTGGGGGAGTTGATACGTCCATTTTGCATCATGCTTTTATATCGATATTTATTACATTATGGGCTATTATTTCACATTATGTCACAATACTTATGGCTATTCTCTCTTATTTTACAAGGTTTACATAAGGAGGGAGAATGCCGGCAGCTGGAATTCTGGGCTGGAAAAGGAGCAAATATTAGAGACCTATTCTGCACAAATCCAAAAGTCCTGAAACTCCACGGAACACCTTATAATAAATAATTAAAAATACTCGCCAAAGATGAAGACCAGGGGGCCCACACCCTGCTCACGAGGGTGGGGGTGCCCCCCTGTCGTGGGAACAATTCCGACAATAGAAAGGGGGTAGGGTAAAGGAGCATGATCTATCGAGATGCAAATAGGTGACACAGTGGTTTTAGCGAATTCGGGCCTCTCACGGTGGAGATAACAACCCTGCGTCTCGTGCTCCGGAGAGGCTTTGTTTATCTGAGTATGTATCCAGAGATTATAATGTGTGAGAGAAAGGGGAGAACGGATCTCCATGCCTGAGCTATGTCCTGAGACTAATGGTTAGAAAGAGAGAGAGATGGAAGAAAAGAGCCCCCTAGTCTAGTGGTGGGGGTGGCTTATATAGAGTGCGCCACCCCCTCACCCATTATGTTACACGGTGGAGCATCAATGCCATAATGCCTGTCCACTACAAAACCGTCATGCTGACTATTGGTCTTTGCATATCCGACTGAGTTACACGGTCGAGTGGAATGAGCTCGTCGAGTGAAGTGTCGTGCTCCGAGTGGTTGTCGCCGTCCGAGTGACTTTCAAGTTGTGGTACATCTGGACGGCGATCTGGCCCAGGGGCCCAGTACAAAGTATAATGTGTCCATGGGTAGGGCCTTTAGGTCAGGCCTGTTACCCTACCCCTAATACATGTCCTCGTCATTAGCCCCCGAATCGGTCGAGGTTGAGCGGGTCGAGTCGAGATGAATTCCCAGATGAGTCGAGTGATGTGGAGGCACTTATGAACTCCCTCTGGTCACCCGGTGATCTTATCTCCGCATGTTGCCTTGAAGGATTCCAGATTGTATGGTGTCTGAGTGAAATGAGCTCAAACGGGTCCGTGGAGGGGCGTTAAACTCACCTTATAGCAATTTTTTGGAGTGATTTGGAGCTGGTCCTGCATTGAGTAACTGATTACTCGGAATTTCTTCACGCCTGGAATGTGTCTTTGTTTTGTTGTTTGCCCGTCACTCGGACCGGGCGGACCGTTCCGAGTGGATACCATTCCAGTGGGGGCACGCTGAGTGCACCCACTGGGTGTAGTCCCAGAGACTGCCGTCGACTGCGGGCAGTCGGCGGAAGTCTTAGAGCTTGTCTTTTTTGTTGTTGTTTGGTCGTCACTCGGACCGGGCGGACCGTTCCAAGTGGATACCAACAGTCGGCGGGAGTCTTAGAGCCTGCCTTTTTTGTTGTTATTCATCACTCGGACTGGTCAGGCCGTACCGAGTGGAGATTACTCCAGTGAGGGCACACTGAGTGCACCCACTGGGTGTAGTCCTCGAGACCGCCGTCTACTGCGGGCGGTCGGTGGGGGTCTGAGAGAACTAAAACTCTTCTTAGATGGTACTGATCGAACTTGTTCTTCTCTGACTCGGAGGTCGAGTAATTCTGGAGCTGGTTTTGCATCGAGCAAAATGTTTCTTTCCGAGTTCTCTTCCAGTGGGGGCACGCTGAGTGCACCCGCTGGGTGTAGTCCCCGAGCCTCTGTCGGACTAGATGAGTCGGGCAGAGGGTTTAAGTCTCCTGGTAAACCTCCACGTAGTCGACATGGTAAATATCTTTTAGTCTGAAATTGAGTCAATCGGATGCATCTTCAGGTGCTTGACATGGTAAATAAGCTCAGCCTGGAGCTGAGTCAGTCGGAATGATCTTCATGCACTCGGCACGGAATAAATTCAGCCTGGAACTCAGTCAAGCAGGTGAATCTTCGCGCTCTCGGCACGGTGAATGAATTCAGCTTTGAAACTGCCACTGTAGAAAAAAGTTGGACACTCCAGGGAGTAATCTTTCCATTAGTACTTCTACCGTTAGATTTTGCGTGAAAGGGGTATTTGTAAGAGTACACTGTATCCGCAGAGGAGCTTCATTTTCACCCTTTTGCATGAAAGGGGTATTTGTCCGAGTGGACGTGCTTCCCAACTGATCGGGGTATGATGACTGCAAGGAAAAACTTGGCGGCACTCGTATGTCTCCCGAAGGAGATAGACTAGTGGTCTGACATGGACGTGTCATGAAACCCGAGTGACGAGGCTAGTGTGTGGGCTGACTCTCCGGAGAGATGCCACTAATTATCCTGGGGGAACACCGGCACATGCCATCTCTGAGTCCAAGTTTGTGAAACTGACGCCTTGGAGTCTAGGATAATGTCCAAGTGTATCCATAGAGGAGCGTCGTTTTCACCCTTTTGTAGTCTGAAGATAACTTCAAGATATGATTTGGGCGATTGTCCGAGTGGACAGTACTATCCTTATAGATTTTCGGCGGAATGAGCATGTATGATCAGAAAGATATTCCTGATGCGATCAATGGGTTGATCGAATGGGCATAACCCCTGAGGGCAGCATGGCCAACGGCTGTGCGTAACCCCCGAGTGATGCTCGAAAGAGGTAAGCTTGCTACAGAGTGTGATATGAGGTTTGATCATATGAGTAACTTAGTCGTTCCTGTGCTGGGGGTGTAGAGGTAAAGACATGTCCAAATGATGGAGACGCACGAGGTGTCCGAGGGGATGTGTACAACCGAGTGACAACGCGTGGGGCGATCGATTAGTGAAGGCGTGCACAACCGAGTGGCGACGCGTGGAGCGGCCGAGTCATGATGTGCGAGGTGGTCGAATGATGAAGACGTGCACAACTGAGTGGCAACGCGTGGGGCGGCCGAGTGGTGAAGACGTGCACGACCAATTGGCGACGCGCGGGGCGGTCGAGTGAGGATGCGCGAGGTGGCCGAGTGAAGGACTACGTGTCCAGCCAAGTTGTGACGCGCGGGGTGGCCATGTGGTGAAGTCATGCACAACCGAGAGGCGACGCACGGAGCGGCCAAGTGGTGAAGACGTGCACAACTGAGTGGTGACGTGCGGGATGGCCGAGTGAGGATACGCGAGGTGGTCAAGTGAAGGACTACGTGTCCAGCCAAGTGGCTGAAATGGTCTTCGAAGGAATTAGCCAGATGCTTTCGAAACTAATGTAGCGATGATGTTGATGTAGTGTGGTTGCGACGCAACAAGACCGGCGTGACAACTGAGTTTGAGTAGGAATGAAGATGGCGCGCACAGCGTCTGGGTGATTATAAATCTTGTCAAAGTGGCGGATCGAATGCACTTGTTGAAGTGAAGGATCTGACTGGTGATGAAGTACTCGACTACTTAGGAGAGTGTCATTCCAAATGAGATGCAGCCCCCGAGTGTGGTGTAGCCCCCGAGCGTACTACAGGCTTCGACAACGGACATGTCGAAATACGAGAAATATAGTGTTGAATGGATAATTTGTAATTCATCGAGTCAGACTCGGGTAAAGATGAGGAGAAGCTTCCGAGTGATGCTCAAAAGAGGCAAACTCACAAATGAGTGAAGTGTGAAGTTTAATTGTAAAAGGGACTATCTGTCTCATGCCTGGCGGGGTCTATATCATTGATACGATGAAGAGGATTCCACAGAGGGGTTGGCTGGATGTGTTTGAAGTCAACAGAGCGACAAGGCTGGTGTTGTGGTGCGCTAGGACCGGTACGGTGACCGAGTCCGAGCAGCGATGAAGTTGGCGCATAGGGTCGTCGAGTGATCGCGTAACTTGTGTAAAAATGGCAAAAGCCAATGAAATAATTTCTCGAGGAAATTTGATGTGTGTTGAAATGATTTGTGTGAATAACACCCATAGACACCCGCTGGGAGTGCAAGGGGCTTGCTGGTTGACCAGCAAGAGTCTGAAAGAGCGAAGGATCCGTTTGAACTTGTCGAAGCAACGGATCCGACCGAACTCATTGGAATACTGGCTCAACTAAAATGGAAGTGTAGTGTTTCAACTGAGTTGCAGCCCCGGAGGAGCGATGCAAACTCGAAATGAAGAACGACACATGGTGTTCGTGAATGATGTATGGGAAAAAATGGAAGCTGGACTCGTGAGTCACATAACCAGTACTAAGCAAGTATGTGAACATAAGCAGCCGAGCGTAGAGGTACACTCGATGGCGTGGCCTCCGAGTGAACGTGATGTGTGAATTACGGGACACTCGGGAAGACGGAAATAACAGGATGTAAAATGACTTAGCTGTCTGAAGGCGCGCGAGTGGCCGAGTGGTGACAAGGCGATGGTGACAGTCGACCTTCGTCTTGGTGTCCTTGCGGATAGGGATGGAGCGCACATTATACTTGTGATGCAGCTCCTTGAGTTAGAGGTTTGCTCTTGTCTCAGTCGGATTTTGGCTACTTAGGCGAGTCCTTGGACTGCAGCTAAGCCTCTGAGTGGGAGGCTTGCTCTCCACTCGGTAGGATTTCAAACACTTAGGCGAGCACTGGACTACAGCTAAGCCCCCGAGTGGGAGGTTTGCTCTTCACTCGGTAGGATTTTTTTCAAACTTAGGCGAGTACTGGACTGCAGTTAAGCCCCCGAGTGGGAGGTTTGCTCTTCACTCGGTAGGATTTTTTCAAACTTAGGCGAGTACTGGACTGCAGCTAAGCCCCCGAGTGGGAGGTTTGCTCTCCACTCGGTAGGATTTTTTTCAAACTTAGGCGAGTACTGGACTGCAACTAAGCCCCCGAGTGGGAGGTTTGCTCTCCACTCAGTAGGATTTTTTTCAAACTTAGGCGAGTACTGGACTGCAGCTAAGCCCCCGAGTGGGAGGTTTGCTCTCCACTCGGTAGGATTTTTTTTCAAACTTAGGCGAGTACTGGACTGCAGCTAAGCCCCCGAGTGGGAGGTTTGCTCTCCACTCGGTAGGATTTTTTCAAACTTAGGCGAGTACTGGACTGCAGCTAAGCCCCCGAGTGAGAGGCTGGCTCATCACTCGGTGGGATTTTTCGAACTTAGGCGAAACAGATTCGCAGCTAAGTCACCCACTGGGGGATTTTGGTTACAAGTATAAGCAACAACAATTATTTCAGAAAAAACTGTTAAAATATGTGTGGTGATGAGGTGACCAACCGATGGCGATGCACGGGGCAGCCGAGTGGTGATGAGGTGACCAACCGAGGGCGACGCGCGGGGCGGCCGAGTGGTGATGAGGTGACCAACCGATGGCGACGCACGGGGTGGCCCAGTGGTGATGAGGTGACCAACCGATGGCGACGCGCGGGGCGGCCGAGTGGTTACGAGGTGACCAACCTATGGTGACGCGCGGGGCGGCCGTTCAAGTAGACACGTCCCGCAGAGTAACGATGCGCGAGCGTCCGACTGAAGTAGACGCATGCCGCGCAGTGGCGATGCGCGGAGCGTCCGAGTGACGTAGACGTGTCCCGCGGAGTGGCGACGCGCGAAGCGTCCGGGCACTGTAGAGGCGTGCCACGGAGTGACGATGTGCGGGGCGTCCGAATGATGTAGACGCGTCCCGCGGAGTGGCAACACGCGTAACGTCCAGACGATGTAGACGCGTGCCGCAGAGTGACGATGCGCGAGCGTCCGACTGAAGTAGATGCATGCCGCGTAGTGGCGATGCGTGGAGCGTCCGAGTGATGTAGACGTGTCCCAAGGAATGGCGACGCGCGGAGCGTCCGGGCATTGTAGAGGCATGCCGCGGAGTGACGATGTGCGGGGCTTCCGAGTGATGTAGACGCGTCCCGCGGAGTGGTGACGCGCGTAACGTCCAGACGATGTAGACGCGTGCCGCAGAATGACAATGCGTGGGGTGTCCGAGTGATGCAGACGCGTCCCGTAGAGTGGCGACGAGCGGGGCGTCCGAGTGACGTAGACGCGTCCCGTGGAGTGGTGACGCACGGGGCGTCCGAGTAACATAGACGCGTTTCGTGGAGTGGTGACGCATGGGGCGTCCGAGTGGTTGCTGGACCAAAACGTCTTTGTCCGACTACCGTAGTGGTTTGTTAACTATCCGAGTAAATTTGTCTGAGCATATGTGCGACTTGTTCGAGTGGATGGTCATTCAAGTGTGTTTTAGTCTCATCCGAGTGAACCTGGGTTTGAACAGAAAAGAGACTGTTAAGCAATTGTACAGTAATTTGAGAACTAAATTGTAAAATGATCGGAGAGGATAAGGTCCTTAATCCTCTATCGAGTGGCTGGGGACTTGTTCCGCCGGGTTCATCATAGGCGTTGCAAATGAGGCTGGAGACTACAACAAGCCGGACGGTGCTGGTGACCATGCATGGAGGTTCGACGATGGCCTTGCAGACGAAGCCGGAAACGACGACGAGGCGGATGGCGCTAGTGACAGCATGTTGAAGCCAACCAACCGAGTAGCCTGCATGTTAATTGTCCAGAGTGCAAAAATCATCTCCGAGCTAGCCGGTCGAGTGAACCTGTTCGTTAGCCGGTCAAGTGAAAAGGTGAATCGATCGAGTGAACCACAGTTGGGCTGCGATCCGGTCGTCACACCATCAGCCGAGTGGAATAAATGGCGAGTTAGTCAATCGACATTGTTCGTCTCAACAAGCCTGCAAGTTGGTACATCCACGAATATTTTTTGCTGGACTAAAGTGTCCATGCACGGACGCTATTTTGCAAGGATTAAAGACCACAGATGGCCGTGCATGCATGCATGGATGTTACTAGTATTTTGCAGGGATTAAAGACCACAGATGGCCATGCATACATGCATGGATGTTAGTATTTTGCAGGGATTAAAGACCACAGATGGCCGTGCATGCATGCATGGATGCTAGTATTTTGCAGGGATTAAAGACCACATATGGCCGTGCATGCATGCATTGATTAATCGGTGTGGAAACCGAATGGTGGGCAATTAAGCCATTAATTTGCGGGAAAAGCGGGGGTATCAATCACCGTACTTAGGTAACGGAACCCTCTCCTAATTGGCTGCTTAATGAGGGAATTATCATAATGAAATGCTAACTGGCCCATGACCTGCACTTGGGTTAGAGGGTTACCTTCTCTCCATGCAGACGATGCAGGTGAAACAAGCGCATGCGATGAGGCAGTGTGTGCCGCTGGAGATGTGAGAGATGGCCGGCGAGCCGGCGAGCTTGTCGTAGGGCGGCCAACACGGAGCGAGGTTGGCGAGCTCGTCACACGGCAGCCAGCATGGCGTGGGGCCGGCGAGCGCACGGCGGGATGGGCGAGTATGGCGCTGGGACGGCAAGTGCGTCACCAGGCGGGCGAGCGCTGCGCAGCATGTCACCGCTCCGGGAGCTGGAAGGGATCGATCCCTTCGCATCTTCGTCCTCACGTGTGGTGACCATGCGTCGAGGAGCGGCAACGGCGTTCGCATACGAGGCCGAAGACGACCCTGTTCTTGGTAAAGGCGAAACACATCATAAGTAAAATAGGGAATAGATGTAAGACTTGCTACAAACCGTTCACATCATGGTTCGATAGACGCCATGCCCTACGGTGGGCGCCAACTGTCGTGGGAACGATTCCGGCAATAAAAAGGGGGTAGGGTAAAGGAGCGTGATCTATCGAGATGCAAATAGGTGACACGGTGGTTTTAGCGAGTTCGGGCCTCTCACGGTGGAGATAACAACCCTACGTCTCGTGCTCCGGAGAGGCTTTGTTTATCTGAGTATGTATCCAGAGATTACAATGTGTGAGAGAAAGGGGAGAACGGATCTGGCATGGAGCTATGTCCTGAGACTAATGGTTAGAAAGAGAGAGAGGTGGAAGAAAAGAGCCCCCAGTCTAGTGGTGGGGGTGGCTTATATAGAGTGCGCCACCCCCTCACCCATTATGTTACACGGTGGAGCATCAATCCCATAATGCCTGCCCACTACAAAACCGTCATGCTGACTATTGGTCTTTGCATATCCGACTGAGTTACACGGTCGAGTGGAATGAGCTCGTCGAGTGAAGTGCCGTGCTCCGAGTGGTTGTCGCCGTCCGAGTGACTTTCAAGTTGCGGTACATCTGGATGGCGATCTGGCCCAGGGGCCCAGTACAAAGTATACTGTGTCCATGGGTAGGGCCTTTAGGTCAGGCCTGTTACCCTACCCCTAATACATGTCCTCGTCACCCCCCCCTAGGGTGCGCCCCCTACCTCGTGGGCCCCCTGGTGGCTCTCCGATGACCATCTTCTCCTATATGAAGTATTTCGTCGAGAAAAAAAATAAGAAGCAACCTTTCGGGGCAAAACTCCGCTGCCATTAGGCGGAACCTTGGCGGATCCAATCTAGAGCTCCGGAAGAGCTGTTCTGCCGGGGAAACTTCCCTCCTGGAGGGGGAAATCATCGCCATCGTCATCACCAACGCTCCTCTCATCGGGAGAGGCCTATCTCCATCAACATCTTCATCAGCACCATCTCATCTCAAAACCCTAGTTCATCTCTTGTATCCGATTCTTGCCTTCAAGTCCGGGATTGGTGCTAGTAGGTTGCTAGTAGTGTTAATTACTCCTTGTAGTTGATGCTAGTTGGTTTAATTGGTGGAATATCATATGTTCAGATCCTATATGCATATTAATACCACTCTGATTATGAACATGTTTATGCTTTGTGAGTACTTACGTTTGTTCCTGAGGACAAGGGAGAAGTCTTGCTATTAGTAGTCATGTGAATTTGGTATTCGTTCAATATTTTGATGAGATGCATGTTGTCTAGCCTCTAGTGGTGTTATGTGAACGTCGACTACATAACACTTCACCATTATTTGGGCCTAGAGGAAGGCATTGGGAAGTAATAAGTAGATGATGGTTTGCTAGAGTGACAGAAGCTTAAACCCTAGTTTATGCGTTTCTTCGTAAGGGGCTGATTTGGATCCATATGTTTCATGCTATGGTTAGGTTTACCTTAATACTTTTGTTGTAGTTGCGGATGCTTGCAATAGAGGTTAATCATAAGTGGGATGCTTGTTCAAGTAAGAACAGCACCCAAGCACCGGTCCACCCACATGTCAAATTATCAAAGTACCGAACGCGAATCATATGAACGTGATGAAAACTAGCTTGACGATATTTCCATGTGTCCTCGGGAGCGCTTTTCCTTATATAAGAGTTTGTCCAGGCTTGTCCTTTGCTACAAAAAGGATTGGGCCACCTTGCTGCACTTTATTTACTTTTATTACTTGTTGCTCGTTACAAATTATCTTATCACAAAACTATCTGTTACCACTTATTTCAGTACTTGCAGAGAATACCTTGCTGAAAACCGTTTATCATTTCCTTCTGCTCCTC
>NC_041382.1:697730775-697750363 GCF_002162155.2 Triticum dicoccoides | reverse complement strand
GAACTCACCCGGAACCATTCCGATGTCCAAACATACCCTTCCAATATATCGATCTTTATGTCTCGACCATTTCGAGACTCCTCGTCATGTCTGTGATCTCATCCGAGACTCCAAACAACCTTTGGTACATGAAAACACATAAACTCATAATACCGATCGTCACCGAACGTTAAGCGTGCGGACCCTACAAGTTCGAGAACTATGTAGACATGACCGAGACTCATCTCGGGTCAATAACCAATAGTGGAACTTGGATGCTCATATTGGTTCCTACATATTCTATGAAGATCTTTATCGGTCAAACCGCATAACAACATACGTCGTTCCCTTTGTCATCGGTATGTTACTTGCCCGAGATTCGATCGTTGGTATCTCAATACCTAGTTCGATCTTGTTACCGGCAAGTCTCTTTTACTCGTTCCATAATGCAACATCCCGTAACTAACTCATTAGTCACATTGCTTGCAAGGCTTATAGTGATGTGCATTACCGAGAGGGCCCAGAGATACCTCTCCGATACACGGAGTGACAAATCCTAATCTCGATCTATGCCAACTCAACAAACACCATCGGAGAGACATGTAGAGCATCTTTATAGTCACCCAGTTACGTTGTGACGTTTGATAGCACACTAAGTGTTCCTCCGGTATTCGGGAGTTGCATAATCTCATAGTCATAGGAACATGTATAAGTTATGGAGAAAGCAAACGGTCATCGTGCTAAGCTAACGGATGGGTCAAGTCAATCACATCATTCTCTAATGATGTGATCCCGTTTATCAAATGACAACTCTTTATCCATGGCTAGGAAACTTAACCATCTTTGATTAACGAGCTAGTCAAGTAGAGGCATACTAGTGACACTCTGTTTCTGGTTAATACAATTATAGCATGAATAATAAACATTTATCATGATATAAGTAAATATAAATAACAACTTTATTATTGCCTCTAGGGCATATTTCCTTTTTCAGTCTCCCACTTGCACTAGCGTCAATAATCTAGATTACATTGTAATGATTCTAACACCCATGGAGTCTTGGTGCTGATCATGTTTTTCTCATGAGAGAGGCTTAGTCAACGGTTCTGCAACATTCAGATCCGTATGTATCTTGCAAATCTCTATGTCTCCCTCCTTGACTTGATCGCGGATGGAATTGAAGCATCTCTTGATGTGCTTGGTTCTTTTGTGAAATCTGGATTCCTTTGCCAAGGCAATTGCACCAGTGTTGTCACAAAAGATTTTCATTGGACCCGATGCACTAGGTATGACACCTATATCGGATATGAACTCCTTCATACAGACTCCTTCATTGGCTACTTCCGAAGCGGCTATGTACTTTGCTTCACACGTAGATCCCGCCACGACGCTCTGCTTGGAACTGCACCAACTGACAGCTCCACCATTCAATAAAAATACGTATCCCGTTTGTGACTTAGCATCATCCGGATCAGTGTCAAAGCTTGCATCGACATAACCGTTTACGACGAGCTCTTTGTCACCTCCATAAACAAGAAATATATCCTTAATCCTTTTCAGGTATTTCAGGATGTTCTTGACCGCCGCCAAGTGATCCACTCCTGGATTACTTTGGTACCTCCCTGCTAAACTAATAGCAAGGCACACATTAGGTCTGGTACACAACATTGCATACATGATAGAACCTATGGCTGAAGCATAGGGAATGGCTTTCATTTTCTCTCTATCTTCTGCAGTGGTCGGACATTGAGTGTGACTCAACTTCACACCTTGTAACACAGGTAAGAACCCTTTCTTTGCTTGATCCATTTTGAACTTCTTCAAAACTTTATCAAGGTATGTGCTTTGTGAAAGTCCAATTAAGTGTCTTGATCTATCTCTATAGATCTTGATGCCCAATATATAAGCAGCTTCACCGAGGTCTTTCATTGAAAGATTCTTATTCAAGTATCCTTTTATGCTATTCATAAATTCGGTATCATCTCCGATAAGCAATATGTCATCTACATATAATATCAGAAATGCTATAGAGCTCCCACTCACTTTCTTGTAAACACGGGCTTCTCCAAAAGTCTGTATAAAACCATATGCTTTGATCACACTATCAAAGCGTATATTGCAACTCCGAGAGGCTTGCACCAGTCCATAAATGGATCGCTGGAGCTTGCACACTTTGTTAGCACCTTTTGGATCGACAAAACCTTCTGGTTGCATCATATACAACTCTTCTTTAAGATATCCATTAAGGAATGTAGTTTTGACATCCATTTGCCAAATTTCATAATCATAAAATGCGGCAATTTCTAACATGATTTGGACGGACTTAAGCATCGCTACGGGTGAGAAGGTCTCATCGTAGTCAACTCCTTGAACTTGTCGAAAACCTATTGCAACAAGTCGAGCTTTGTAGACAGTAACATTACCGTCAGCGTCAGTCTTCTTCTTGAAGATCCATTTATTTTCTATGGCTTGCCGGTCATCGGGCAAGTCAACCAAAGTCCACACTTTGTTCTCATACATGGACCCCATCTCAGATTTCATGGCCTCAAGCCATTTTGTGGAATCTGGGCTCATCATCGCTTCCTCATAGTTTGTAGGTTCGTCATGGTCATGTAACATGACCTCTAGAACAGGATTACCGTACCACTCTGGTGCGGATCTTACTCTGGTTGACCTACGAGGTTCGGTAGTAACTTGATCAGAAGTTTCATGATCATCATCATTAGCTTCCTCACTTACTGGTGTAGGAATCACTGGAACTGATTTCTGTGATGAACTACTTCCAATAAGGGAGCAAGTACAGTTACCTCATCAAGTTCTACTTTCCTCCCACTCACTTCTTTCGAGAGAAACTCCTTCTCTAGAAAGGATCCATTCTTAGCAACGAATATCATGCCTTCGGATCTGTGATAGAAGGTGTACCCAACAGTCTCCTTTGGGTATCCTATGAAGACACATTTCTCCGATTTGGGTTCGAGCTTATCAGGTTGAAGCTTTTTCACATAAGCATCACGGCCCCAAACTTTAAGAAACGACAACTTGGGTTTCTTGCCAAACCACAGTTCATAAGGTGTCGTCTCAATGGATTTTGATGGTGCCCTATTTAACGTGAATGCAACCGTCTCTAAAGCATAACCCCAAAATGATAGCGGTAAATCAGTAAGAGACATCATAGATCGCACCATATCTAACAAAGTGCGGTTACGACATTCGGACACACCATTACGTTGTGGTGTTCCGGGTGCCGTGAGTTGCGAAACTATTCTGCATTGTTTCAAATGAAGACCAAACTCATAACTCAAATATTCACCTCCATGATCAGATCGTAGAAACTTAATTTTCTTGTTACGGTAATTTTCCACTTCACTCTAAAATTCTTTAAACTTTTCAAATGTTTCAGACTTATGTTTCATCAAGTAGATATACCCATATCTGCTCAAATCATCTGTGAAGGTAAGAAAATTAATGATACCCGCCGTGAGCATCAACACTCATCGGACCGCATACATCAGTATGTATTATTTCCAACAAGTCTATTGCTCGCTCCATTGTTTTAGAGAATGGAGTCTTAGTCATCTTGCCCATGAGGCATGGTTCACAAGCATCAAGTGATTCATAATCAAGTGATTCCAAAATTCCATCAGCATGGAGTTTCTTCTTGCGCTTTACACCAATATGACCTAAACGGCAGTGCCATAGATAAGTTGCACTATCATTATTAAACTTATATCTTTTGGCTTCAATACTATGAACACGTGTATCACTACTATCCAAGATTTAGTAAAAATAGACCACTCATCAAGGGTGCATGACCATAAAAGATATTACTCATATAAATAGAACAACCATTATTCTCTGATTTAAATGAATAACCGTCTCGCATCAAACAAGATCCTGATATAATGTTCATGCTTAACACTGGCACCAAATAACAATTATCCAGGTCTAATACTAATCCCGAAGGTAGATGTAGAGGTAGCGTGACGACGACGATCACATCGACTTTGGAACCATTTCCCACGCGCATCGTCACCTCCTCCTTAGCCAATCTTCGCTTAATCCGTAGCCCCTGTTTCGAGTTGCAAATATTAGCAACAGAACCAGTATCAAATACCCAGGCGCTACTGTGAGCATTAGTAAGGTACACATCAATAACATGTATATCAAATATACCTTTCACTTTGCCATCCTTCTTCTTCGCCAAATACTTGGGGCAGTTCCGCTTCCAATGACCAGTCCCTTTGTAGTAGAAGCACTCAGTCTCAGGCTTAGGTCCGGACTTGCGCTTCTTCACTTGAGTAGCAACTTGCTTGCCGTTCTTCTTGATGTTCCCCTTCTCCCCTTTACCCTTTTTCTTGAAATTGGTGGTCTTGTTCACCATCAACACTTGATGCTCCTTCTTGATTTCTACCTCCGCAGCCTTTAGCATTGCGAAGAGCTCTGGAATTGTCTTATCCATCCCTTGCATATTATAGTTCATCATGAAGCTCTTGTAGCTTGGTGGCGGTGATTGAAGAACTCTGTCAATGACACTATCATCAGGAAGATTAACTCCCAGCTGAGTGAAGTGGTTGTGATACCTAGACATTCTGAGTATATGTTCACTGACAGAACTATTCTCCTCCATTTTGTAGCTGTAGAACTTATTGGAGACTTCATATCTCTCAATCCGGGCATTTGCTTGAAATATTAACTTCAACTCCTGGAACATCTCATATGCTCCATGACGTTCAAAATGTCGTTGAAGTCCCGGTTCTAAGCCATAAAGCATGGCACACTGAACTATCGAGTAGTCATCAGCTTTCCTCTGCCACGCGTTCATAACATCTGGTGTTGCTCCTGCAGCAGGTTTGCCACCTAGCGGTGCTTCCAGGACGTAATTCTTCTATGCAGCAATGAGGATAATCCTCAAGTTACGAACCCAGTCTGTGTAGTTGCTACCATCATCTTTCAACTTAGCTTTCTCTAGGAACGCATTAAAATGCAATGGAGCAACAACACGGGCCATCTATCTACAACAACATAGACATGCAAAATACTATCAGGTACTAAGTTCATGATAAATTAAAGTTCAATTAATCATATTACTTAAGAAATCCCACTTATATAGACATCCCTCTAATCATCTAAGTGATCACGTGATCCAAATCAACTAAACCATGTCCGATCATCACGTGAGATGGAGTAGTTTTCAATGGTGAACATCACTATGTTGATCATATCTATTATATGATTCACGCTCGACCTTTCAGTCTCAGTGTTCCGAGGCCATATCTGCATATGCTAGGCTCGTCAAGTTTGACCCGAGTATTCCGCGTGTAAAAACTGGCTTGCACCCGTTGTATGTGAACGTAGAGAGCTTATCACACCCGATCATCACGTGGTCTCTCGGCACGACGAACTATAGCAACGGTGCATACTCAGGGAGAACACTTATACCTTGAAATTTAGTGAGAGATCATCTTATAATGCTACCGTCGAACTAAGCAAAATAAGATGCATAAACGATAAACATCACATGCAATCAATATAAGTGATATGCTATGGCCATCATCATCTTGTGCCTTTGGTCTCCATCTCCAAAGCACCGTCATGATCACCATTGTCACCGGCTTGATACCTTGATCTCCATCGAAGCATCATTGTCGTCTCGCCAACTATTGATTCTATGACTATTGCTACCGCTTAGTGATAAAGTAAATCAATTACATGATGATTGCATTTCATACAATAAAGCGACAACCATATGGCTCCTGCTAGTTGCCGATAACTCTGTTACAAAACACGATCATCTCATACAAAAAAATTTAGCATCATGTCTTGATCATATCACATCACAACATGCCCTGCAAAAACAAGTTAGACGTCCTCTACTTTGTTGTTGCAAATTTTACGTGGCTGCTACGGGCTGAGAAAGAACCGTTCTTACCTACGCATCAAAAACCACAACATGGTATAGTGATTGCTTTTTGATCTTCAGATAGAACCCTGTTCATTGAATCCGATTCAACTAAAGTTGGAGAAACATACACCCACTAGCCACATGTGTGCGAAGCACGTTGGTAGAACCAGTCTCGCGTAAGCGTACGCGTAATGTCGGTCTGAGCTGCTTCATCCAACAATACCGTTGAATCAAGAATCAACTAGTGATAGCAAGCAATATGTATATACCCATGCCCACAACTCCTTTGTGTTATATTCGTGCATATAATATCTACGCATAGACCTGGCTCGGATGCCACTGTTGGGGAACGCGGTAATTTCAAAAAAAAATCCTACACACATGCAAGATCCATCTAGGTTATGCATAGCAATGAGAGGGGAGAGTGTTGTCCACGTACCCTCGTATACCGTAAGCAGAAGCATTATCACAACGCGGTTGATGTAGTCGTATGTCTTCACGATCCAACGGATCCTAGAACCGAAGGTACGACACCTCCGCGAACTGCACATGTTCAGCTCGGTGACGTCCCACAAACTCTAGATCCAGCTGAGGTCAAGGGAGAGTTTTGTCGGCATGACGGCTGATGACGGTGATGATGAAGTTACCGACGCAGGGCTTCACCTAAGCTCTACAACGATATGACCAAGGTGGAAATCTGTGGAGGGGGGCACCGCACACGGCTAAACAATCAAATTTGATGTGTTCTAGGATGCCCCCCTCCCCACGTATATAAAGGAGGGAGGGGGAGGCCGGCCAGCCCTCTAGGCGCGCCAAGGGGGGAGGAGTCCTCCTCCTAGTAGGAGTAGGACTCCCCCCTTTCCTAGTCCCACTAGGAAAAGAAGGAAGAGGGAGAAAGAGAAAGGAAAGGGGGGCCGGGCCCCCACCCAATTAGGATTGGGCTTGGGGGTACGCCCTCCACCTAGCTGCCTCCTCTTCTCTCCCACTAGGGCCCAATAAGGCCCATTGACTCCCCGGGGGGTTCCAGTAACCCCCTGGTACTCCGGTAAATGCCCGAACTCACCCGGAACCATTCCGATGTCCAAACATAGCCTTCCAATATATCAATATTTATGTCTCGACCATTTTGAGACTCCTCGTCATGTCCGTGATCTCATCCGAGACTCCGAACAACCTTAGTTACATCAAAACACATAAACTCATAATACTGATCGTCACCGAACGTTAAGCGTGCGGACCCTACGGGTTCGAGAGCTATGTAGACATGACCGAGACTCATCTCCGGTCAATAACCAATAGCGGAACCTAGATGCTCATATTGGTTCCTACATATTCTACGAAGATCTTTATCGGTCAAACCGCATAACAACAGACGTTGTTCCCTTTGTCATCGGTATGTTATTTGCCCGAGATTCGATCATCGGTATCTCAATACCTAGTTCAATCTCGTTACCGGAAAGTGTCTTTACTCGTTCCTTAATGCAACATACAGTTACTAACTCATTAGTCACATTGCTTGCAAGGCTTATAGAGATGTGCATTACAGAGAGGGCCCAGAGATACCTCTTCGATACACGGAGTGACAAATCCTAATCTCGATCTATGCCAACTCAACAAACACCATCGAAGACACCTGTAGAGCATCTTTACAGTCACCTAGTTACGTTGTGATGTTTGATAGCACACTAAGTGTTCCTCCGGTATTCGGGAGTTGTATAATCTCATAGTCATATGAACATGTATAAGTTATGGAGAAAGCAATAGCAGTAAACTAAACGATCATCGTGCTAAGCTAACGGATGGGTCAAGTCAATCACATCATTCTCTAATGATGTGATCCCGTTTATCAAATGACAACTCTTTATCCATGGCTAGGTAACTTAACCATCTTTGATTAACAAGCTAGTCAAGTAGAGGCATACTAGTGACACTCTGTTTGTCTATGTATTCACACATGTACTAAGTTTCCGGTTAATACAATTCTAGCATGAATAATAAACATTTATCATGATATAAGGAAATATAAATAACAACTTTATTATTGCCTCTAGGGCATATTTCCTTCAGCCTCCTAGCACCTTGATCTGAATCAATTGTCGCAACAGTCGACGTCCTCCTTCACCTCTAGACATCTAGTATCCTTCATCTTCGACCTCAACACTGACTACGTCTTCATGAAGTCACGGTCGCCGGGGCTTGTCCGGTCCCAGATTCTGTCTATGGGCCACTTGTTCGTCTTCATAGCCGTCGGCGTTGGTGACTTGTCATTGTTTGCCGCAATGCCTCATCCAAGCGGAATGACCATGGATGACGAGGCGATGGTGAACATTATCACGACGAATGCAACTACGAATACAAACAAGTGGATGCCTCCCAGCCGGACACCCAATGGGACACCCAGTAGCCAACATGGATTCAGACGAGTAGTGGGCGCCAGATGCCGACCCAAAGAAGAAGCGGAGGGGACTAAATTTCTCCTCAAGGGATGATGAATTGTTATGTGAGGCATGGTTGGCCTCTAGTATCGATCGTTTCATGGAACAAAGCTAAGGAGCGCGGCATTTTGGCAAAGCGTGCATGTCTGGACCATCGATGAGAAAAAGCACTACGATCCCTAGCGCAAGAAAGTGACCCATCTACGCAATGCGAAGTTACTCACCTACCGACGTTGAAATATTCAAGACGGCTTCAACAAGTTTTGCAGCTTCTACAATCAAATGAAAACCCGGCGGCCAAAGTGGCGCGGCAATCCAAGAGCTCATATGGTTTGTGGTTTGTTTCTTTATGTGTTGATCATTTCATTAATTTGCAACTTGTTGCAACCTCTCGACCATCCATTGTCTTCCTTTGCTAGCGCGTATGTACGTGCACACTACACCCTCTGGTCCTTTTTAGCCTGCATATAAGTTTTGTCGGAAGTCAAAGTATCTCTAATTTGACCAAACTTATAGAAGAAAAGTATGAGCATTCACAATACCAAATCAATACCATTCAATTCATTATGGAATATAGTTTCATACTATATATATTTGGTACTGCATATATTGATTTACATATGTTTTGTCAAACTTTGCAAGGTTTGACTTGACATGGATCTAATAGGAGGAGTAAAAAGGACCGGAAGGAGTATATCACAAAATGGAGAGGAAGCATTTCATCTCTATGCATTCTTGGTTGAAGTTGAATGGGCAAAGCAAGCTGATCACCTCAATCGCCAATTCCGTCTAGACCGCCATGCTTAATGAAGTTGAAGGTGGTTATCCAACGGTGCCAACACAAGATGGCCTTGCTCCGGCCAACAAGGTGATTAGGAAATGAGGGGAATGGGAGGAGGAGAAGCGAGAAGGGGTGAAAACTAAGATGACAGAGAAATTCAAGGACATCTTGACAAAGGAGGAGGAGGCAAGTGTGGCACGCAATGAGATGAAGTAGGGAAAGAAAATGGAGAGGTTTAGCATCTTCATGGTGGTGCAAGGAAAGAAGCTCAAGCTCTAAGAGAAGAAGTTTGAGATCAAAACCTATCAGAGGACTCCAAAATGTTGTTCATGAAGACGACGAACTTGGATCCTAACGTGGAGAAGGTTGTCCAAGTCTAGCGTGTGTGCATATTGAAATGCTTCATGAAAAAGGAGGAGGCTGGACCAGCTGAAGAGTGAGGTATTTGCCTGGGTCAACCTGAGTGGGAGCCGACGAAGAAGTTCTTTGGCACGGACAACCGGACTAGCATCTTTTGGGACCGGTTGGATGTAAAACCTTATTAAACATCTGATACTTTTTGGTTGTGACTATATATACTCAACTATTTCTTAAATTGATATTGATCTAGATATGCATGTTAAATGAAGGAGGCTAAACAATGGGCGGACATTCAGTGACTGCGGTTGAACGGACTCTGCCCCGACCATGTCCACAGACACGTCAGGATGTCTCCGCAGACATTTGGTGATGTCCGGTTTGGTGAAGTGTGTTGGAGTTGCCTTTAATCCGTGAAGTGGGTTGAAAATAATGTAAACAACTACAGTCGGGCCTCTCATACCCGTCTCTAATGCCCGAGCAGGCCGTTCGGTCACTGATCGGTAAAAAAAACTAACCAGACATCTCAAACCGTGTACAAACGCCCGGGTTGACCGACACTCCTCATATCCAGCCCAAATCTAGGGCGAATATGGAGCGGCCGAGCCCGACCGAGCCCGTCCACCTGACAGGCCCAGCCCATCACCGACCCCACAGGTGTCCCACAAAAACCCCAATTCGGGTGCCTCCTCCGAACCCTAGCTCACTCTTTCTCGCTCCATCCTCTCCTCTCCCTCTCCGATCCGATCCCATCCACTCCAATGTCCAGCTCCGACAGCGACCCCGGCTCCGACCTTGACTACGAGGAGGAGATGGCCCTTCGCATTGCATTGGAGCGGTCCAAGGTGGAAACCGGCGACAACTCTGGATCTGGAGCGTCGTCGCAGCTCTCGCGCCGGCGCAACGCGAATGCCGGAGCTGGACCCTCCCGGCTCTGCAGCTCGGCCAGGACAGCGCGGTCTGCACCGCCTCACACCGTCTCCTTCCCTGTCGGCCGCTCCTCCATGTGGGCAGCGGTGCTTCCAGGACGTAATTCTTCTATGCAGCAATGAGGATAATCCTCAAGTTACGAACCCAGTCCGTGTAGTTGCTACCATCATCTTTCAACTTAGCTTTCTCTAGGAACGCATTAAAATTCAATGGAGCAACAACACGGGCCATCTATCTACAACAACATAGACATGCAAAATAATATCAGGTACTAAGTTCATGATAAATTAAGGTTCAATTAATCATATTACTTAAGAACTCCCACTTATATAGACATCCCTCTAATCATCTAAGTGATCACGTGATCCAAATCAACTAAACCATGTCCGATCATCACGTGAGATGGAGTAGTTTTCAATGGTGAACATCACTATGTTGATCATATCTATTATATGATTCACGCTCGACCTTTCAGTCTCAGTGTTCCGAGGCCATATCTGCATATGCTAGGCTCGTCAAGTTTAACCCGAGTATTCCGCGTGTACAAAACTGGCTTGCACCCGTTGTATGTGAACGTAGAGAGCTTATCACACCCGATCATCACGTGGTCTCTCGGCACGACGAACTATTGTAACGGTGCATACTCAGGGAGAACACTTATACCTTGAAATTTAGTGAGAGATCATCTTATAATGCTACCGTCGAACTAAGCAAAATAAGATGCATAAAGGATAAACATCACATGCAATCAATATAAGTGATATGATATGGCCATCATCATCTTGTGCCTTTGGTCTCCATCTCCAAAGCACCGTCATGATCACCATCGTCACCGGCTTGACACCTTGATCTCCATCGAAGCATCATTGTCGTCTCGCCAACTATTGCTTCTATGACTATTGCTACCGCTTAGTGATAAAGTAAATCAATTACATGGCGATTGCATTTCATACAATAAAGCGACAACCATATGGCTCCTGCTAGTTGCCGATAACTCTGTTACAAAACATGATCATCTCATACAAAAAAATTTAGCATCATGTCTTAATCATATCACATCACAACATGCCCTGCAAAAACAAGTTAGACGTCCTCTACTTTGTTGTTGCAAGTTTTACGTGGCTGCTACGGGCTGAGAAAGAACCGTTCTTACCTACGCATCAAAAACCACAACACGGTATAGTGATTGCTTTTTGATCTTCAGAAAGAACCCTGTTCATTGAATCCGATTCAACTAAAGTTGGAGAAACATACACCCACTAGCCACATGTGTGCGAAGCACGTTGGTAGAACCAGTCTCGCGTAAGCGTACGCGTAATGTCGGTCTGAGCTGCTTCATCCAACAATACCGTTGAATCGAGAATCAACTAGTGACAGCAAGCAATATGTATATACCCATGCCCACAACTCCTTTGTGTTATATTCGTGCATATAACATCTATGCATAGACCTGGCTCGGATGCCACTGTTGGGGAACGCGGTAATTTCAAAAAAAAATCCTACACACACGCAAGATCCATCTAGGTTATGCATAGCAATGAGAGGGGAGAGTGTTGTCCACGTACCCTCGTAGACCGTAAGCGGAAGCATTATCACAACGCGGTTGATGTAGTCGGATGTCTTCACGATCCAACCGATCCTAGCACCGAAGGTACGACACCTCCGCGAACTGCACATGTTCAGCTCGGTGACGTCCCACAAACTCTAGATCCAGCTGAGGTCAAGGGAGAGTTTTGTCAGCATGACGGCGTGATGACGGTGATAATGAAGTTACCGGCGCAGGGCTTCACCTAAGCTCTACAACGATATGACCGAGGTGGAAATCTGTGGAGGGGGCACCACACATGGCTAAACAATCAAATTTGATGTGTTCTAGGATGCCCCCTCCCCACGTATATAAAGGAGGGAGGGGGAGGCCGGCCGGCCCTCTAGGCGCGCCAAGGGGGGAGGAGTCCTCCTCCTAGTAGGAGTAGGACTCCCCCCTTTCCTAGTCCCACTAGGAAAAGAAGGAAGAGGGAGAAAGAGAAAGGAAAGGGGGGCCAGGCCCCCACCCAATTAGGATTGGGCTTGGGGGTACGCCCTCCACCTAGCTGCCTCCTCTTCTCTCCCACTAGGGCCCAATAAGGCCCATTGACTCCCCGGGGGGTTCCAGTAACCCCCTGGTACTCCGGTAAATGCCCGAACTCACCCGGAACCATTCCGATGTCCAAACATAGCCTTCCAATATATCGATATTTATGTCTCGACCATTTCGAGACTCCTCGTCATGTCCGTGATCTCATCCGAGACTCTGAACAACCTTAGTTACATCAAAACACATAAACTCATAATACTGATCGTCACCAAACGTTAAGCGTGCGGACCCTACGGGTTCGAGAACTATGTAGACATGACCGAGACTCATCTCCGGTCAATAACCAATAGCGGAACCTAGATGCTCATATTGGTTCCTACATATTCTACGAAGATCTTTATCGGTCAAACCGCATAACAACAGACGTTGTTCCCTTTGTCATCGGTATGTTATTTGCCCGAGATTCGATCATCGGTATCTCAATACCTAGTTCAATCTCGTTACCGGAAAGTGTCTTTACTCGTTCCTTAATGCAACATACAGTTACTAACTCATTAGTCACATTGCTTGCAAGGCTTATAGTGATGTGCATTACCGAGAGGGCCCAGAGATACCTCTTCGATACACGGAGTGACAAATCCTAATCTCGATCTATGCCAACTCAACAAACACCATCGGAAACACCTGTAGAGCATCTTTACAGTCACCTAGTTACGTTGTGATGTTTGATAGCACACTAAGTGTTCCTCCGGTATTCGGGAGTTGTATAATCTCATAGTCATATGAACATGTATAAGTTATGGAGAAAGCAATAGCAGTAAACTAAACGATCATCGTGCTAAGCTAACGGATGGGTCAAGTCAATCACATCATTCTTTAATGATGTGATCCCGTTTATCAAACGACAACTCTTTATCCATGGCTAGGTAACTTAACCATCTTTGATTAACGAGCTAGTTAAGTAGAGGCATACTAGTGACACTATGTTTGTCTATGTATTCACACATGTACTAAGTTTCCGGTTAATACAATTCTAGCATGAATAATAAACATTTATCATGATATAAGGAAATATAAATAACAACTTTATTATTGCCTCTAGGGAATATTTCCTTCAGCCTCCTAGCACCTCGATCTGAATCAATTATCGCAACAGTCGACGTCCTCCTTCACCTCTAGACATCTAGTATCCTTCATCTTCGACCTCAACACTGACTACGTCTTCATGAAGTCACGGTCGCCGGGGCTTGTCCGGTCCCAGATTCTGTCTATGGGCCACTTGTTCGTCTTCATAGCCGTCGGCGTTGGTGACTTGTCATTGTTTGCCGCAATGCCTCATCCAAGCGGAATGACCATGGATGACGAGGCGATGGTGAACATTATCACGACGAATGCAACTACGAATACAAACAAGTGGATGCCTCCCAGCCGGACACCCAATGGGACACCCAGTAGCCAACATGGATTCAGACGAGTAGTGGGCGCCAGATGCCGACCCAAAGAAGAAGCGGAGGGGACTAAATTTCTCCTCAAGGGATGATGAATTGTTATGTGAGGCATGGTTGGCCTCTAGTATCGATCGTTTCATGGAACAAAGCTAAGGGGCGCGGCATTTTGGCAAAGCGTGCATGTCTAGACCATCGCCGGCCCCTTACGACGGCGGAGACAGACGCTCGCCGCCTCCCATGGAAGAACGCCAAGGCGCAACGGCTTGCTATTGAGCAGTCGGAACGCGAGGCGAAGGAGGCTCGGGTCGCCAAGTTGAAGCGGGAGCAGGAAAGGACGGTCCGTCGGATGAAGGGGCTCACCGTCCTCTCCGACTCCGACGACGACGACGGCGACCAACTGCACCTCCACATCGGACGACCAAGACCCTCCACCAGTCGTGGAGGCCTACAGCTGTGACGGCGACCGGAAGGGCAAAGGCCTAACCAGGAAGTAGTGATCCCGCCCCTCCTCATATGTTTATATCGTTTTTAGTTGTAGAAGTTTAAAAACTTGCCCAATGACGAACTAAGATGATCTTTTGAATGTTGCAAAGTTTGTTAATGTCCGTTTGCAGCCGATTTTTGTTGTTGTTGTTGTTTGATCACATAGAGTAGCTCAACATTGCATGTGTAGTATGGATATAAGGTGCCGGATATGAGATACGCGGATGCGGAGTGACAAATATGAGGCGTGTCTGATTAGTGCCCGTGGACGCGTCCAGGCCTGTTCGCGGGCATTTGAGGGGCCGAATTTGTCCATCACCACTGTAAATGCTCTAAGGGTCTATACCAATGATGATATTTTCCATTCTCTGCATCAGCAATTATCCAGCTTTTGAAAGAACGAGCCTCATTTTCAATTTTTCATCAACAATTATCCATCAATCTTACAAAGAGAAAATAAGCAATTATCCATCTATGCTTGTTTCTTTTTAAACCGCAAGTTCCTCCTACGCGCATGCAACTTTGATCCGCAGTTTACTTGCCTTGTGCACGAAAACAAGAATCTATTTATACGAACATATACGGCTGCTGTTTCGCAAAATTAAATGAATAAAACCTCCTGTAGTAACACGTGTGAAGTACTCCTGAGAAATCAATCACCGAGGCTCGTACTCGAAAACACATGGAAGGCAACATATACAGCAACACCCACACATCAACTCTGTAGGCTCCGGGCCGCGGCGCCGCAGCAGATCTGGGACCTGAGGGACGTCATCGTAGAACTTGCCGCACTGCCGCATCCCCTCCTCGAAGTGATCCAGCTGCCGATCGTACCGCCGTGCCGCGGCATCGTCGACCACGGTGCCGTTGACCCCCTTGCTTGTGCACCCCATGGAGAGCCATAACATGGCGCAGCCGTACGTGTAGCCACCGGCCGCCGCGCGTCTGGCGGCGACGCTGGATGCCTCCGCCGTCTCCGGGTGGTGGAGAGTCTTGTTGGCCCAGTACGCGTCGGTCCATGGAGCAAGGTACGTGGTTGCGGATCTGTGACGTGGATCGGAACGCCGCGCCGTTGCCGGCGGGGAGCAGAAGAGGATCAGGAGGATGGCGAGAGCTAGCAGGTAAACGGAGACGGAGGAGGTGGCCATAATAATTTTAGGGTATATGATTCTTCTTGGCGGTTCTTGAGAGGTTCGTTTATATCACGTATCGACAGGTTCGGTTCGGGAGTTTCTGTTCGGTAAAGGGTTCTACCGGATGAAACGCAAAATCTGCTTCCAACGCACAAGACTCAAACTTCTCCAGTCGTTTCTATTGTTTTTCTTTTTTGGACATTATCCAGTCGTTTCTGTTTCTAACCCAGTAGCTACAGAGTGCCAGAGCAATTAGTTGGCGAGCGCTCCTTTAGAAGCCTCTCAACGATCATTTGGGGTGGGCTAAGAGCGCGTCACTTGGCGAGCTCTCAGCCACCGTCACATGTCATGCTTTGGGCGCTTCCTTCGGGTTTTGTTTTTTCTTTTTTTCGCATGCGTTTTTAACTTTTAAAACATTTTTTTGATTTTTTTACTTTTTGGTATTTCACCGGTCTTTCTTAGCTTTTGCATAAAAAAATACGCAAAAAAAACATGTTTTTTCCCTTTCGCGAGGGGCATGATTTTGCTTTCACGAGAGACACGGTTTTGCTTTCGCGAGAGGCATAGCCATGCCTTTCGAAAACGAAAAAAAACATGTTTTTTTTCTTTCGTGGGAGGCACGATTTTGCTTTCGCGGAAGGCACGGTTGTGCTTTCGCGAGAGGCACGGCCGTGCCTCTCGAAAACGAAAAAAAAGGCACGGCCGTGCATCTCGGAAACAAAAAAAAATGTGTTTTTTTCCTTCCGCGAGAGGCACGGTTTTGTTTCCGCGAGAGACATGGTTGTGCTTCCGCGATAGGCACGGACATGCCTTTCAGAAACGAAAAAAACGTGTTTTCTATATTTTTTTCTTTCACGAGAGATACGGTTTTGCTTCCGCGAGAAGCACGGTTATGCCTCTTTCGGAAAGGGGAAAAACGTGCTCATGTTCGATTTTTCGTTATGTTCTTTTCATGAAAAATCTCGTCAAACCTATAAACATGGGATCTAGTTTGAAGATCACGATGCGAGGAATGCAATGATGAAAACGGAGATTTGGATGCACGCTTTAAGAGCTAAAACGTTTTGAATAATCGGATGTACAAAAAAGGAGAAAACTCCCAAGTTGCGACAAGTAAAGCGCATGCAGTGCGCCATTTGTCATAATTTAAGAAGGTGAGAGTGTTCTTTAAAAGAAGTACTTCTTAATTAGTGATTTCGGCAGTGTGCGCCTATATCTCGCTTCATGCGAAACGTAGGGCAGCCTCGCCTGACGGATCGCGAGATTAGGCCGGCCCAGCTCGCAGGAGGCCACAGCCTTATCTTTTTCTGTTTTCTTTATATTTTTATGTTTTTTTACTTTTGTATATAGTTCCAAATAATTTAGATATACATATATATATATATATATATATATCCTATATATATACATATAATCTACATAAAAAATTAAAATGTTAATCTAGCATTTGAAAAATATTAAATATGCATTCTGGTACGGAGCCATTGTCGTTTTTGGCGTAGCGTGAATACTTTCCTACAGTCCCCCGTGTTGTTCCGGTCCGACTAGCAACACCGGCGGAACTTAACCCAAATCCATGCCTTCTCGTATTTTTCTACTTCAAGTCCCGTTTACAATTCAAAGTGTATTTCGATCATAGAGGAAACGGGTGGAAAGAATGTTTCAAAGCGTATTTCGATCATAAACGAATGGGTGGAAAGAAATGTTTCTCATGTATATGAAAAATGTATACAAAAAATATACAATGTGTATGAAAAAAGATGATCATGTATTTAAAAAATGTTAATCAGGCATTTATGAAATTCATGATATACACAAAAAATTGACAATGTTTATGAAAAAAGTAATCATCAAAGAAAATAATTAAAAAATATTAATCATCTATTTAAAAATGTTCCTGATGTATACCAAAAATGTTGAACGTGTATTGAAATATTGAACATAAACACATTTTTTTTAAAATGTTGGTCGTGTACTAAAATAATGTTTATTGTATATTTGAAAAATGTTAAACATGTATAAAAAGTGTTCCTAATATATACCTAAAATGTACAATGTGTGTGGAAAAAGTCGTCATCAAAAAAATATATTAAAAAATGCTAATCATCTATTTCAAATATGTTAAACATGTGCAAAAAATGTTTCTGATGTACTCCCTCCGTCCTTGAAAGATTGTACTTCCAATTTTGTTGGAAAGTCAAACTTTTTTTATGTTTGACCATATTTATACAATAATACATCAACATTTATGCCATCAAATTAGTAGCGTTATATTAATGATAATATATATTTTCATCATATACCTATTTGGTTTCACACATATTGATACATTTTTGCACAAACTCGATCAAACTTTGAGATAGTTTGACTCTACAACAAAGTTGGAAGTACACTCTTTAAAGGACGGAAGGAGTATACAAAAATGTAGAACGTGCATTAAGAAATTTTAACATAAATACATATATTTTAACAAATGTTGATCATGTAGAAAAAAAGTTGATCATGGATTTTAAAAATGTTAAACATGTATTAAAATATGTTCCTAATCTATACCGAAAATATACAATGTGTATGAAAAAAAGTAGTCATACAACATAATATTTTTAAATGTTAATCATTTAGTTAAAAAAATGTTAACATGTACAATAAATGTTTCCTGTTGTATACGTAAAATGTACATATGTGAATGAAAAATGTAGACATGTGTTGAATAAAAAATAAAAATCAAAGAAAAGCAGTGAAAGGGAAGAAATGGAAGAAAGAAACAAAAGAACGACCTCAAAAGTGAAGAAAAACAGAAAACCTGAAAAAAACCATGAAAACCCATGAGCGAAGAAAAACTAAGAAAAACAAAAGAAAACGGAAGAAAAACAAAGAAAACTGATGAAAACTAAGAACGAAACAAAAAAACCAAAGAAAAATAGAAAAGAAAAAGAAAAACCAATAAAAACAAAGACAGGAACAAAATAAAACTGAAGAAAAAGGAAAGAAAAAAACAAGTAAAAATAGGTGAAACGAAGAATAACAGAAAAACGAAGAAACCCATGACGAAAAAAAATAAAAGAAAAGAAAAAGAAAAAGCACGAGCGAGCGGGAACGAACGAGCGAACACACAGTAACATGCGAGTGGGAACGATCTAGCGAATACACAGTAACAAATGAGCGAACAAACGTGAACGAGCGCTAAGAAATGGGTCGGGCCAAGACTGTAAGGCCACCTGAAATCATCAGGCGAATTAGAAGCTAGTCTCGCGTTAGGCCAGATATAGCTCTCGCGAACCCCACCGTCGATGGAGGGCATTGACCTCCAAAAGGTAGCAGCACAAGAGTCTCAGCTATCTTTCAACATATGGCCATTTTGTTGTAGAAATTAATAAGTAAACTTAAACATGAACAAAATAGGGTATCAGATCGGCTGGCGTCGTACATCCACACTGGGTGTAGCATTGCGATATGACTACATAGAAGAGCTTGTGCCTCTCGACTGTATCTTGAAATAAATTTATTTCACCTAGCCAAAAAAGGAGCTAACGATGGCCAGCGGGAGGCTGGACCCACCAGTTAAGAGAGAGGAAGGACCGTAGATAGGCCGTACCAGAGATGTGCAGATCGATCAAGGTGAGTTAACAAGACACTGAGAGGGAGATCTGGGGGACATCACTTCGCGGCGTGTCACGCCATGACGGCCCTTTGCAGTGCCGACGATGCTGTAGTGCGAATGACATCCCGATCTCCGCCTCCTAGGGTTGAGATCATTTGCAGTGCTGATGTTGTTATAGTGCGAATGACAATGACCTCACATACAGACATATCCTTATTTGTTTTGCGCCCCCTCTCTTTTAATTTATCGCTACATGTAAACAAAACTCATGACAACTCAAGAGCCAGCATATTTTGGGTCAAAACTATTTGACTAAATAAAAAATATGATTTTTATGCTATGGAAGTATTAACGGTAATTTAAAATTTCAAAGATTCACACCACATATTTTTGGGGGTAATGCTAATGCTAAATGGCGAATGTTGGCTGGGAAGGAGAACGCCCTCAGTCATTTAATGTAGATGA
>NC_041382.1:697723472-697730492 GCF_002162155.2 Triticum dicoccoides | reverse complement strand
CAAGAAATTACCACCCTCCTACAACTAATTTTGTCATGGAAATCAAAAAGAAAAACAAGAACGGAAGGGAATTAGAAGCATCTTGTTGCCGCTTTATAGGAGAAACTCCAGAGGTGAGACTCAAACTCGGGCTGGTCACATCCCATCGGTGTTATCTACCAGTTGGCCCCGGCTCAGTACTCAATTGTCATGGAAATCATTCGCAATTGCCACCCCACCAGCAGAAGTTCGCCAGCCAAGAGGGTCTAAATTTTTTGACATATACTGTACATTATAACATTTATTACTTTATTTAATTTGACCCTAAATATGAAAGGGGTCTAGTAAACCCAGATGGAGGGAGTCAAAGCAAGCGTCTCCCAGTAAGACCAACGCACCTAAAGCAACAACTGTTCGGGCCAACGAAGCAGCAGCTCGGGAATAGCAATCACATCAACTAGCAGCCTAGCAGACATAAGCCAAGATTGGCACATAGTATTCCTGCCTAGTTGCTCTTCTTCGTTTAATAATAAATACTGACTACTGTAATGTTCGCCGACATGCCAGACTCCCAAACGAACTACCAGATGACACACGAAGCACAGCATATAAAGAACCTCAGCACCCCCATCTTAGAGAAGATCCTATAGTAGCAGCGCTACATGCCATACTCCACTCAGTCTCAGAAGCATTCTTCGATAACCCTTCGCTCAACAAACATAGACTCAAGGTGTACTAACACATATGGACAGAATCACTACTGCTTGTAGGCTTCTGAAAAATTTCCATCACGACTAGCTTCACTTATGCCCTCGGAAGTACATGTATACTTTCTGTGACCACCAAAGAACAAAGAACAGAAAATGATATTAGTATTGTATTCTACTCCCTCCGTCCCTAATTAGTTGTCTTAGATTTGTCTAGATACAGATGTATCTAGATATCCGTATCTAGACAAATCTAAGACAACTAATTTGGGAGGGGGGTAATAGAATAATGCATCTGAACAAGGGCCATGATAACACAGACCAAACACAAATAAAGTGGTGCTCACAATCAAATTGCTTCTTATGCAATAGATGCATCAATTAGCATCACTTATGGGTTATGACCTATGGATTAAAATATCGGTGTTTCATTTGTTTGCATGCCCATCCAGAATGATGCCCAAACAAAAAGTAGGAACTCACGGGAGCCAGCCCCCCTGACGTTTTCACTGGACGCCCACCTAGGGGTCTGTGTGTCCAGATGTATTTGTCCTAGTGCGTTCCCATGCTACAACAAATGCTAAGTTCTACAACATCTTTACCAGACAGCCACCTAGGGGCTAACACATAATTTGATTTGCAAGTTGTACAACAAATTTTACAAGTATAATAATTTTCCTTTTCGCAAAAAAGAAGGTATAATAATTTTCCGTGCAAAATTTATGCCGATTATTTCTCAACTATGCAGAGGCACCACTATAAGCATACTTGTGTCTTGGTGAAGTTTACTGGGTTTAAAACAAAAGGTGGTAAATAGTTACGCAACATATTAAAGAAAAAAAAAACTGCATTCAGTTGCTGTGAACTAAATACATATAATAATCCATAAAAAGGTGAAATATAAGGAACACCTACTAGTCCCTGCATTCCGTGCCCTAGATATGACCAGTATGTGAACATATGAAGAAAATACATAAGAACAGGCAAAAAGGCAAACCAACAGAAGGCCAGGGCAAGTTAATTAAGAAATTGTCTCTGACCTGAAGAACCCCGATGCTCAGCAGTGTCTCCAAGCAAAATAGTGCAAACCCCACGAAGTAAAAGATCTACAGGAGTAAATAATTGATAGTTAATGCCCTACAAGTTGATACTTGGAGAAATCTGCTTCAAAGTGCTTGACATATTCAAGAGATTGCAGACAAAACAGTCCCAAACAAGTTGGGGTAGGCAACAGGGAACAACATTCTCACCCCAATTATCACATGCTCAGAGAAAGTGTCGATCGCAGCCAATATGCCCCTGGAGAGAAAAGGAGACAGCTTAGCATTATAATTAAGAAGAATGTTCCGTACATCCAATAGTGAGTACCTATGATGAAGGGGTGGGTCTTAAGCTAAAAAAATAACAGGCGTCCACTCAATAGTCAATGGTACTCAATTTCAGTCGGTTACATACACCCGGGTTGATAAAATTTAGAATGATATATATTCATCATATACTTGAGATATTCAACTGTCAGTCGGTCAGTCCAGAACACTGGCACTAGATCATGCTAGAAGATCATACGCAAACAATTTATTACAGATCTTGTAGGAACATAGTGAAACAAGCAATTCAGCTGTGTCAATACTATGGAAGCCACAAAATAGTGAAACCACATATACCACAATTATTTATACAAATTTGACTTTTGTTAACTGTTAACGTCCTGTTCGTTTCAATAAAACTGCTCTCAGTGACCAGTTGTTCTGAATAGTAACACTGGTGCAATGGAACAATGGAATTTTACAACGGTAGTTACGATGTTGACTGAATAAAAGTAGTGGTAGCTTACGTTAATGATTTCCCTTGGAATACGATTGGCGGAGCAATGGCAGCAATTATGCAAAAACCAATGTGGATCTGCACCAAACAACAACAAGACAAAAAAATGTGGTCATGTGATAAGTAATAAATTATTACAGAAGTTAAAATGTCAAAAGTTAAAAAAGCTTTGCAGGCAAATCTTACCAGGTAACACAGGAAAAACCATCCAAAACTGAATGCACTGTTAGTTCTGTTCAAAGAAGTAAGATAACATATCAGATGCTTCCACACATCACAATGCACAGTTCAGTTTTTCTCTTAAATTGTTAAGCATTTGGACTGAAATTGCAGTCACTTTTAAAATCTATCAAACTATAATAGAAGGACTATACCCATCAATTGACCACTGATACATGAAATGGAAACAATTAGTAGTAGCTACTGCAGGTCCACCAGAATATTTTTGCAACCTCCATAGCTATCGCATGCATCATGAATGGTGTAGATAAGAAAGTATTCATGCAAAATATGCAGATGTTCTGAACTCACAGAAACTGCTCTTTAATAGTTTCGGTAGATGGAAACAATGACTAGTAAATATTGCAGGTCTGCATAGAGCTTTTAAGCAAAAGAAATACAGTCTTTCTGAAATGCATAGGTGGAAAGCACTAAAATAAATAATAAATTCACTCGCAATGTCCTTTTCCATTGATAAGTGGAAGTGTTAAAATGGTACTATGATAGCATACCTCATTGCACGATAGAGGGGTCTATACCACATCAAGTAAGAAAGGGGAATTCCAAGCAAAGCATAGATTGTAGCAAGGAAGAACAGCTTTGAATCTGCAAGCATAAACAATCCAACCATTCAGCATCAGAAATTGTACAAGAACACCCAGGCATTCATAGGTAGTGATGAAAGCCCGCCCACCTCCCTCCTTGATCCAGCAGACTATGACAGCAATAAAGTTCCAGGAGAGGCAGAGCACAATTCCTGTAAATTATTAAAACAACACAAAACGGAAACTATCATGACCCTCTGAAATGAACCATATTTACAACCTATAATGCCATAATTGCATAATTCTACTGCCAAACTAGTGATACAAAAGAAATGCACAACCAGCAGTCAACAAATACGTACCAAGCCAGCTTGCGAACGCCAGATACTGTAGCTTCTGCACGTTGGCAGGTATCTCATTGGCGATGTCATGGTGGATAATCGGGAAAAAAGGCGGCCAATTCTTCTCCTCCATGGGCACTCCAGCTGCATCAAAGAAAGAAAAGGAAAGCAGAAATAAGCACACTACTGGTAACACAACTCATAACTGAAACACAATTGACACCAGCAACGAGATAGTGGGCTAGTGGCTCACCATTCTTCAGTGATTCCTCCCTCCTTTTGATATCCTGGAGCCACAGAACAAACGCCGTGAGACACCACACAACCTAATCAACTAAAGTTTAATAAGGGCAAAGAGGAGAGTAAACCCCACCGCCTCACGGCGCCTCAGATCTGATTCCCACGACGAGAGCTCCCTCGCCTTGCCATTCGAGTCCTGCGCGGCGCACCAGAACCATCAGATTCGTACAGCCGAACGCCGAGTGAACGAAAACTAAAAAGGATAAGTAGCGCGTGAAGCGACTTACGCCCATGTTGCCGAGCGGCACGTCGACGGTGGCGTCGCCCCTGCTGCCGCCGCCGCCGAAGCCGACGGGCTCGGTGGGCCGGAAGCCGTGCTGCTGCTTCCCGCCACGGCCTCCTCCATTCTGCAGCGCGACAGAAACAGCACGCGGGAGTTCAGATCTGCCGAACCACTACCCCGCCGTAGGCAGCGAGGGTTTTTCCGCAAAACGAGGGGGCGATAGATGAGCGGATAGAGGGGAGAGGGGAGGCTGGCTCACCGAGAAGGGGTTCTCGTCGCCGGCGGTGCCCTCGTCGAAGGGGTTGGGGTCGTGATGCATGCCGGGCTCGCCGCTGGGTCGCTCGGCGTCGCCGCGCGGTGAGGGGGAGACGGGGAAAGCGGCGGTGGTGGACGCGGGTCGCTTCCAGTCCAAGCAGTCCGTTCCCTTTTTGGTGCTGCTTTTCACGTGACCTCTCTGGGTGGAGTGCGACGCGACTGGCCTGGCGTGGGTTCGGGCCGATGCGCACACACGGGTCGTCGTCGTCGTCGCAGCTGCGCACCACCTGCAAGTAAGCCCATTCTAAGCCCCCTGGTTTTTTTTGAGTGCTTTCTAAGCCCCCTGGTTTTTTTTTTCTAAGCCCCCTGGTGATCAGTCCGTTTAGAGAATTGGCCCGTAAATCCTGTTATAGAGATCGGCCGGCCCACGCGCGAGGCAGGACACGGCCTCTTTTTTTTGTTTTTTTGTTTTCTGTTCACATTTTTTGCTTTATTTTTGTACTTTTTTATACTTTAAATTTATATATATATATATATATATCTGTGTGTGTATGTATATATTACAAAAACACTCTATAAAACACATTTTAAAAATGTTAAACAAGTATTTAAAAATGTTGCACGAGTATTTGAAAAATGTTGAACAAGTTCTTGAAAATGTTGAATCTTTTCTTTACCTAATAATAAAACATCTATTGCTTCTGCCTGCTCACCGTCGTGGCGTTTTTGCATAAACCCCTGTTTTGTAGTAATTGAACTCGCAATCCTTTTTTAAGTGGGTAACCAAGAAAACGTTTTGGTTTTACAAATAGGACCCTATGTTTTCATCTATTCAACCCGTGGTCTACAGAACGACGGTGGCGATTGAAGCTTGCAGCGAACGGATCCGTGCGCGGCAGGGGCTGGGGAGGATTCGGAGGCGGGCGGTGAGGACGGGGGGACGACGAGGAAGGCCGGCCGGAGGCGGCTTCCCGGGCGAATTCATGGCATCCGGGGCTCCTGTCAGAAAGGAGACAAGGAGATGGGGGAGGATAATAAAACTAGGAAAAGGAGGGGCGACGCAACGAGAGGAGGTCGGACGAGGCGGCGGCTTGCTGTAGCAGATGGCAGCAGGGGGTGCGGCAGCGCGGTGTAGGATGCAGCCACGGCGGTGCTATCCACGAGCGTCATGGGAATGGAGGCAAGCGGCTCGGACATGGTGGGCGATGCAACATGAGAGGAGGAGCACAAAGGTGAGCGCAAGGAAGAGCGAGGCCGAGGGCGGTGCAGCCTCGCCGGGGTCGGGCCGTGACCGCGGGTGTCGGGGATCGGGCGTGGCGCATGGGGCGCCTCCCTGACGACGCGAGGTGGGAGAGAGCGAGGGGATCGGTCCATTTTTTGTGAGGCAGGGGATCGGTCTGGTAGCTAGGTTAAGGGCTAGGCCGTAGGCCAAATGGGCCAGGCGGTTTAGTTGCTGCTCTCTCTCTCTCTCTCCCCCTCTCCCTCTCTCTCCTAACTCTCTTATCTTTTTTCTGGATCACTCAAAACAAAATCCTATATTTTTCTATTTATTAATATAAATAGAGAATCATTAAAAAAGAGGGTTAGGAATGATCTATCAGGAAGGTACTATTTTCCTAGACTTGAAAAAATGCGCTTGTTCCAAGAAAATTAGAAATGGGCAATGCAAGGTTTAAATTCAAACTCATTTGATTTTTTTTGGAGGTTGGTAAATTGATAAAAGAATTAATGGTAAAGTTTGGGGACCAAAATTGAAGTAAAAAAAGGCATGGTATTTCTCTAAAGGCTCAAAAAGGAATTTGGAAAAGCAATTGTATAAAATAGAAGTAAGGCCCAAATGATTTTCTGAAAATGTTCATAGTTTTTAATTTGGTGTGAGTATTTAATGGCATGATGGAATGCAAATGCCAAAAATAATATAAGATAATCATTATAAAATATGCAAGTTAGATGAAGGTGTGGAATTTATCGGCTAAAAGATCAAAAATAATACAAGGGTTGAACCATAGGCAGGCGACATGTCGTGCTACCACGGAGAAGCCCGTCTCTGGCACCCGTCACCGACTCATGAGGAGGACACAAAGTCTGGCATAAAGTAGGGCATTGTCCTCGGTGCTCCTCCAATAATGTTGGATCCGCATGTCCTAGAATCTCACCACTCGACTTAGTCAAGGCCGAGATTCACGTTGCTTGAATGAAGTATGATTTTCGTAACCATGCACGGTTCTATCTAGTCTGGTTTCACAATTTTAGGTCATGGAACAAACCATGTTGGGATGGATAAATGTGAGGTGTATGATTCATCAATATAGGTCAAGCAGGGTCTATCAATCGCTTGAGATCTCTACCATGTCTACGCAAGCCTTATGTGATTTGTTCTCCCATTGCAATGCATGGACGTATTCTCCTAATACATTTGTATTCGTCCGTCGTGGAATTGCCCCTAGAGTTCGCATGAATTACCCCCTATGCCACCGGTAAGTGGAACAAATGATTCGTTTTTTTTCTTTATAAGTCAGCCATTGGTTTTGATTCAATAGGCAGCAATCCCCCAACGAATCACAAGTGCATAGCCACCCCGACTGGTTGGACGCTTGCTCTTCCACTTAGGAGACCCAGATTTGATC
>NC_041382.1:697721322-697723266 GCF_002162155.2 Triticum dicoccoides | reverse complement strand
TTTTCTTACGGCTTTATATCAAAATACTCCGAATGTTTTAATTATAAAAATCACTTATATGCAAACTTTGAAAAAGTGTTAATCATGCATTAAATAAATATTAAACTTGTATAGAAAAAATGTTTCCATTATATACAGAAAAAGTATAGTGCATATAGAAAAAAATAATATTTTTTTCTTTTTTGAAAATGTTAATCATGCATTTAAAAGATGTTAAATGTCCATAGAAAAAAATGTTTCTGATGTATAAGAAAAATGTATACAAAAAAATACAATGTGTATTTAACAAAGTAGACATAAAAAATATAAGCTGTTCAGAAATATTATCATGTATTTGGACAATGTTAAACGTGTATATGAAAAATGTTCCTGATGTATACAAAAAAATTTAGAATGTGTATAAAAAGTAGACATAAAAAATAAATATGTTTTGAAAAATGTTGACCATGAAATTGGAAAGTATTAAAACGTGTATACATAAAATGTTTCTAATGTAGAAAAAAAAGCACAATGTTGCCGATACAAGATTTACGTAAACCAATGGCTTGACTTTAATTTTCATGTTGTTTTAAATTGTTTCCACAATGATTTTTTTAAGAATATCGATGTTGATATACAAACTTGATCATTTGGTATGCATGTCCTTACAAATTGATTGTTTTTGATGGAGCTGTCTAATATGTTTGCAACCAAAATAAGACTTCACTTGGATTACAAATAAAAACACATATATCAGGAAGACAAAAATAATGCTCTTATGCATATGCTATCGTTAATTAATAAAACATACTTTGCTATTTTCATCGTAATGCAAATATTTGTTGGGCATCACCGAGGAGGAACGGCAACAAAAGCGTAAAGAGATACCTGCAACTAGATAGATATTTTTATTGTCTATAAATTGGAAACACCTTGAATACACTTCAAAAATCATCACATCTTTATTTTTTGCGCAATATCATTTAAAATGTTGTTTTTAGTGTGGCATCATCCAAGATTTCAAGAGATTTACTAATGTCTCGAGATTGTGTATGAGAGGAATTTTGTTATCCCATTGAAACGCACGGGCATGTTTGCTAGTAAGTATTAAAAAATATTGAACAATCATTTCAAAAATGTTGAACAAGTGTTCGGACAATGTTGAACGTGTATACAAAAAATGTTGATCACTTACTAAAAAAATTATTACTTTTTTGATCATGTATATAAAAATGTTAATCAAGCATCTCAAAAAACAATGTTGAACAAGTATTTAAAAAATATTAATCAAGCATTTGGGAAATGTTAAATGTGTATAAAAAAGTTGTTGATCATGTATCAATTAAATGATGAAAAAAAAATGATCATGTATGTAAAAGTGTTAATCAAGTATATTAAAAAAAATGTTTAACAAGTGTTTTGAAAATGTTAATCAAGCATTTAAAAATGTTAAAAAGTATGCAAAAAATGTAGACCATGTATTTAAAAAATGTTACAAATGTGTAGGAAAAATGTTGATAATGTATTAAAAAATGTGTCAAAATAAAAATAAACCAGAGAAAAAATAAAATGAAAACTAAAACCAAAGAAGCAAATGCAAAAGAGGAAAAAAGAGAAATGAAACAAAGAGAAACATAGAAAAAGGAGAAAGGAAACAAAAACCGAATAAAAAAAGAAAAAGAAAAGAAATATGGATAAGAACAATGAAAAAATAAAGAGAAATCAAAATGAAAAACAAGAAAAAACCAAAGTATAACAACGAAAAAAAGGAAACTGGAAAAGAAATAAGAAAAGCAAACAAAAACCAAAAGAATACGAAAAAATAAAAAATGGAGAAGACATCAGATAAACAAAAAAACACTGCTCTTCTCCTTCTAGTAGGTCGCAACCTGTTTATTCAATACGAACTTGCTGTTAGCTCAGTGGCAGCAGTGCTGCATAGCAACCAGCAGATCGCAGGACTGA
>NC_041382.1:697703123-697721198 GCF_002162155.2 Triticum dicoccoides | reverse complement strand
GTCAAAGAAAATCATGAATGGGTCGGCACGATAGTTACAGATGCTTCAGTGAGAGAAACTTTTCATCTCGCTTAATGCGATAAATAGTCATCGCAGATAATTTGAGCTTCCGAGGTGACGCGTAGCGAGCTCACAGGCCGAATGGAACCGTCCATGGGTCTGGCTCTCAACGGAAGCAAAGGCTTGGCCTACCTTATTTTCTAACCCACAGGACACAGCCTCGTTTAATTTGAACTTTTGAACAAACCATGTGCGAGCTTCACATGCCTCTTGGCGCCTCCCCAAAAGCTCGAGCTGGGATCTTAATTAACGAGGAGATCGGCCGCGTCTTGTGTTGTTTACGTTAGTTGCACTAAGAAAACTTGTGCCGATGGACAGGGGAAATTTAAAGGGTTCCACACACTGACACACACGACATGTTGTAATATTGTCTACGGTTTGGAGAGTGGAGTATGATCGATCCATATGTTCTTAATATGTGTGGTCAATGTGAAGACACATGCTTTTCTGCCTCTTGGTGGGGATCCAAAGTCAGTAGGAAAGTTAATTACTTTCTCTGTAAACTAATATAAAAATGTTTAGATCACTATTTGAAAGTACTATGTAAAAGTGATTTCTAATCAACATCAACTTTTTGGCCAGTGAATGACTGAACGGGACGACCGGCCGTGTTTATTATTCTGGGGTGAAAGGCCGTCATTGTTAGCTTGATTTAAATCAAAGAAGTGTTGCATCGCCCACAAAACCGGCAGATTAACCATGCCAAGCTTGGCTAGCTCATGTGCAACATTATTAGACTCCCTATTACAATGTTGAATAATAACCATTCCAAAATCACTAATTAACTCATGACACGTTATATTATGATAAATGTTTATTATTCATGCTAGAATTGTATTAACCGGAAACTTAGTACATGTGTGAATACATAGACAAACAAAATATCACTAGTATGCTTCTACTTGACTAGCTCGTTGAATCAATGATGATTATGTTTCCTAACCATAGACATGAGTTGTCATTTGATTAACGAGATCACATCATTAGAGAATGATGTGATTGACTTGACCCAACCGTTAGCTTAGCACGATGATCGTTTAGTTTTTTGCTATTGCTTTCTCCATAACTTATACATGTTTCTATGACTATGAGATCATGCAACTCCCGAATGCCGGAGGAACACTTTGTGTGCTACCGAACGTCACAACGTAACTGAGTAATTATAAAGGTGCTCTACAGGTGTCTCCGATGGTGCTTGTTGAGTTGGCATATATCGAGATTATGATTTGTCACTCCGATTATCGAAGAGGTATCTCTGGGCCCTCTCGGTAATGCACATCACTATAAGCCTTGCAAGCAATGTGACTAATGAATTAGTTATGGGATGTTGCGTTACGGAGCGAGTAAAGAGACTTGCCGGTAACGAGATTGAACTAGGTATTGAGATACCGACGATCGAATATCGGGCAAGTAACATACTGATGACAAAGGGAACAACGTATGTTGTTATGCGGTTTGGCTGATAAAGATCTTCGTAGAATATGTAGGAGCCAATATGAGCATCCAGGTTCCGCTATTGGTTATTGACCGGAGATGTGTCTCGGTCATGTCTACATAGTTCTCGAACCCGTAGGGTCCGCACGCTTAACGTTACGATGACAGTTATATTATGAGTTTATGTGTTTTGATGTACCGAAGGTAGTTCGGAGTCCCGAATGTGATCACGTACATGACGAGGAGTCTCGAAATGGTCGAGACATAAAGATTGATATATTGAACGGCTATATTCGGACACCGGAAGGGTTTCAGGTGATCTCGGAGAAAACTGGAGTGCCGGAGGGGTTATCGAAACCCCCTCGGGGGCTAATGGGCCTTGATGGGCCCTAGTGGAGAGAGAGAGGGGCCGGCCAGGGCAGGCCACACGCCCCCTCCCCTTGAGTCCGAATAGGACAAGGAAAGGAGGGACGACGTCTCCCTTGCCTTTCCCCTCTCCCACTCCTTCCTTCCCCATCCTAGTGGGATTAGGAAAGGGGAGTCCTACTACCACTAGGAGGAGGACTCCTCCTCTTGGCGTGCCCTCCTAGGGTCGGCTGGCCTCCCCCCTTGCTCCTTTATATATGGGAGCAGGGGGCACCCCAGAGACACACAAGTTGATCATTGATCTTTTAGCCGTGTGCGGTGCCCCCCTCCATCATAATCCACCTCGGTCATATCGTAACGGTGTTTAGGCGAAGCCCTGCGTCGGTAGCTTCATCAACACCGTCATCATGCCGCCGTGCTGACGGAAGTCTCCTTCGAAGCTCTACTAGATCGTGAGTTCGTGGGACGTCACCGAGCTGAATGTGTGCAGATCGCAGAGGTGCCGTACGTTCAGTACTAGGATCGGTCGATCGTGAAGACGTACGACTACATCAACCGCGTTGTCATAACGCTTCTGCTTACGGTCTATGAGGTACGTGGACGACACTCTCCCCTCTCGTTGCTATGCATCACCATGATCTTGCATGTGCGTAGGAATTTTTTTGAAATTACTACATTCCCCAACAGTGGTATCCGAGCCAGGTTTATGCGTAGATGTTATATGCATGAGTAGAACACAAAGGAGTTGTGGGCGTGGGTATATACATATTGCTTGCCGTCACTAGTTGTTTCTTGATTCGGCGGTATCGGCCCAGAACGACATTACGCGTACGCTTACGCGAGACTGGTTCTACCGACGTGCTTCGCACATAGGTGGCTGGTGGGTGTCAGTTTCTCCAACTTTAGTTGAATCAGATTCAATGAACAGGGTTCTTTCTGAAGATCAAAAAGCAATCACTATACCACGTTATGGTTTTTGATGCGTAGGTAAGAACGGTTCTTGCTCAGCCCGTAGCAGCCACGTAAAACTTGCAACAACAAAGTAGAGGACATCTAACTTGTTTTTGCAGGGCATGTTGTGATGTGATATGGTCAAGACGTGATGAGATATAAATTGTTGTATGAGATGATCATGTTTTGTTAAAGTTATTGGCAATTGACAAGAGCCTTGTGGTTGTCTCTTTATTGCATAAGATGCAAGCGCCATACAATTGCTTTACTTTATCGCTATGCGATAGCAATAGTTGCAAAAGCAATAGTTGGCGAGACGACCATGTGACGACACGTTGATAGAGATCAAGATGATGGAGATCATGGTGGCATGCCGGTGACGATGGAGATCATGACGGTACTTTGGAGATGGAGATCAAAGGCATAAGATGATGATGGCCATATCATGTCACATATTTTGATTGCATGTGATGTTTATCTTTTATGCATTTTATTTTGCTTAGTACGGCGGTAGCATTATAAGATGACCCTCACTAAATTTCAAGGTATAAGTGTTCTTCCTGAGTATGCACCGTTGCGACAGTTCGTCGTGCCGAGACACCACGTGATGATCAGGTGTGATAAGCTCTACGTTCACATACAACGGGTGCAAGACAGTTTTGCACACACGGAATACTCAGGTTAAACTTGACGAGCCTAGCATATGCAGATATGGCCTCGGAACACTGGAGACCGAAAGGTCGAGCGTGAATCATATAGTAGATATGATCAACATAGTGATGTTCACCATTGAAAACTACTCCATCTCACGTGATGATCGGACATGGTTTAGTTGATTTGGATCACGTGATCATTTAGATGACTAGAGGGATGTCTATCTAAGTGGGAGTTCTTAAGTAATATGATTAATTGAACTTTAATTTATCATGAACTTATTCCTGATAGTATTTGCATAGCTATGTTGTAGATCAATAGCTCGCGATGTAGCTCCCCATTTATTTTTGATATGTTCCTAGAGAAAAACTATGTTGAAAGATGATAGTAGCAATGATGCGGACTAGGTCCATGATCTAAGAATTATCCTCATTGCTGCATAGAAGAATTATGTCCTTGATGCACCGCTAGGTGACGGACCTATTGTAGGAGCAGATACAGACGTTATGAACGTTTGGTAAAGCTCGGCATGATGGCTACTTGATAGTTTAGTGCACCATGCTTTACCGCTTAGAACCGAGACTTCAAAAACGTTTTGAACGCCACAGAGCATATAAAATGTTCTAAGAGTTGAAATTGGTATTTCATACTCATGTCCGTGTCGAGAGGTAGAAGACCACTGACAGTACTTTGCCTACAAGATGGAGGAGAATAGCTCAACTTGTGAGCATGTGCTCAGATTGTCTGGGTACTACAATTGCTTGAATCAAGTGGGAGTTAATCTTTCAGATAAGATAGTAATTGACAAAGTTCTCTAGTCACTATCACCAAGTTACTAGAACATAGTGATGAACTATAATATGTAAGGGATAACGAAAGTAATTCCCAAGCTCTTCGCGATGCTAAAATCGACGAAGGTAGAAATCAAGAAGTAGCATCAAATGTTGATGGTTAACAAGACCACTAGTTTCAAGAAAAAGGGCAAAGGGAAAGAAAGAGGAACTTCAAAGAAGAATAGCAAGCAAGTTGCTACTCCCATGAAGAAGCTCAAAGCTAGACCCAAGCCTGGAACTGAGTGGTTCTACTGCAAAGGAAATGGTCACTGGAAGTGGAACTGCCCTAGATACTTGGCGGATAAGAAGGATGGCAAAGTGAACAAAAGTATATATTTGATATACATGTTATTGATGTGTACTTTACTAGTGTTTATAACAACACCTCAGTATTTGATACTGGTTCAGTTACTAAGAGTAGTAACTCAAAACGGGAGTTGCAAAATAACACAGAGACTAGTTAAGGGTGAGGTGATGATGTGAGTTGGAAGTGATTCCAAGGTTGATAAGATCACCATCGCACACTCACTTTACCTTCGGGATTAGTGTTGAACCTAAAATAAATGTTATTTGGTGTTTGCGTAGAGCATAATATGATTGGATCATGTTTATTGCAATACAGTTATTCATTTAAGTCAAGGATAATTGTTATTCTATTTACATGAATAAAACCTTCTGAGGTCATACACCCAGGTGAATGGTTTATTGAATCTCGATCATAGTAATACACATATTCATAATATTGAAGCCAAAAGATACAAAGTTAATAATGATAGTGCAACTTATATGTGGCACTGCCGTTTAGGTCATATTGGTGTAAAGCGCATGAAGAAACTCCATGCTGATGGGATTTTGGAATCACTTGATTATGAATCATTTGATGCTTGCGAACCATGCCTCGTGGGCAAGATGACTAAAACTCTGTTCTCCGGAACAATGGAGCAAGCAACTGACTTATTGGAAATAATGCATACTGATGTATGCAATCCGATGAGTGTTGAGGCTCGCGGCGGGTATCGTTATTTTCTGATCTCCACAGATGATTTGAGCATATATGGGTATATCTACTTGATGAAACATAAGTCTGAAATATTTGAAAAGTTCAAAGAATTTCAGAGTGAAGTGGAAAATCATCGTAACAAGAAAATAAAGTTTCTGCGATCTGATCGTGGAAGAGAATATTTGAGTTACGAGTTTGGTCTTCATTTGAAACAATGCCGAATAGTTTCGCAACTCACGCCACCCGGAACACCACAACGTAATGGTGTGTCCGAACATCATAACCATACTTTATTAGATATGGTGCAATCTATGATGTCTCTTACCGATTTATCACTATCATTTTGGGGTTATGCATTAGAGACAGCTGCGTTCACGTTAAATAGGGCACCATCTAAATCCGTTGAGACGACACCATATGAATTGTGGTTTAGCAAGAAACCTAAGCCGTTGTTTCTTATAGTTTGGGGATATGATGCTTATGTGAAAAATTTCAACCTAATAAGCTCGAACCCAAATCGGAGAAATGCGTCTTCAAAGGATACCCAAAGGAAACTGTTGGGTACACCTTCTATCACAGATCCGAAGGCAAGATATTCGTTGCTAAGAATGGATCCTTTCTAGAGAAGAAGTTTCTCTTGAAAGAAGTGATTGGGAGGAATGTAAAACTTGATGAGGTAATTGTACCTTCTCCCGAATTGGAAAGTAGTTCATCACAGAAATTAGTTCTAGTGATTTCCTACATCAATTAGTGAGGAAGTTAATGATGATGATCATGAAACTTCATATCAAGTTACTACCGAAGCTCGTAGGTCAATCAGAATACGTTCCGCACCAGAGTGGTACGGTAATCCTGTTCTGGAGGTCATGTTAATTGAGCATGACGAACCTACGAAGTATGAGGAAGCGATGATGAGCCCAGATTCCGCGAAATGGCTTGAAGCCATGAAATCTGAGATGAGATCCATGTATTAGAACAAAGTATGGACTTTGATTGATTGCCCGTTGATTGGTGAGCCATTAAGAATACATGGTTTTTCAAGAGGAAGACAAACACTGATAGTAGTGTTACTATCTACAAAGCTCGAATTGTCACAAAAGGTTTTCGACAAGTTCAAGATGTTGACTACGATGAGATTTTCTCACTCGTATCGATGCTTAAGTCTGTCCGAATCATGTTAGCAATTGCCACATTTTATGAAATGTGGCAAATGGATGTCAAAACTGCATTCCTTAATGGATTTCTTAAAGAAGAGTTGTATATGATTCAACAAGAAGGTTTTGTCAATCCTAAAGGTGCTAATAAAGTGTGCAAACTCCAGTGATCCATCTATGGACTGGTGCAAGCATCTCAGAGTTGGAATATATACTTTGATAATGTGATCAAAGCATATGGTTTTATACAGACTTGCGGTGAAGCCTGTATTTACAAGAAAGTGAGTGGGAGCACTACAACATTTCTGATAAGTATATGTGAATGACATATTGTTGATCAGAAATAATGTAGAATTTTCTGGAAAGCATAAAGGAGTGTTTGAAAAGAGTTTTTCAAAGAAAGACCTCGATGAAGCTACTTACATATTGAGCATCAAGATCTATAGAGATAGATCAAGACGCTTGATATATTTTCAATGAGTACATACCTTGACAAGATTTTGAATTAAAAGTCAAAGAAGGAGTTCTTGCCTGTGTTGCAAGGTGTGAAGTTGAATAAAAGACTCAAAACCCAACCACGATAGAAAATAGAAAGAGAAGGAAAAGTCATTCCCTATGCCTCAGTCATAGGTTCTATAAAGTAAGCTATGCTGTGTACCAGACCTATTGTGTACCTCACCATAAGTTTGGCAAGAGGGTACAATAGTGATCCAAGAGTGGATCACTGGACAGCGGTCAAAAATATCCTTAGTGTAATAAGGAAATGTTTCTCGGTTATGGAGGTGACAAAGGGTTCACTGTAAAGAGTTACGTCAATGCAAGATTTGACACTGATTTGGATAACTCTAAGTCTCGATCTAGATACATATCGAAAGTGGGAGCAATTAGCTAGAGTAGCTCCGTGCAAAGCATTGTAGACATAGAAAATTTGCAAAATACATATGGATCTGAATGTGGCAGACCCGTTGACTAAATTTCTCTCACAAGCAAAAAATGATCACTCTTTGGGTGTCAATCACATAGCGATGTGAACTAGATTATTGACTCTAGTAAACCCTTTGGGTGTTAGTCACATGGAGATGTGAACTAATCACATAAAGATGTGAACTATTGGTGTTAAATCACATGACGATGTGAACTAGATTATTGACTCTAGCGCAAGTGGGAGACTGAAGGAAATATTCCCTAGAGGCAATAATAAAGTTGTTATTTATATTTCCTTATATCATGATAAATGTTTATTATTCATGCTAGAATTGTATTAACTGGAAACTTAGTACATGTGTGAATACATAGACAAACAAAATGTCACTAGTATGCCTCTACTTGACTAGCTCGTTAAATCAATGATGGTTATGTTTCCTAACCATAGACATGAGTTGTCATTTGATTAACGAGATCACATCATTAGAGAATGATGTGATTGACTTGACCCAACCGTTAGCTTAGCATAATGATCGTTTAGTTTTTTGCTATTGCTTTCTCCATAACTTATACATGTTTCTATGACTATGAGATCATGCAACTCCCGAATGCCGGAGGAACACTTCGTGTGCTACCAAACGTCACAACATAAGTGGGTGATTATAAAGGTTCTCTACAGGTGTCTCCGGTGGTGTTTGTTGAGTTGGCATAGATCGAGATTAGGATTTGTCACTCCGATTGTCGGAGAGGTATCTCCGGGCCCTCTCGATAATGCACATCACTATAAGCCTTGCAAGCAATGTGACTAATGAGTTAGTTACGGGATGTTGCACTACGGAACGAGTAAAGAGACTTGCCGGTAACAAGATTGAACTAGGTATTGAGATACCGACGATCGAATCTCGAGCAAGTAACATACCGATGACAAAGGGAACAACGTATGTTGTTATGCGGTTTGACCGATAAAGATCTTCGTAGAATATGTAGGAGCCAATATGAGCATCAAGGTTCCGCTATTGGTTATTGATCGGAGATGTGTCTCGGTCATGTCCACATAGTTCTCGAACCCATAGGGTTCGCACGCTTAACTTTCTATGACGATTTGTATTATGAGTTTATGTGTTTTGATGTACCGAAGGTTGTTCGGAGTCCCGGATGTGATCACGGACATGACGAGGAGTCTCGAAATGGCCGAGACATAAAGATTGATATATTGGACGGCTATATTCAGACACCGAAAGGGTTTCGGGTGATCTCGGAGAAAACCGGAGTGTCAGAGGGGTTACCGGAACCCCCGAGGGGCTAATGGGCCTTGATGGGCCCTAGCTGAGAAAGAGAGGGGCCGGCCAGGGTAGGCCACGCGCCCCCTCCCCTTGAGTCTGAATAGGACAAGGAAAGGGAGGGGGCAGCGTCCCCGTTGCCTTTCCCCTCTCCCACTCCTTCCTTCCCCCTCCTAGTGGGACTAGGAAAGGGGAGTCCTACTCCCACTAGGAGGACTCCTCTTGGCGCGCCCTCCTAGGGCCGTCCGGCCTCCCCCTTGCTCCTTTATATACGGGGGCAGGGGGCACCCCACAGACACACAAGTTGATCATTGATCTTTTAGCCGTGTGCGGTGCCCCCCTCCACCATAATCCACCTCGGTTATATCATAGTGGTGCTTAGGCGAAGCCATGTGTCGGTAGCTTCATCAACACCGTCATCACGCCATCGTGCTGACGGAACTCTCCTTCAAAGCTCTACTAGATCATGAGTTTGTGGGACGTCACCGAGCTGAACGTGTGCAGATCGCAGAGGTGCCGTACGTTCGGTACTAGGATCGGTCGATCGTGAAGACTTACGACTACATCAACCGCATTGTCATAACGCTTCCGCTTACGATCTATGAGGGTACGTGGAGGACACTCTCCCCTATCGTTGCTATGCATCACCATGATCTTGCATGTGCGTAGGATTTTTTTTAAAATTACTATGTTCCCCAACACTATCGTCATCGACTCGGAACATGCAGAGTTGTTGGCGTGTCGGCGTGGTATCCAGCTTGCTATTGAGGTGGGCACGAGGAAGATTGTCCTCAAGACAGACAACCAGGGCGTGATGCAGGATCTGTTGAGTTCAGAGCTGGTTAGATCCTGGTATGTTCCTCTTGTGCCTCTTGATCAGGATGAATTTCATGTGGTTTGGGCTAGACGCTCCACCAATCGGGCGGCGCACAACCTAGCTAGAGATAGTTGCCTTAATAAATTCTGTGAAAGTTGGTTTTATGTCCCTCCAGTTTGTATTCGAGACATTATCATGGCTGAGGCCACTTAGTTAATAAAAAGGCAGCAAGATTGACTCTTAAAAAAGTTAGGGTTCCTTTGTCCGCCGCCGATCCGCCTTGTCTTCGGTGGATGGGGACGCGGTGGATCCTGGCACTTCCCGGCGAGAGGGCTTCGTTTTTAGACGTATATTTTAGTTTTCTTAGGGTTTGTGTCCTGCTCAGGAAAATGAGACAGCGGCAGCTCCCTAAAGATGGAATAAGGTTCTCCCCGTCTAGCATTTATTTCGGTGATGCATCGACGGAGGGCGTTGATGTTGGGGATCGTAGCAGAAATTTAAAATTTTCTACACATCACCAAGATCAATCTATGGAGTAATCTAGCAACGAGGGGAAGGAGAGTGCATCTACATACCCTTGTAGATCACTAAGCGGAAGCGTTCAAGTGAACGGGTTGATGGAGTCGTACTCGTCGTGATCCAAATCACCGATGATCCTAGCGCCGAACGGACGGCACCTCTGCTTTCAACACACGTACAGCCCGGTGACGTCTCCTACACCTTGATCCAGCAAGGGGAGAAGGAGAGGTTGGGGAAGACTCCATCCAGCAGCAACACGATGACGTGGTGGTGGTGGAGGAGCGCGGGACTCCAGCAGGGCTTCGCCAAGCACTACGAGAGACGAGGAGGAAGAGGGGTAGGGCTGCGCCAACAGGGGAAAGACTTCATCTAGTTGGGCTGCCCCTTTGCCTCCACTATATATAGGGGGAGAGGGAGGGCTGCGCCCCCACCTAGGGTTTCCACCCTAGGGGTGGCGGCAGCCCCAATCCCCATCTGGGGTGGCGGCCAAGTGGGGGGGGAGAGGGAGGCGCACCAGGCATGGGCCTTAGGGCCCATCTGCCCTTAGGGTTTGCCCCCTCTTCCCCTCAGGCGCATGGGCCTTGGTGGGGAGGCGCCCCAGCCCACCTAGGGGCTGGTCCCTTCTCACACTTGGCTCATGTATGCCTCCGGGGCCCGTGGCCCCTCCCGGTGGACCCCCGGACCCCTCCGGTGGTCCCGATACACTACCGGTGATGCCCGGAACACTTCCGGTGGCCATAACCGTACTTCCTATATATCAATCTTTACCTCTGGCCCATTTCGGAACTCCTCGTGACATCCGGGATCTCATCTGGGACTCCGAACAACATTCAGTAACTGTGTACATACTTTCCCTATAACCCTAGCGTCATCGAACCTTAAGTGTGTAGACCCTACGGGATCAGGAGTCATGCAGACATGGCCGAGACAACTCTCCGGTCAATAACCAACAGCGGGATCTGGATACCCATGTTGGCTCCCACATGTTCCACGATGATCTCATCGGATGAACCACGATGTCAAGGATTCAATCAATCCCGCATTCAATTCCCTTTGTCCAGCGGTACGATACTTGCCCGAGATTCGATCGTCGGTATCCCGATACCTTGTTCAATCTCGTTACCGGCAAGTGTCTTTACTCGTTCCGTAACACATCATCCCGTGATCAACTCCTTGGTCACATTATGCACATTATGATGATGTCCTACTGAGTGGGCCCAGAGATACCTCTCCGTTTACACGGAGTGACAAATCCCAGTCTCGATTCGTGCCAACCCAATAGACACTTTCGGAGATACCTGTAGTGTACCTTTATAGCCACCCAGTTACGTTGGGACGTTTGGCACACCCAAAGCACTCCTACGGTATCCGGGAGTTGCACAATCTCATGGTCTAAGGAAATGATACTTGACATTAGAAAAGCTTTAGCAAACGAACTACACGATCTTGTGCTAGGCTTAGGATTGGGTCTTGTCCATCACATCATTCTCCTAATGATGTGATCCCGTTATCAACGACATCCAATGTCCATGGTCAGGAAACCGTAACCATCTATTGATCAACGAGCTAGTCAACTAGAGGCTTACTAGGGACATGGTGTTGTCTATGTATCCACACATGTATCTGAGTTTCCTATCAATACAATTCTAGCATGGATAATAAATGATTATCATGAACAATGAAATATAATATAATAATAACTAATTTATTATTGCCTCTAGGGCATATTTCCAACAGTCTCCCACTTGCACTAGAGTCAATAATCTAGTTCACATCGCCATGTGATTAACACTCACAGGTCACATCGTCATGTGAACAACATCCAAGAGTCTACTAGACTCAATGTTCTAGTTCACATCACTATGTGATAAACACTCAAAGAGTCCTGGGTTTGATCATGTTATGCTTATGAGAGAGGTTGTAGTCAATGGGTCTTTCCATATTCAGATCCCTATGTATTTCGCAAAACTTTATGGATATCGTAGATGCCGCTACCATGTTCCACTTGGAGCTATTCCAAATTATTGCCCCATTATACGTATCCGGTATCTCTACTCAGAGCTATCCAGATAGGTGTTAAGCTTGCATCGACGTAACTCTTTACGTCGAACTCTTTATCACCTCCATAACCGAGAAACCTTTCCTTATTCCTCTAAGGATAATTTTTGACCGCTATCCGGTGATCCACTCCTAGATCACCTTTGTACCCTCTTGCCCGACATGTGGCAAGGCACACATCAGGTGCGGTACTCAGCATGGCATACTGCATAGAGCCTATGACAAAAGCATAGGGGACGGCCTTCGTCCTTCCTCTTTCTTCTGCCGTGGTCAAGCTTTGAGTCTTACTCAACTTCACACCTTACAACTCAGGTAAGAACCCCTTCTTTGACTGATCTATTTTGAACTCCTTCAAAAACATGTCAAGGTGTGCATTCTTTGAAAGTATCATCAGGCGTTTTGATCTATCTCTATAGATCTTGATGCCCAATATGTAAGCAGCTTTATCCAGGTCTTCCTTTGAAAATCACTCTTCAAACAACTGTTTATGCTTTCCAAAAATTCTACATCATTTCCAATCAACCATACGTCATCCACATATACTTATCAGAAATGTTGTAGTGCTCCCACTCACTTTCTTGTAAATACAAGTTTCTAGCAAACATTGTATAAACCTAAAAGCTTTGATCACTCCATCAAAACATATATTCCGATTCCGAGATGCTTGCTCTAGTCCATAGAAGGATTGCTGGAGCCAGCATACCTTTTAGCATCCTTGGGATCGAAAAAACCTTTTATTGTATCACATACACCTTTTCTTACGAAAACTGGTAAGAAAACTTGTTTTGACATCCATTTGTAAGATTTCATAATCGAAAAATACAGCTAATGCTAACATGATTCCGACGGACTTAAGCATCGCTACGGGTGAGAAATTCTCATCGTAGTCAACTCCTTGAACTTGTGAAAAGACTCTTTCCCACAAGTCGAGCTTCATAAACGGTAACATTACCGCCCACGTCCGTCTTCTTCTTAAAGACCCATTTATCTCAATGGCTTGCCGATCATCGGGCAAGTCCACCAAAGTCCATACTTTGTTCTGATATATGGATCCTATCTCGGATTTCATGGCTTCTAACCATTTGTTGGAATACGGGCCCACCATCGCTTCTCCATAGATCGTAGGTTCATTGTTGTCTAACAACATGATATCTAAGACAGGATTACCGTACCGCTTAGGATTAGTACATGTCCTTGTCGACCTACGAGGTTCGATAGCAACTTGATCCGAAGCTTCATGATCACTATCATTAACTTCCTAGTCAACAGACGTAGGCGCCACAGAAAACATCTTCTGTGTTGCATCACTCTCTGGTTGAAGTAAAGGTTCAACAACCTCATCAAGTTCTATCTTCCTCCCACTCAATTCTTTCGAGAGAAACTCCTTCTCGAGAAAGGACCCGTTCTTAGCGACAAACAATTTGCCCTCGGATCTGAGATAGAAGGTATATCCAACTGTCACCCTTGGGTATCCTATGAAGATGTGTTTGTCTGCTTTGGGTTCGAGCTTCTCCGGCTGAATCCCTAAGCATCGCATCCCCAAACATTAAGAAACAACAACTTTGGTTTCTTGCCAAACCAATGTTCATATGACGTCGTCTCAACGGACTTAGATGGTGTCCTATCTAAAGTGAATGCAGTTGTCTCTAACGCATAACCTCAAAATGAAAACGGTAGATTGGTAAGAGACATCATAGATTGCACCATATCTCATAGGGTTCGATTACGACGTCCGGACACACCATTACCTTGTGGTGTTCCAGGTGGCTTCAACTATGAAACAATTCCATAATGTCTTAAGTGATTGCCAAACTCATAACTCAGAAAATCCCCTTTTGATCAGATCGTAGGAACATGATCTTATTGTTATGATGATTCTTAACTTCACTCTGAAATCGCTTGAACTTTTCAAACGTTTCAGACTTGTGCTTCATTAAGTAAATCTACTCAAATCGTCAGTGAAGATGAGAAAATAGCGATATCCACCGCACGCTCCAATTCTCATTGGATCACACACGTCTGCATGTATGATTTCCAACGGTACTAACGCGGGTGCCTGTGGTACTACCGCTCTCCAGGGAGCAGTACTACTGCAAGCCCATCAACAGCAGCGAGGACAAGGCAAAGAGGATAAACGGAGGATGCTCCAAAGTGCAGGGGAAAGGAGGGGACAAGGAAGAAAACGTGTACGTGATGATTCCACCCGAACCTTTCCGACGCGGACCCCCTCTTAATAGTACGGCTTTCCTATGACTCAAATCCACCAAAAGGAAACGTAGAAAAATGCCGTCTTCAATAGTGTTCGAGGGACACCAACCCATCTTGTGCCTAGCGATGAAATGTCTGGGAAACTCAAGACACACGATTAGTCCGCAAAAGCATTGTCATCGATCACCAAAACACCTTAGGGATAAATATGCCTTTACAATCTCCCCCTTTTTGGTGGATTGATGACAATACGGGATTTGCAAAGGGAAATAATATTAAGCAAACGCAAACCCCTCCTCTCTAGAATGTAGACGGGCCCCCTAGATGTGTGCCAACTAGATGGGTGCTTTGGACTGCACGGCACACATACTAGGATCAAAGCTCCCCCTATATTACAGAGACAAGGCATATCTTGCAATAGTAAGGCTAACACTAGACAAGATAGCAAATACGAGCATAGCATAAGTAGCACAATCATGAGCTCAGTAAGATAGAATAGAGTGCATATGTCTTACACCATATGAAGGATAAGTCTCAAAGGCGCAAACCAAACCAAAACAACAAAGGTCCAAACTAGAAAGCAAACATCAAACACTACACGACTCGCAAGCATGCAAATCCCTACACTTTCCCCCCTTTGGCATCGAGACACCAAAAAGGAAGAGAGGACACCTACACACAAGGGGTGGCTCAGGCAGAGAAATCATCCCAACGCTCCTCGTGCTCCGCGTCAGACTCGGCGGCGGGGACGGGCTCCTCGATGTCCTCCTCAGAACTAGTCCACTTGAAGCCTTGCTTCGCCATCCATTCAGCCTCTAGCGTGATGGCATCCTCAGAACCGCCAGAGACGTCCTCTCCAAAGAGCCTCATAACCTTCTTGTCGCAGCGGCGACTCTCCTTGGATGACACATGAGTCCTGTACTGCCCCTTTGCTTGCATGCAGAAAATAGTCTTCATCTTGTCCTTCAGCTTCTTGGCCCACGAGGGCTCAGAGGAAGGTTGGGAAGACCTAGCAGCATGGTCCTTAGCAACATCCTCTGCTCGAGTCTCCACCTCATCAACACCCCTCCTAGCAGCAGACGTCTCAACACGAGTAGTAGTGTTGGCCCAGTTGGGCTTGACGCGGAGACTGATGGACTCATGTCGAATCCAGTCTGGAGCAAGGAACTCATCACCAGGGTACATCTTCTCCCAAGTCATGGAGATCAACAGAAATAGGTATGGTCCATAGATAGGTACCTTGCGGGTGTACACCGCAAACCGAGGCTCACACCACATGATGTGTGAGACATCAAGTGGCTGAGTCTGAGACGTACGAGCCTCCTCGCACAAGAGCATCATGTCCACCAGATAGGCATGAACCTTGTCCTTGTCACCAATGTGAGGGAACAGAGTGTTGCGGAGGATGCGATGCATGATATCCAGAAAAGAGTTCAGCACCCAAGTCGACTTGCCACTGGGAAGCACCTTCTCAACATAGAACAGCTGAAGCTTGCTCTTGCTAGCAGACTCAGAATTGGCGTGGGGGCAAACACCAACGGGTGTGTGGAGCCCGTCATCAGGAATGTGGAGCAGATCCATGAACTCCTTCCAGGTAGCAGTCAACTGATGGCCATTGGTCATCCAGGTCATCCTCCGCTCATCCCCGGGGTGAAAGTGAACTGAGGCAAAGAACTGACAGATAAGCTCAGGGTCATAGTCAAGGTGGAAAGAGATCACATGTTCAATACCGAACTACTCCACCAAATCCAGAGCTTCTCCAAAGTAGTCACGAAACTTGTCCTTCCTCAAGTGATTCATGTCTATCCACTTGATATCCACGTAGGTGTTTTGCTTGTTCTTGATGACATCCAGATAAATGAGAGCCTGCTGCTTGGTCCAAAAAAACTCATTGCCTCTGAGGATAGCACGAGCATTCACATAAGGGTTGATCTTTCGGTGTTCGATGTACTCAGTGAGGGGAATCTCGTCCATGCCCTTAGCAGGTTCCTTTTGCTTGCTGGCAGTGGTCTTGACATTGCGCTTGGGGGCACTGGAGCCCTCTGGTGCTTCATCTTGAGGATTGCGCAGTCGCTTGGAGCCAGTGTCATGACTGGGATTGGAACGGCGAGAGCCACCACCTAAGACACAAGAGAAAGCACACACAAAGAGCGAGAAGAATCAATGCAAAGACCACGGCAAAGCAAGGGAAACAGGTAGAAAGCATACGGGATAAATGCCACGAGGAAGATGGGACAACAACGGCAGTGCCGCCTGGTCGTGCGGTACTAAAATTTTAGTACCACTCCTAGTCGCGGTAGTACCATGTGAGGATACGGTAGTACCGTGGCTTGGAGCGGTAGTAAGACCTTAGTGCCACAGAACATGCGGTAGTACCGCACCGAACGGGCGGTAGTACCGGACAAGCGGTAGTATCGCACTAGAAGCACGGTAGTACCGCACTGCGTCAGATCCGAACCTACATTTGAATCTGAGAAGACGCGCGAAACCACGGCGGAACTACAGTTGATCAAATCTACCACGGGACAATATATCAAGTATAATTTTGTTGGAAATATGCCCTAGAGGCAATAATAAAAGCATTATTATTATATTTCCTTGTTCATGATAATTGTCTTTATTCATGCTATAATTGTGTTATCCGGAAATCGTAATACATGTGTGAATAACAGACACCGACATGTCCCTAGTGAGCCTCTAGTTGACTAGCTCGTTGATCAACAGATAGTCATGGTTTCCTGACTATGGACACTGGATGTCATTGATAACGAGATCACATCATTGGGAGAATGATGTGATGGACAAGACCCAATCCTAAACATAGCACAAGATCGTATAGTTCGTTTGCTAGAGTTTTCCAATGTCAAAGTATCTTTTCCTTAGACCATGAGATCGTGTAACTCCCGGATACCGTAGGAGTGCTTTGGGTATGCCAAACATCACAACGTAACTGGGTGACTATAAAGGTAGACTACGGGTATCTCCGAAAGTGTCTGTTGGGTGACATGGATCAAGACTGGGATTTGTCACTCCGTATGACGGAGAGGTATCACTGGGCCCACTCGGTAATGCATCATCATAATGAGCTCAGAGTGACCAAGTGTCTGGTCATGGGATCATGCATTACGGTACGAGTAAAGTGACTTGCCGGTAACGAGATTGAACGAGGTATTGGGATACCGACGATCGAATCTCGGGCAAGTAACATATCGATAGACAAAGGGAATAGCGTACGGGATTGATTAAATCCTCGACATCGTGGTTCATCCGATGAGATCATCGTGGAGCATGTGGGAGCCAACATGGGTATCCAGATCCCGCTGTTGGTTATTGACCGGAGAGTCGTCTGGGTCATGTCTGCTTGTCTCCCGAACCCGTAGGGTCTACACACTTAAGGTTCGGTGACGCTAGGGTTATGAAGATATGTATATGCAGAAACCCGAATGTTGTTCGGAGTCCCGGATGAGATCCCGGACGTCACGAGGAGTTCCGGAATGGTCCGGAGGTAAAGAATTATATATAGGAAGTGCTATTTCGGGCATCGGGACAAGTTTCAGGGTTATTGGTATTGTACCGGGACCACCGGAAGGGTCTCGGGGGTCCACCGGGTGGGGCCACCTGTCCCGGGGGGCCACATGGGCTGTAGGGGGTGCGCCTTGGCCTAGATGGGCCAAGGGCACCAGCCCCTATAGGCCCATGCGCCTAGGGTTTCCACCATGGAAGAGTCCATGTGGTGGAAGGCACCCCTAGGTGCCTTGGGGGGGAGGGAAACCTCCCCTTGGCCGCCGCCCCCCCTAGTAGATCTCATCTACTAGGG
>NC_041382.1:697664099-697702891 GCF_002162155.2 Triticum dicoccoides | reverse complement strand
ACACCAGCCCCTGGCGCCTCCACCTCCCCCCGTTACGTCTCTCCCTCGTAGTCTCGGCGAAGCCCTGCTGCTGTGACGCCCTGCATCCACCACCACGCCGTCGTGCTGCTGGATCTTCATCAACCTCTCCTTCCCCCTTGCTGGATCAAGAAGGAGGAGACGTCTCCCGTCCCATACGTGTGTTGAACGCGGAGGTGCCGTCCGTTCGGCGCTGGTCATCGGTGATTTGGATCACGTCGAGTACGACTACATCATCACCGTTCTTTTGAACGCTTCCGTGCGCGATCTACAAAGGTATGTAGATGCATCTAATCACTCGTTGCTAGATGAACTCCTAGATGATCTTGGTGAAACGAGTAGGAATTTTTTTTTCTGCAACGTTCTCCAACAGTGGCATCATGAGCTAGGTCTATGCGTAGTTCTTCTTGCGCGAGTAGAACACAATTTGTTGTGGGCGTAGATTTGTCAACTTTCTTGCCGTTACTAGTCCTTTCTTGCTTCAGCGGTATTGTGGGATGAAGCGGCTCGGACCAACCTTACACATACGCTTACGTGAGACCGGTTCCACCGACTAACATGCACTAGTTGCATAAGGTGGCTGGCGGGTGTCTGTCTCTCCTACTTTAGTTGGAGCGGAATCGATGAACAGGGTCCTTATGAAGGGTAAATAGAAGTTGACAAATCACGTTGTGGCTTTTACGTAGGTAAGAAAACGTTCTTGCTAGAACCCTAATTCAGCCACGTAAAACTTGCAACAACAATTAGAGGACGTCTAACTTGTTTTTGCAGCAAGTGGTTTGTGATATGATATGGCCAAAGTTGTGATGAATGATCTATATGTGATGTATGAGATGTTCATGCTATTGTAATAGGAATCACGACTTGCATGTCGATGAGTATGACAACCGGCAGGAGCCATAGGAGTTGTCTTTATTCTTTTATATGACCTGCGTGTCATCAAGAAACGCCATGTAAATTACTTTACTTTATTGCTAAACGCGTTAGCCATAGTAGTAGAAGTAATGGTTGGCGAGCAACTTCATGGAGACACAATGATGGAGATCATGATGATGGAGATCATGGTGTCAAGCCGGTGACAAGATGATCATGGAGCCCCAAGATGGAGATCAAAGGAGCTATGTGATATTGGCCATATCATGTCACGTTTATTATTTGATTGCATGTGATGTTTATCATGTTTTGCATCTTGTTTACTTAGAACGACGGTAGTAAATAAGGTGATCCCTCATACTAATTTCAAGAAGTGTTCCCCCTAACTGTGCACCGTTGCGACAGTTCGCTGTTTCAAAACACCACGTGATGATCGGGTGTTTTATTCAGACGTTCACATACAACGGGTGTAAGACAGATTTACACATGCAAACACTTAGGTTGACTTGACGAGCCTAGCATGTACAGACATGGCCTCGGAACACGGAAGACCGAAAGGTCGAGCATGAGTCGTATAGAAGATACGATCAACATGAAGATGTTCACCGATGTTGACTAGTCCGTCTCACGTGATGATCAGACACGGTCTAGTTTAACTCGGATCATGTAATACTTAGATGACTAGAGGGATGTCTAATCTAAGTGGGAGTTCATTAATAATTTGATTAGTTGAACTTAATTATCATGAACTTAGTCTAAATATTTTACAATATGTCTTGTAGATTAAATGGCCAACGTAGTCCTCAACTTCAACGCGTTCCTAGAGAAAACCAAGCTGAAAGACGATGGCAGCAACTATACGGACTGGGTCCGGAACCTGAGGATCATCCTCATAGCTGCCAAGAAAGATTATGTCCTACAAGCACCGCTTGGTGACGCACCCGTTCTCCCTGCAGAACAAGATGTTATGAACGCTTGGCAGGCACGTTTCGATGACTACTCCCTCGTTCAGTGCAGCATGCTTTACAGCCTAGAGCCGGGGCTCCAAAATCGTTTTGAGAGACATGGAGCATATGAGATGTTCGAAGAGCTGAAAATGGTTTTCCAAGCTCATGCCCGGGTCGAGAGATATGAAGTCTCCGACAAATTCTTCAGTTGTAAGATGGAGGAAAACAGTTCTGTCAGTGAGCACATACTCACTATGTCTGGGTTGCATAACCGCTTGACTCAGCTGGGAGTTAATCTCCCGGATGATGCGGTCATTGACAGAATCCTCCAGTCGCTTCCACCAAGCTACAAGAGCTTTGTGATGAACTTCAATATGCAGGGGATGGAAAAGACCATTCCTGAAGTATTTGCTATGCTGAAATCAGCAGAGGTAGAAGTCAGGAAGGAACATCAAGTGTTGATGGTCAATAAAACCACTAAGTTCAAGAAAGGCAAGGGTAAAAAGAACTTCAAGAAGGACGGCAAGGAGGTTGCCGCGCCCGGCAAGCAAGCTGCCGGGAAGAAGCCAAAGAATGGACCCAAGCCCGAGACTGAGTGCTTTTATTGCAAGGGAAGCGGTCACTGGAAGCAGAACTGCCCTAAGTACTTAGCGGATAAGAAGGCCGGCAAAACAAAAGGTATATGTGATATACATGTAATTGATGTGTACCTTACTAGTGCCCGTAGTGGCTCCTGGGTATTTGATACCGGTGCAGTTGCTCACATTTGTAACTCAAAGCAGGGGCTGCGGAATAAGCGGAAACTGGCAAAGGACGAGGTGACGATGCGCGTCGGGAATGGTTCAAAGGTCAATGTGATCGCCGTCGGCACGCTACTTCTGCATCTCCCTTCGGGATTAGTTTTAAACCTTAATAATTGTTATTTAGTGCCAGCTTTGAGCATGAACATTGTATCAGGATCTCGTTTAATTTGAGATGGCTACTCTTTTAAATCTGAGAATAATGGTTGTTCCATTTTTATGAGAGATATGTTTTATGGTCATGCTCCTATGGTGAATGGTTTATTCTTTATGAATCTCGAACGTGATGCTACACATGTTCATAATGTGAGTGCCAAAAGAAGTAAGGTTGATAATGATAGTCCCACATACCTGTGGCACTGCCGCCTTGGTCACATAGGTGTCAAACGCATGAAGAAGCTCCATGCTGATGGACTTTTAGAGTCTCTTGATTATGAATCATTTGACACATGCGAACCATGCCTTATGGGTAAAATGACCAAGACTCCGTTCTCAGGAACAATGGAGCGAGCAACCGACTTATTGGAAATCATACATACTGATGTGTGCGGTCCAATGAGTGTTGAGGCTCGCGGTGGCTATCGTTATGTTCTCACCCTCACTGATGATTTAAGTAGGTATGGGTATATCTACTTAATGAAACACAAGTCTGAAACCTTTGAAAAGTTCAAGGAATTTCAGAGTCAGGTTGAAAATCAACGTGACAGGAAAATCAAGTTTCTACGATCAGATCGTGGAGGAGAATACTTGAGTCACGAGTTTGGCACACACTTAAGAAAATGTGGAATAGTTTCACAACTCACGCCGCCTGGAACACCTCAGCGTAATGGTGTGTCCGAACGTCGTAATCGCACTCTATTAGATATGGTGCGATCTATGATGTCTCTTACCGATTTACCGCTATCCTTTTGGGGCTATGCTTTAGAGACTGCCGCATTCACTTTAAATAGGGCTCCGTCGAAATCCGTTGAGACGACACCGTATGAATTATGGTTTGGGAAGAAACCTAAGCTGTCATTTCTAAAAGTTTGGGGATGCGATGCTTATGTCAAGAAACTTCAACCTGAAAAGCTCGAACCCAAGTCGGAAAAATGCGTCTGCATAGGATACCCAAAAGAAACTATTGGGTACACCTTCTACCTCAGATCCGAAGGCAAGATCTTTGTTGCCAAGAATGGGTCCTTTCTGGAGAAAGAGTTTCTCTCGAAAGAAGTAAGTGGGAGGAAAGTAGAGCTTGATGAAGTATTACCTCTTGAACCGGAAAATGGCGCAACTCAAGAAAATGTTCCTGAGGTGCCTGCACCGACTAGAGAGGAAGTTAATGACAATGATCAAGATACTTCTGATCAAGCCCCTACTGAAATTCGAAGGTCCACAAGGACACGTTCCGCACCAGAGTAGTACGGCAACCCTGTCTTGGAAATCATGCTGTTAGACAACGGTGAACCTTCGAACTATGAAGAAGCGATGGCGGGCCCGGATTCCGACAAATGGCTAGAAGCCATGAAATCCGAGATAGGATCCATGTATGAAAACAAAGCATGGACTTTGACTGACTTGCCCGTTGAGCGGCGAGCCATAGAAAATAAATGGATCTTTAAGAGGAAGACAGACGCGGATGGTAATGTGACCATCTATAAAGCTCGGCTTGTCGCTAAGGGTTATCGACAAGTTCAAGGGGTTGACTACGATGAGACTTTCTCACCGGTAGCGAAGCTGAAGTCCGTCCGAATCATGTTAGCAATTGCCGCATTCTATGATTACGAAATATGGCAAATGGACGTCAAAACGGCATTCCTTAATGGTTTCCTTAAGGAAGAATTGTATATGATGCAGCCGGAAGGTTTTGTCGATCCTAAGAATGCTGACAAAGTGTGCAAGCTCCAACGCTCGATTTATGGGCTGGTGCAAGCATCTCGGAGGTGGAACATTCGCTTTGATGAGATGATCAAAGCGTTTGGGTTTACACAGACTTATGGAGAAGCCTGCGTTTACAAGAAAGTGAGTGGGAGCTCTGTAGCATTTCTCATATTATATGTAGATGACATACTTTTGATGGGAAATGATATAGAACTCTTGGACAGCATCAAGGCCTACTTGAATAAAAGTTTTTCAATGAAGGACCTTGGAGAAGCTGCTTATATATTAGGCATCAAAATCTATAGAGATAGATCGAGATGCCTCATAGGTCTTTCACAAAGCACATACCTTGATAAGATATTGAAGAAGTTCAATATGGATCAATCCAAGAAGGGGTTCTTGCCTGTGTTACAAGGTATGAAATTGAGCTCAGCTCAATGTCCGACCACGGCAGAAGATATAGAAGAGATGAGCGTCATCCCCTATGCCTCAGCCATAGGTTCTATTATGTATGCCATGCTGTGTACCAGACCTGATGTTAACCTTGCCGTCAGTTTGGTAGGAAGGTACCAAAGTAATCCCGGCAAGGAACACTGGACAGCGGTCAAGAATATCCTGAAGTACCTGAAAAGGACTAAGGAAATGTTTCTCGTTTATGGAGGTGACGAAGAGCTCGTCGTAAAGGGTTACGTCGACGCTAGCTTCGACACAGATCTGGATGACTCTAAGTCACAAACTGGAAACGTGTATATTTTGAATGGTGGGGCAGTAAGCTGGTGCAGTTGCAAGCAAAGCGTCGTGGCAGGATCTACATGTGAAGCGGAGTACATGGCAGCCTCGGAGGCAGCACATGAAGCAATATGGGTGAAGGAGTTCATCACCGACCTAGGAGTCATACCCAATGCGTCGGGGCCGATCAAGCTCTACTGTGACAACACTAGAGCTATTGCACTTGCCAAGGAGCCCAGGTTTCACAAGAAGACAAGGCACATCAAGCGTCGCTTCAACTCCATTCGTGAAAATGTTCAAGATGGAGACATAGAGATTTGTAAAGTACATACGGACCTGAATATAGCAGATCCGTTGACTAAACCTCTCCCTAGAGCAAAACATGATCAACACCAGAATTCTATGGGTGTTCGATTCATCACAATGTAACTAGATTATTGACTCTAGTGCAAGTGGGAGACTGTTGGAAATATGCCCTAGAGGCAATAATAAAAGCATTATTATTATATTTCCTTGTTCATGATAATTGTCTTTATTCATGCTATAATTGTGTTATCCGGAAATCGTAATACATGTGTGAATAACAGACACCGACATGTCCCTAGTGAGCCTCTAGTTTACTAGCTCATTGATCAACAGATAGTCATGGTTTCCTGACTATGGACACTGGATGTCATTGATAACGAGATCACATCATTGGGAGAATGATGTGATGGACAAGACCCAATCCTAAACATAGCACAAGATCGTATAGTTCGTTTGCTAGAGTTTTCCAATGTCAAGTATCTTTTCCTTAGACCATGAGATCGTGTAACTCCCGGATACCGTAGGAGTGCTTTGGGTATGCCAAACGTCACAACGTAACTGGGTGACTATAAAGGTAGACTACGGGTATCTCCGAAAGTGTCTGTTGGGTGACATGGATCAAGACTGGGATTTGTCACTCCGTATGACGGAGAGGTATCACTGGGCCCACTCGGTAATGCATCATCATAATGAGCTCAGAGTGACCAAGTGTCTGGTCACGGGAGCATGCATTACGGTACGAGTAAAGTGACTTGCCGGTAACGAGATTGAACGAGGTATTGGGATACCAACGATCGAATCTCGGGCAAGTAACATATCGATAGACAAAGGGAATAGCGTACGGGATTGATTAAATCCTCGACATCGTGGTTCATCCGATGAGATCATCGTGGAGCATGTGGGAGCCAACATGGGTATCCAGATCCCGCTGTTGGTTATTGACCGGAGAGTCGTCTCGGTCATGTCTGCTTGTCTCCCGAACCCGTAGGGTCTACACACTTAAGGTTCGGTGATGCTAGGGTTATGAAGATATGTATATGCAGAAACCCGAATGTTGTTCGGAGTCCCGGATGAGATCCCGGACGTCACGAGGAGTTCCGGAATGGTCCGGAGGTAAAGAATTATATATAGGAAGTGCTATTTCGGGCATCGGGACAAGTTTCGGGGTTATCGGTATTGTACCGGGACCACCGGAAGGGTCCCGGGGGTCCACCGGGTGGGGCCACCTGTCCCGAGGGGCCACATGGGCTGTAGGGGGTGCGCCTTGGCCTAGATGGGCCAAGGGCACCAGCCCCTATAGGCCCATGCGCCTAGGGTTTCCACCATGGAAGAGTCCATGTGGTGGAAGGCACCCCTAGGTGCCTTGGGGGGGAGGGAAACCTCCCCTTGGCCGCCGCCCCCCCTAGTAGATGCCATCTACTAGGGCCGGCGCCCCCCCCTTGGCACCCCTATATATAGTGGGGGGGGGGAGGAGGGATTTCACACCAGCCCCTGGCGCCTCCACCTCCCCCCGTTACGTCTCTCCCTCGTAGTCTCGGCGAAGCCCTGCTGCTGTGACGCCCTGCATCCACCACCACGCCGTCGTGCTGCTGGATCTTCATCAACCTCTCCTTCCCCCTTGCTGGATCAAGAAGGAGGAGACGTCTCCCGTCCCGTACGTGTGTTGAATGCGGAGGTGCCGTCCGTTCGGCGCTGGTCATCGGTGATTTGGATCACGTCGAGTACGACTACATCATCACCGTTCTTTTGAACGCTTCCGTGCGCGATCTACAAAGGTATGTAGATGCATCTAATCACTCGTTGTTAGATGAACTCCTAGATGATCTTGGTGAAACGAGTAGGAAAATTTTTGTTTTCTGCAACGTTCTCCATCAGTGGCATCATGAGCTAGGTCTATGCGTAGTTCTTCTTGCGCGAGTAGAACACAATTTGTTGTGGGCGTAGATTTGTCAACTTTCTTGCCGTTACTAGTCCTTTCTTGCTTCAGCGGTATTGTGGGATGAAGCGGCCCGGACCAACCTTACACGTACGCTTACGTGAGACCGGTTCCACCGACTAACATGCACTAGTTGCATAAGGTGGCTGGCGGGTGTCTGTCTCTCCTACTTTAGTTGGAGCGGAATCGATGAACAGGGTCCTTATGAAGGGTAAATAGAAGTTGACAAATCACGTTGTGGCTTTAACGTAGGTAAGAAAACATTCTTGCTAGAACCCTAATTCAGCCACGTAAAACTTGCAACAACAATTAGAGGACGTCTAACTTGTTTTTGCAGCAAGTGGTTTGTGATATGATATGGCCAAAGTTGTGATGAATTATCTATATGTGATGTATGAGATGTTCATGCTATTGTAATAGGAATCACGACTTGCATGTCGATGAGTATGACAACCGGCAGGAGCCATAGGAGTTGTCTTTATTCTTTTATATGACCTGCGTGTCATCAAGAAACGCCATGTAAATTACTTTACTTTATTGCTAAACGCGTTAGCCATAGTAGTAGAAGTAATGGTTGGCGAGCAACTTCATGGAGACACGATGATGGAGATCATGACGATGGAGATCATGGTGTCAAGCCGGTGACAAGATGATCATGGAGCCCCAAGATGGAGATCAAAGGAGCTATGTGATATTGGCCATATCATGTCACGTTTATTATTTGATTGCATGTGATGTTTATCATGTTTTGCATCTTGTTTACTTAGAACGACGGTAGTAAATAAGGTGATCCCTCATACTAATTTCAAGAAGTGTTCCCCCTAACTGTGCACCGTTGCGATAGTTCGCTGTTTCAAAACACCACGTGATGATCGGGTGTTTTATTCAGACGTTCACATACAACGGGTGTAAGACAGATTTACACATGCAAACACTTAGGTTGACTTGACGAGCCTAGCATGTACAGACATGGCCTCGGAACACGGAAGACCGAAAGGTCGAGCATGAGTCGTATAGAAGATACGATCAACATGAAGATGTTCACCGATGTTGACTAGTCCGTCTCACGTGATGATCGGACACGGTCTAGTTTAACTCGGATCATGTAATACTTAGATGACTAGAGGGATGTCTAATCTAAGTGGGAGTTCATTAATAATTTGATTATTTGAACTTAATTATCATGAACTTAGTCTAAATATTTTACAATATGTCTTGTAGATTAAATGGCCAACGTAGTCCTCAACTTCAACGCGTTCCTAGAGAAAACCAAGCTGAAAGACGATGGCAGCAACTATACGGACTGGGTCCGGAACCTGAGGATCATCCTCATAGCTGCCAAGAAAGATTATGTCCTACAAGCACCGCTTGGTGACGCACCCGTTCTCCCTGCAGAACAAGATGTTATGAACGCTTGGCAGGCACGTTTCGATGACTACTCCCTCGTTCAGTGCAGCATGCTTTACAGCCTAGAGCCGGGGCTCCAAAAGCGTTTTGAGAGACATGGAGCATATGAGATGTTCGAAGAGATGAAAATGGTTTTCCAAGCTCATGCCCGGGTCGAGAGATATGAAGTCTCCGACAAATTCTTCAGTTGTAAGATGGAGGAAAACAGTTCTGTCAGTGAGCACATACTCACTATGTCTGGGTTGCATAACCGCTTGACTCAGCTGGGAGTTAATCTCCCGGATGATGCGGTCATTGACAGAATCCTCCAGTCGCTTCCACCAAGCTACAAGAGCTTTGTGATGAACTTCAATATGCAGGGGATGGAAAAGACCATTCCTGAAGTATTTGCTATGCTGAAATCAGCAGAGGTAGAAGTCAGGAAGGAACATCAAGTGTTGATGGTCAATAAAACCACTAAGTTCAAGAAAGGCAAGGGTAAAAAGAACTTCAAGAAGGACGGCAAGGAGGTTGCCGCGCCCGGCAAGCAAGCTGCCGGGAAGAAGCGAAAGAATGGACCCAAGCCCGAGACTGAGTGCTTTTATTGCAAGGGAAGCGGTCACTGGAAGCAGAACTGCCCTAAGTACTTAGCGGATAAGAAGGCCGGCAAAACAAAAGGTATATGTGATATACATGTAATTGATGTGTACCTTACTAGTGCCCGTAGTGGCTCCTGGGTATTTGATACCGGTGCAGTTGCTCACATTTGTAACTCAAAGCAGGGGCTGCGGAATAAGCGGAAACTGGCAAAGGACGAGGTGACGATGCGCGTCGGGAATGGTTCAAAGGTCAATGTGATCGCCGTCGGCACGCTACTTCTGCATCTCCCTTCGGGATTAGTTTTAAACCTTAATAATTGTTATTTAGTGCCAGCTTTGAGCATGAACATTGTATCAGGATCTCGTTTAATTTGAGATGGCTACTCTTTTAAATCTGAGAATAATGGTTGTTCCATTTTTATGAGAGATATGTTTTATGGTCATGCTCCTATGGTGAATGGTTTATTCTTTATGAATCTCGAACGTGATGCTACACATGTTCATAATGTGAGTGCCAAAAGAAGTAAGGTTGATAATGATAGTCCCACATACCTGTGGCACTGCCGCCTTGGTCACATAGGTGTCAAACGCATGAAGAAGCTCCATGCTGATGGACTTTTAGAGTCTCTTGATTATGAATCATTTGACACATGCGAACCATGCCTTATGGGTAAAATGACCAAGACTCCGTTCTCAGGAACAATGGAGCGAGCAACCGACTTATTGGAAATCATACATACTGATGTGTGCGGTCCAATGAGTGTTGAGGCTCGCGGTGGCTATCGTTATGTTCTCACCCTCACTGATGATTTAAGTAGGTATGGGTATATCTACTTAATGAAACACAAGTCTGAAACCTTTGAAAAGTTCAAGGAATTTCAGAGTGAGGTTGAAAATCAACATGACAGGAAAATCAAGTTTCTACGATCAGATCATGGAGGAGAATACTTGAGTCACGAGTTTGGCACACACTTAAGAAAATGTGGAATAGTTTCACAACTCACGCCGCCTGGAACACCTCAGCGTAATGGTGTGTCCGAACATCGTAATCGCACTCTATTAGATATGGTGCGATCTATGATGTCTCTTACCGATTTACCGCTATCCTTTTGGGGCTATGCTTTAGAGACTGCCGCATTCACTTTAAATAGGGCACCGTCGAAATCCGTTGAGACGACACCGTATGAATTGTGGTTTGGGAAGAAACCTAAGCTGTCGTTTCTAAAAGTTTGGGGATGCGATGCTTATGTCAAGAAACTTCAACCTGAAAAGCTCGAACCCAAGTCGGAAAAATGCGTCTTCATAGGATACCCAAAAGAAACTATTGGGTACACCTTCTACCTCAGATCCGAAGGCAAGATCTTTGTTGCCAAGAATGGGTCCTTTCTGGAGAAAGAGTTTCTCTCGAAAGAAGTAAGTGGGAGGAAAGTAGAGCTTGATGAAGTATTACCTCTTGAACTGGAAAATGGCGCAACTCAAGAAAATGTTCCTGAGGTGCCTGCACCGACTAGAGAGGAAGTTAATGACAATGATCAAGATACTTCTGATCAAGCCCCTACTGAAATTCGAAGGTCCACAAGGACACGTTCCGCACCAGAGTGGTACGGCAACCCTGTCATGGAAATCATGCTGTTAGACAATGGTGAACCTTCGAACTAAGAAGCGATGGCGGGCCCGGATTCCGACAAATGGCTGGAAGCCATGAAATCCGAGATAGGATCCATGTATAAAAACAAAGTATGGACTTTGACTGACTTGCCCGTTGAGCGACGAGCCATAGAAAATAAATGGATCTTTAAGAAGAAGACAAACGCGGATGGTAATGTGACCATCTATAAAGCTCGACTTGTCGCTAAGGGTTATCGACAAGTTCAAGGGGTTGACTACGATGAGACTTTCTCGCCGGTAGCGAAGCTGAAGTCCGTCCGAATCATGTTAGCAATTGCCACATTCTATGATTACGAAATATGGCAAATGGACGTCAAAACGGCATTCCTTAATGGTTTCCTTAAGGAAGAATTGTATATGATACAGCCGGAAGGTTTTGTTGATCCTAAGAATGCTGACAAAGTGTGCAAGCTCCAACGCTCGATTTATGGGCTGGTGCAAGCATCTCGGAGTTGGAACATTCGCTTTGATGAGATGATCAAAGCGTTTGGGTTTACACAGACTTATGGAGAAGCCTGCGTTTACAAGAAAGTGAGTGGGAGCTCTGTAGCATTTCTCATATTATATGTAGATGACATACTTTTGATGGGAAATGATATAGAACTCTTGGACAGCATCAAGGCCTACTTGAATAAAAGTTTTTCAATGAAGGACCTTGGAGAAGCTGCTTATATATTAGGCATCAAAATCTATAGAGATAGATCGAGACGCCTCATAGGTCTTTCACAAAGAACATACCTTGATAAGATATTGAAGAAGTTCAATATGGATCAATCCAAGAAGGGGTTCTTGCCTGTGTTACAAGGTATGAAATTGAGCTCAGCTCAATGTCCAACCACGGCAGAAGATATAGAAGAGATGAGCGTCATCCCCTATGCCTCAGCCATAGGTTCTATTATGTATGCCATGCTGTGTACCAGACCTGATGTTAACCTTGCCGTCAGTTTGGTAGGAAGGTACCAAAGTAATCCTGGCAAGGAACACTGGACAGCGGTCAAGAATATCCTGAAGTACCTGAAAAGGACTAAGGAAATGTTTCTCGTTTATGGAGGTGACGAAGAGCTCGTCGTAAAGGGTTACGTCGACGCTAGCTTCGACACAGATCTGGATGACTCTAAGTCACAAACTGGATACGTGTATATTTTGAATGGTGGGGCAGTAAGCTGGTGCAGTTGCAAGCAAAGCGTCGTGGCGGGATCTACATGTGAAGCGGAGTACATGGCAGCCTCGGAGGCAGCACATGAAGCAATATGGGTGAAGGAGTTCATCACCGACCTAGGAGTCATACCCAATGCGTCGGGGCCGATCAAGCTCTACTGTGACAACACTAGAGCTATTGCACTTGCCAAGGAGCCCAGGTTTCACAAGAAGACAAGGCACATCAAGCGTCGCTTCAACTCCATTCGTGAAAATGTTCAAGATGGAGACATAGAGATTTGTAAAGTACATACGGACCTGAATATAGCAGATCCGTTGACTAAACCTCTCCCTAGAGCAAAACATGATCAACACCAGAATTCTATGGGTGTTCGATTCATCACAATGTAACTAGATTATTGACTCTAGTGCAAGTGGGAGACTATTGGAAATATGCCCTAGAGGCAATAATAAAAGCATTATTATTATATTTCCTTGTTCATGATAATTGTCTTTATTCATGCTATAATTGTGTTATCCGGAAATCGTAATACATGTGTGAATAACAGACACCGACATGTCCCTAGTGAGCCTCTAGTTGACTAGCTCGTTGATCAACAGATAGTCATGGTTTCCTGACTATGGACACTGGATGTCATTGATAACGAGATCACATCATTGGGAGAATGATGTGATGGACAAGACCCAATCCTAAACATAGCACAAGATCGTATAGTTCGTTTGCTAGAGTTTTCCAATGTCAAAGTATCTTTTCCTTAGACCATGAGATCGTGTAACTCCCGGATACCGTAGGAGTGCTTTGGGTATGCCAAACGTCACAACGTAACTGGGTGACTATAAAGGTAGACTACGGGTATCTCCGAAAGTGTCTGTTGGGTGACATGGATCAAGACTGGGATTTGTCACTCCGTATGACGGAGAGGTATCACTGGGCCCACTCGGTAATGCACCATCATAATGAGCTCAGAGTGACCAAGTGTCTGGTCACGGGATCATGCATTACGGTACGAGTAAAGTGACTTGCCGGTAACGAGATTGAACGAGGTATTGGGATACCGACGATCGAATCTCGGGCAAGTAACATATCGATAGACAAAGGGAATAGCGTACGGGATTGATTAAATCCTCGACATCGTGGTTCATCCGATGAGATCATCGTGGAGCATGTGGGAGCCAACATGGGTATCCAGATCCCGCTGTTGGTTATTGACCGGAGAGTCGTCTCGGTCATGTCTGCTTGTCTCCCGAACCCGTAGGGTCTACACACTTAAGGTTCGGTGACGCTAGGGTTATGAAGATATGTATATGCAGAAACCCGAATGTTGTTCGGAGTCCCGGATGAGATCCCGGACGTCACGAGGAGTTCCGGAATGGTCCGGAGGTAAAGAATTATATATAGGAAGTGCTATTTCGGGCATCGGGACAAGTTTCGGGTTATCGGTATTGTACCGGGACCACCGGAAGGGTCCCGGGGGTCCACCGGGTGGGGCCACCTGTCCCGGGGGGCCACATGGGCTGTAGGGGGTGCGCCTTGGCCTAGATGGGCCAAGGGCACCAGCCCCTATAGGCCCATGCGCCTAGGGTTTCCACCATGGAAGAGTCCATGTGGTGGAAGGCACCCCTAGGTGCCTTGGGGGGGAGGGAAACCTCCCCTTGGCCGCCGCCCCCCCTAGTAGATGCCATCTACTAGGGCCGGCGCCCCCCCTTGGCACCCCTATATATAGTGGGGGGGGGGGAGGAGGGATTTCACACCAGCCCCTGGCGCCTCCACCTCCCCCCGTTACGTCTCTCCCTCGTAGTCTCGGCGAAGCCCTGCTGCTGTGACGCCCTGCATCCACCACCACGCCGTCGTGCTGCTGGATCTTCATCAACCTCTCCTTCCCCCTTGCTGGATCAAGAAGGAGGAGACGTCTCCCGTCCCGTACGTGTGTTGAACGCGGAGGTGCCGTCCGTTCGGCGCTGGTCATCGGTGATTTGGATCACGTTGAGTACGACTACATCATCACCGTTCTTTTGAACGCTTCCGTGCGCGATCTACAAAGGTATGTAGATGCATCTAATCACTCGTTGCTAGATGAACTCCTAGATGATCTTGGTGAAACGAGTAGGAAATTTTTTGTTTTCTGCAACGTTCTCCAACACAAGTACCATCAAAAATGGCTAATGTGAAAGATTTGATCAATTTATGCATAGTGGGGGGAGGGAAAGTTCATTGAGAGAACAACACTCCCCCTATGTCCATGCCTACATCTAAACAAGATAACAAGTTGAGTATGGTGGGGTGTGCAAGGGTTCAAGCAAGATTGCTCGAATCAATGATATTTAGCTCATGCCTTAACTCGCGAAATCTTGCTTCATCCAACGACTTCATGAAAATATCTGCAAGATTATCATGAGTGTTGACGTAGTTGAGCTCGATCTCCCCTCGCCTAATGTGAACCCGGATGAAGTGATACCGAATCTCAATATGCTTCGTCTTGAAGTGTTGCACCGGGTTGAGAGAAATCTTGATGGCACTTTCATTGTCACACCAAAGAGGCACTTTGTCACAAATGACACCGCAATCCTTTAAAGTTCGCCTCATCCATAAGAGTTGTGCACAACAACTACCGGCTGCTACATACTCCGCTTCGGTGGACGAGAGAGACACACAACTTTGCTTTTTGGAAGACCAACTTACCAAAGAGCAACCATGGAATTGGCACCCTCCGGAAGTGGAATTCCTATCCACTTTGTCTCCCGCCCAATCGGAGTCCGAATACCCTACAAGCTTGAAGTTTGCTCCTCTTGGGTACCATAAGCCAAAGTTTGGGGTATGAGCCAAATATCGAAAGATTCGCTTGACCGCCACATAGTGACTTTCCTTAGGTGTGGCTTGAAACCGTGCACAAATTCCCACACTCAACATGATATCCGGTCTAGATGCACAAAGGTAAAGCAAGGATCCAATCATGGAGCGATATACCTTTTGATCCACCGCTTTACCATTGGGATCTATGTCAAGTTGGCACTTGGTGGGCATTGGAGTGGAAGCCGGCTTGACATCACTTAGCTTGAATCTCTTGAGCATGTCTTGAGTGTATTTGGCTTGGTTGATGAAGGTTCCTTCTCTTCTTTGCTTCACTTTGAACCCTAGAAAGAACTTCAACTCTCCCATGGAAGACATCTTGAACTTTGAGGTCATGAGAATGGCGAATTCCTCATTGAAAGCTTTGTTAGGGGAACCAAAGATAATGTCATCAACATATAGTTGGCATACAAACAACTCCCCTTTGACCTTCTTAGTAAAAAGAGTGGGGTCGATTAGCCCAACTTCAAACCCACGATCTTGTAACAACTCGGTAAGGTGGTCATACCATGCACGTGGGGCTTGTTTAAGCCCATAGAGTGCCTTATCGAGTTGATACACATGATCGGGAAAGTAGGGATCCTCGAACCCGGCGGGTTGCTTGACATAGACCAACTCATTAATAGGACCATTAAGAAAAGCACTCTTCACATCCATTTGTTGCAACTTAAAGTTGTGATGAGAAGCATAAGCAATCAACAAACGAATGGATTCAAGGCGAGCAATGGGAGCAAAGGTTTCACCGTAGTCGATACCCTCGACTTGGGAGTAGCCTTGTGCCACCAATCTTGCCTTGTTGCGAATGACGGTCCCATGAGCATCTTGCTTGTTCTTAAATATCCACTTGGTTCCAATGACATTGTGGTTCCCCGTTGGCCTTGGCACCAATCTCCACACCTTTTTGTACTCGAAGTTTTTGAGTTCTTCATGCATGGCATTAAGCCAATCCGGATCTTCAAGTGCTTCATATACCTTTTGGGGTTCAACACAAGAGACAAACGCGTGATGTTCACAATAGTTTGCCAATTGTCTATGAGTGCTTACCCCCTTTTGAATGCTTCCAAGTACATTCTTCATGAGATGACCCTTGGTGGAGAGCTTGGAAGCGAACTTGGCAGCACGACGCTCCAATTCCTCCTCGGTGGTGAGTTGAGGAGCGGTCACTTGATCATCTTGAGCGACGTCTTGAGCTTGTTCTTGATCTTGAACTTGCTCGGAGGAGAGAACTTGACCTTGGGCATCACTTGGTGTGTCAACACCGTCTTGAGCATGATCTTGCCCTAGGTCTTGTTCATGAGGATGCGGGCCTTCACTTTGTTCTTCGGAAGAGTGTGGACCTTGGGTTGGTGATGGCTCCACTTGAGTGGAGCATTGTCCTTCTCCTTCGGCCACAAGGGGTTCCTCAATGGGTATGATAAAACCAACACCCATTCTTCTTATGGCTTGAGGAGGAATTTCATCACCTACATCACAAGTGCCACTTTGCTCCACTTGGGAGCCGTTATTCTCATCAAACTCCACATTACACGTCTCCTCAATAAGTCTCGTGGATTTATTGAGGACACGGTAAGCATGAGAGTTTGTAGCATAACCAACAAATATGCCCTCGTAAGCTCTAGCGTCAAATTTAGACAACCGAACACCTTTCTTGAGAATGAAACACTTACACCCGAACACCCGAAACTACTTAAGGTTGGGCTTGTTACCGAACACCCCTTTTATAGCCGAGGACAAAAGTCCAACCGTTATCCACCTACTAGCCCGCGACTAGCAGTACTACCGCCCCAGAGCAGCGGTACTACCGCAAGATCATGTGGTACTTTCCGCTCCTGACAAGCGGTATGTAACGCCCTCGATGCGGCTATATCTCCTACGTGTCGAAGCACGACTTAGAGGCATAACCACATTGAAAGCAATGTCGCAAGTAAGGCAATCTTCACAACATCCCATGTAATATAGATAATAAAAGGGAAGGTACATAGTTGGCTTACACTCACCACGTCAAACAAAGTACATAAATAGCATTACATCATCCAATCACTCATGGCCCGACATGGTCCCGATCGCCCCAACTGGGCACCACTACTGGTCATCAGGGAAAGACACATAGTAACGGCGCGAGTCCTCATCTAACTCCCACTTGAGCTCAAGCGCATCATCTGGAACGGAGTCATCAGGCCCTGCATCTGGTTTGGAAGTAATCTGTGAGCCACAGGGACTCAGCAATCTCGCACCCTCGCGATCAAGACTATTTAAGCTTATAGGTAAGGCAAGGTAATATGTGGAGCTGCAGCAAGCGACTAGCATATATGGTGGCTAACCTGTTCGCAAAAGAGAGCGAGAAGAGAAGGCAAAGCACGAACGAGGAACTAGAGAATAACCTACGGCAATCATTACTCCAACACCGTGTTCACTTCCCGGACTCCGCCGAGAAGAGACCATCATGGTAACACACACCGTTGATTCATTTTAATTAAGTTAAGGTTCAAGTTATCTACAACCGGACATTAACAAATTCCCATCTGCCCATAACCGCGGGCATGGCTTTTGAAAGTTCAAAACCCTGCAGGGGTGTGCCAACTTAGCCCATGACAAGCTCTCACGGTCAACGAAGGATATACCTTATCCCGAGACATTCCGATCAGACTCGGCATCCCAGTTCTACAAGACAACTTCGACAATGGTAAAACAAGTCCAGCAATACCACCCGTTGTGCCGACAAATCCTGTTAGGAGCATCACATATCTTGTTCTCAGGGCACACCGGATAAGCTAAGCGTATGTGAGCCAACGTAACCCAAGTTGCCAAGGGACGGCCCCGCACGATGCTCTAGGTTGGACCAACACTTAGAGAAGCACTGGCCCGGGGGTTTAAAATAAAGATGACCCTTGAGTCCGCGAAACCCAAGGGAAAAAGGCTAGGTGGAAAATGGTAAAATCAAGGTTGGGCATTGCTGGAGGAGTTTTATTCAAGGCGAACTGTCAAGGGGTTCCCATAATCACCCAACCGCGTACGGAACGCACAATCCGGGAACATAACACCGATATGACGGAAACTAGGGCGGCAAGAGTGGAACAAAACACTAGGCGAGAGGACAAGCCTTCCACCCTTTACCAAGTATATAGATGCGTTAAGATAACAAGAGAATATAATGATATCCCAACAAGTAAACAATGTTCCAACGAGGAACGGTCTCCAATCTTCACCTGCAACTAGCAACGCTATAGGAGGGGCTGAACGAGGCGGTAACATAGCCAATCAATGGTTTGCTAGGACATGGTGGGTTAGAGGTTTGACATGGAAATTTGGGGGGCATGATAAGCAAGTGGTAGGCATCGTAGCATAGGCATAGCAAAAGAGCGAGCATCTAGCAAAGCAAAGATAGATGTGATTTCGAGGGTATGATCATCTTGCCTGCAAAGTTGTCAGAGTTGACTGGATCCTCGAAAGCAAACTCAACGGGCTCCTCGTTAGAGAACTCATCTCCCGGCTCTACCCAAACAAGACAAATAAACAAGAGGAACGCAATCAACCACGTGCAAACTCAAACAACATGATGCAAACATGGTATGCTATGCGGGATGCGATATAGGATGCATATGCAAGATAAGACAAGGAATGAATGAACCTAGCCTCAACTTGGAAATCCAAGTGTCCCACAGGAAAGATGAGGTGATTTCGGTTGAAAACCATATAAAGAACGCCGGAATAGGAGACACGGTTTGGAAATGGCAAGCAAAACAAATATGGCACCGGTCTACGATAAACGGCAAGTAGCCATCTAAATGCATCAAGCTAAACATGCTACAGCACTCAAACATGGCAACAAATACATGGCAGGGATCCACCCATAAAGCTTAACAAAAGATGAACACTGAGCTACGGACAATTCATCCATTAACAGGTTCAAACAAGCATGGCAAAAGTGCATTTGATAAACAGGTTTCAGACTTAGTGAAATTAACACTTGTTTGGAATTCAGATCAGGTAGCACACTTTGGAGCATGAAAACTATATGCTAGAGGAACTTAACTTAGCAAAGCAAGGCATGACATGGAGCCACTCAAAGAGCTTAACAAAAGTACCTTAGTGACCTTGAGCCAAAAGGGATCAGAAAATACAATTGCAAGCATGTGAACATGGCAAAAACATAATCAGATCTCAGACTTAGTGAAAAACTGGAGCATGCAAATCAGATATCAAGTAGGCATGTTTACGAGCTTGATGCACTCACTACAGAGCAAGGCATGACAATCTAAGCATACACCCATCAATAATACACATTATATAAGCTAGACATGGCAAGAACAACAACATGGCATGCACGGATCAACAACAACGTCCTTGGCAAAATCGCTAACAAGTAGACAATCTGCCCAGATTCACGAAATAGCAAAAGTAGAGCTCGATTGACTCAATCTAGGTTGCTCCATAATTGCAAACAAGGACATGGATGGATAGAGCACTACAAGATTAACAAAACATCCTTACTGATCATCCTCAAAAGAGGCATGGATCACTAGGAAACAACATGAACATATGGCATATTGATAAAAACAGATCAAGGACTTAGTGGAATTGCTAAGTTCCTGAAATCAGCATTAACGAATGCACCACTTTGCAAGCTTGTGCTAGTCACCAGACATATCACAAAAATACATGGATAGCACCTCTGTAAATATGGAAAAGCATATAACAAAACACATCTAGAGCTAATGAGCATATCATGCACACAATAATCATGGCAAAAATGACAAATAGCTATTTGGTGGAGTAGATCTGACAATTAACTGAAATAGTACTCTTCCAACAGCATTTCGGGCATCAAGATGAACTCAAATTAAAATGATGCAATGAGACGAAATGATGTGCTCTTTGAGACGAACATTTTGATATGCTACACGCCCAAAACGGATCTACGGATGTAACGTTACGGCACGATGAACATAGCAAAATAATTAGGGTTTCGGGAGGAGAAACAACCGTCTCAGATCTAGATCTGGGTACTATTCATGTGCGGAAACCGAGGCTCGCCAGACTTGGAGCTCGAGCTCACCGGAGAGAAGCTGGTCGGAGGAGGAGGGGGACGAGGCCGGCCGGCGAGGTGGCCGGAGAGGGCGGTGGCCGCGGCGCGGTCGCCGGCGTGGAGGGGCGGCGGCCGGCGGGAAGGAGCGGAGCGGCGGAGTGGTGAGGCGGCGGGGTGGCGCCGGGCGGCGAAGTGGCGGCCGGGAGCGGGGAAGAAACTGGGCGGCGGGGCGCGCCGACTCTGGCCCAGGCGGGAGCAGCGGAGGGCCAGCTTCGGGCCCTCGTGGGCTGGCGGCGGCGACGAAGTGGGGCGGCGATGCGGCGAATGGGGGCATGACACGTGGCAGCGAGGTGGAACCGGACACGTCCGGCCTGCCGAATTTCGTCCGGCGGCAGCGGATGGAGTGGTTCTAGGGTTTCGGGGGAAGGAGACGTGAATTTCGGAGGGGGGCTATTTATAGGCATAGAGGGAGCTAGGAGTGTCCAAATGAGGTGCGGTTTTCGGCCACGCGATCGTGATCGAACGCTCTAGAATATGGAGAGGGTTTTGAGTGGTTTTGGGCCAAATTGGAGGGGTGTTGGGCTGCAACACACACAAGGCCTTCTCGGTCCCTCGGTTAACCATTGGAGTATCAAAGGAAGTCCAAATGGTACGAAACTTGACATGCGGTCTACCGGTAGTAAACCAAGTCCGCTTGGCAATTCTCGGCCCAATCCGGAAATGTTTAACCCCCACACATGAAAAGAAGGTAGAAATGACCACCGGAGGAGATAGGAGCGCCGGAATGCAAAACGGACAACGGGAGAAATGCTCGGATGCATGAGATGAACATGTATGCAAATGCAATGCACATAATGACATGATATGAGATGCATGACAACGACAACAACACATGGATGCAAAAACCCGAACCCGAGAAAATAACATAATTTAGCGTCGGAAACGACAAGAGTTGGATTACATATTAGGTAGATTACATCCGAGGTGTTACGACACTCCACCACTACGAAAGGATCTTGTCCCGAGATCTAGGACTGGAAGAACGCCGGGTATTCAGAACAGAGGTGATCCTCGCGTTCCCAGGTGGCTTCACGGTCGGAATGGTGTGACCACTTGACTTTGAGGAATTTGATTGACTTATTGCGAGTCTTGCGTTCAGTCTCTTCAAGAATAGCCATGGGGTGCTCACGATAAGAGAGATCTTCTAGGAGATCAATGTATTCGAAGTTGAAGGTGCGGTTAGGAGTCTTGAAGCACTTGCGGAGCTGAGAGACATGGAACACGTCATGCACATTTGCAAAGTTTGAAGGAAGCTCGAGTTGATAGGCAAGATCGCCTCTCTTGCTGACGATCTTGAAAGGTCCCATGTATCTAGGGGCAAGCTTCCCTTTGATACCGAAGCGACGAGTCCGTTTCATTGGAGAGACGCGGAGGTAAACATGATCTCCGATCTCGAAAGCCAAATCACGGTGCTTACTATCATAGTAGCTCTTCTGGCGTGATTGCGCTGCTTTGAGGTTATCTCGAATGACTTTACACATCTCCTCTGCCTCTGTGATTAAGTCATTTCCCATAAGTTGACGTTCACCGGTTTCAGACCAGTTGAGAGGGGTACGGCACTTCCTGCCATAGAGAATTTCGAATGGGGCCTTACCCGAACTTGCTTGAAAACTGTTGTTGTAGGAGAATTCAGCATATGGAAGACAATCCTCCCACTTCATGCCGAAGGAGATCACACAAGCCCTGAGCATATCTTCAAGAATCTGGTTGACACGCTCGACTTGACCGCTAGTTTGAGGATGGAAAGCTGTGCTGAAGCGGATGTTGGTGCCCATGGCCTTCTGAAAAGAATCCCAAAACTTGGAGGTAAAGATGCTGCCACGGTCTGAAGAGATCACCTGTGGAATGCCGTGCAGCGAGACAATCCGAGAGGTATACAGCTCCGCCAATTGAGCTGCAGTGATAGACTCTTTGATAGGCAGAAAGTGAGCCACTTTAGTGAGTTTGTCGATGACAACGAATATAGCATCATTGCCACGCTTGGACTTTGGAAACCCAGTCACGAAGTCCATCTCAATGTGGTCAAACTTCCATTCTGGAATGGCAAGAGGTTGGAGGAGACCAGCTGGCCTTTGGTGTTCTGCCTTCACTCTTCTGCAGACATCACATTCATTCACGAACTGAGCAATCTCGCGCTTCATTCGAGTCCACCAATAAGCCTGCTTAAGGTCCTAATGCATCTTCGTGCTCCCAGGGTGGATGGTAGAGGAGTGAATTGTGAGCCTCGTTCATGGTCACTTTACGAAGGTCACCTTTGGGCACAACAATACGATCCTCGAAGAAGAGAGTATCCTTGTCATCAAGGCGGTAGCACTTGTACTTGGGTTGGCTCTTGGCAATCCCAATCTTCACCTTCTTCACCATAGCATCAAGAAGTTGAGCTTGACGAATCTGGTCTTCCAAGGTAGGAGAGACTTGAAGGTTGGCGAGGAAACCTTGAGGAACAACTTGCAGATTGAGTTTGCAGAAAGCTTCACAAAGCTCAGGTTGATAAGGCTTCAGAATTAGACTGTTGCAATAAGCCTTCCTGCTCAATGCGTCAGCAATCACATTGGCCTTGCCTGGAGTATACTCGATACTCAGATTATACTCTTGAATCATTTCGACCCAACGAGTCTGCCTGAGGTTGAGATTAGGCTGAGTGAAGATGTACTTGAGACTCTTGTGGTCAGTGAAAATGTCCACATTTCTTCCCAATAAGAGATGTCTCCAAGTCAAAAGAGCATGCACAACTGCCGCCAACTCGAGGTCATGAGTGGGGTAGTTCTTCTCGTTGGGCTTCAGCTGGCGAGAGGTATAAGCCACAACTTTCTTCTCTTGCATCGACACTGCACCAAGACCTTGAAGAGAGGCATCACAGAAGACCTCGAACGGTTTGGATTCATCAGGAGGTGTCAGAACTGGAGCAGTGACCAATTTGTCTTTCAAAGTGTTGAAAGCGATGTCACATTCCGGAGACCAAACGTACTTGACGTGCTTCTGGAGAAGGTTTGAGAGAGGCTTTGCGATCTTTGAAAAGTTCTCAACGAACCTTCGACAGTAGCTTGAGAGACCGAGGAAGCTACGGAGTTGCTTCACGTTCTGAGGTGGTTCCCAATTCACAATTGCGGACACCTTCTCAGGATTCACCGTAATGCCCTTGGCAGAGATGATATGCCCAAGATAAAGAACCTCATCGAGCCAAAACTCGCACTTTGATAACTTGGCGTAGAATTGGTGTTCCCTGAGCTTATCGAGTACCAACGCAAGTGCTTGGCATGATCTTCCTTGTTCTTCGAAAAGACCAGAATGTCGTTGAGATAGACCAAAATGAAGTCATTTGTGTAGGCGTTGAAGATGAAGTTCATCATGCGAGAGAAAGTCGAAGGAGCGTTGACGAGGCCAAAAGACATGACAGTGTATTCATATGAACCATAGCTTCTTCTGAAAGCCGTCTTGGGAATATCTTGCTCACGAATTCGAATCTGGTGATAACCCATACGGAGATCAATCTTGGAGAATACTTGGGCACCTTTGAGTTGTTCGAACAGCTCGTTGATGTTGGGAAGTGGGTACTTGTTCTTGATAGTCTTCTTGTTCAATGGACAGTAGTCAACACAAAGTCGGTCCGTTCCATCCTTCTTCTTCACAAAAAGAACTCCACAACCCCCACAGAGAGGAACTAGGTCGGATGAGACCCATTCGCTCTTGAATATCGAGTTGCTTCTTCAGCTCCTTCAACTCTTTAGGTCCGAGCTTGTAAGGACGCTTGCAAACTGGTTCCGTGCCAGGCTCAAGATCGATGACGAATTCGACTGGCCAGTGCAGAGGCATTCCTGGAAGCTCTTCTGGAAAGACGTCTTGATATTCGCACATGACTGGAATTTGCGAGATGGCATCCAGTTCACCCTTCTCATTGAGAGAAAACAGATGGATTATAAAGTCATTAGCGGCAAAGACAATTACATCCTCAGACGAATGACCACCGGAGGAGATAGGAGCGCCAGAATGCAAAACGGACAATGGGAGAAATGCTCGGATGCATGAGACAAACACGTATGCAAATGCAATGCACATAATGACATGATATGAGATGCATGACAACGACAACAACACACAGAGACAAAAACCCGAACCCGAGAAAATAACATAACTTCGCGCTGGAAACGGCAAGAGTTGGATTACATATTAGGTAAATTACATCCGGGGTGTTACAACACTTTCACCTGCAACTAGCAACGCTATAAGAGGGGCTGAGTGAAGCGGTAACATAGCCAATCAACGGTTTGCTAGGACATGGTGGGTTAGAGGTTCGACATGGCAATTTGGGAGGCATGATAAGCAAGTGGTAGGCATCGTAGCATAGGAATAGCAAAAGAGCGAGCATCTAGCAAAGCAAAGATAGAAGTGATTTCGAGGGTATGATCATCTTCCCTGCAAAGTTGTCAGAGTTGACTGGATCCTCGAAAGCAAGCTCAATGGGCTCCTCGTTAGCGAACTTGTCTCCCGGATCTACCCAAACAAGACAAACAAACAAGAGGAACACAATCAACCACGTGCAAACTCAAACAACATGATGCAAACATGGTATGCTATGCGGGATGCGATATAGGATGCATATGCAAGATAAGACAAGGAATGAATGAACCTAGCCTCAACTTGGAAATCCAAGTGTCCCACAGGAAAGATGAGGTGATTTCGGTTGAAAACGATATAAAGAACGCCGGAATCGGAGACACGGTTTGGAAATGGCAAGCAAAACAAATATGGCACCGGTCTGCGATAAACAGCAAGTAGCCATCTAAATGCATCAAGCTAAACATGCTACAGCACTCAAACATGGCAACAAATACATGGCAGGGATCCACCCATAAAGCTTAACAAAAGATGAACACTGAGCTATGGACAATTCATCCATTAACAGGTTCAAACAAGCATGGCAAAAGTGCATTTGATAAACAGGTTTCAGACTTAGTGAAATTAACACTTGTTTGGAATTCAGATCAGGTAGCACACTTTGGAGCATGAAAACTATATGCTAGAGGAACTTAACTTGGCAAAGCAAGGCATTACATGGAGCCACTCAAAGAGCTTAACAAAAGTCCCTTAGTGACCTTGAGCCAAAAGGGATCAGAAAATACAATTGCAAGCATGTGAACATGGCAAAAACATAATCAGATCTCAGACTTAGTGAAAAACTGGAGCATGCAAATCAGATATCAAGTAGGCATGTTTACGAGCTCGATGCACTCACTACAGAGCAAGGCATTACAACCTAAGCATACACCCATCAAGAATACACATTATAAAAGCTAGACATGGTAAGAACAACAACATGGCATGCACGGATCAACAACAACATCCTTGGCAAAATCCTAACAAGTAGACAATCTGCCCAGATTCACGAAATAGCAAAAGTAGAGCTCGATTGACTCAAGCTAGGGTGCTCCATAATTGCAAACAAGGACATGGATGGATAGAGCACTACAAGATTAACAAAACATCCTTACTGATCATCCTCAAAAGAGGCACGGATCACTAGGAAACAACATGAACATATGGCATATTGATAAAAACAGATCAAGGACTTGGTGGAATTGCTATGTCCCTGAAATCAGCATTAACCAATGCACCACTTTGCAAGCTTGTGCTAGTCACCACACATATCAAAAAAATACATGGATAACACCTCTATAAAGATGGCAAAGCATATAACAAAACACATGTAGAGCTAATGAGCATATCATGCACACAATAATCATGGCAAAAATGACAAATAGCTATTTGGTGCAGCAGATCTGACAATTAACTCAAATAACACTCTTCCAACATCATTTAGGGCATCAAGATGAACTCAAATGAAAATAATGCAATGATATGAAATGATTTGCTCTCTGAGATGAACATTTTGATATGCTACACGCCCAAAACGGATCTACGGATGCAATGTTACGGCACGATGAACATAGCAAAATAATTAGGGTTTCGGGAGGAGAAACAACCGTCTCAGATCTAGATCTGGGTACTGTTCATGCGCGGGAACCGACGCTCGCCAGACTTGGAGCTCGAGCTCGCCGGAGAGAAGCCGGTCGGAGGAGGAGGGGGACGAGGCCGGCCGGCAAGGTGGCCGGAGAGGGCGGTGTCCGTGGCACGGTCGCCGGCGTGGAGGGGCGGCGACCGGCGGGAAGGAGCGGCACGACGGAGTGGTGAGGCGGCAGGGCAGCGCCAGAGTTCGCCGGGGCAGCGCCGGGCGGCGAAGTGGCGGCCAGGCGTGGGGAAGAAACAGGGCGGCGGGGCGCGCCGACTCTGGCCCAGGCGGGAGCGGGGCATGGCCAGCTTCGGGCCCTCACGGGCCGGCGGCGGCGACAAAGTGTGGTGGCGGCACGACAAATGGGGGCATGACATGTGGCGGCAGGGTGGAACCGGACATGTCCGGCCTGCGGAATTTCATCCGGCGGTGGCGGATGGAGTGGATCTAGGGTTTCGGGGGAAGAAGGAGACGTGAATTTCGGAGGGGGGCTATTTATAGGCATAAAGGGAGCTAGGAGTGTCCAAATGAGGTGCGGTTTTCGGCCACGCGATCGTGATCGAACACTCTAGATGATGGAGAGGGTTTTGGTAGGTTTTGGGCCAAATTGGAGGGGTGTTGGGCTGCAACACACACGAGGCCTTTTCGGTCCCTCGGTTAACCGTTGGAGCATCAAACGAAGTCCCAATGGTACGAAACTTGACAGGCGGTCTACTGGTAGTAAACCAAGGCCGCTTGGAAACTCTCGGTCCAATCCGGAAATGTTTAACCCCCACACACGAAAAGAAGGTAGAAATGACCACCAGAGGAGATAGGAGCGCCGGAATGCAAAACGGACAACGGGAGAAATGCTCGGATGCATGAGACGAACACGTATGCAAATGCAATGCACATAATGACATGATATGAGATGCATGGCAACGACAACAACACACGGAGACAAAAACCCGAACCCGAGAAAATAACATGACTTAGCACCGGAACGGCAAGAGTTGGATTACATATTAGGTAAATTACATCCGGGGTGTTACAACACTCCACCACTACGAAAGGATCTTGTCCTGAGATCTAGGACTGGAAGAACGCCGGGTATTCAGAACGGAGGTGATCCTCGCGTTCCCAGGTGGCTTCACGGTCGGAATGGTGTGACCACTTGACTTTGAGGAATTTGATTGACTTATTGCGAGTCTTGCGTTCAGTCTCTTCAAGAATAGCCATGGGGTGCTCACGATAAGAGAGATCTTCTAGGATATCAATGTCTTCGAAGTTGACGGTGCGGTCAGGAGTCTTGAAGCACTTGCGGAGCTGAGAGACATGGAACACGTCATGCACATTTGCAAAGTTTGAAGGAAGCTCGAGTTGATAGGCGAGATCGCCTCTCTTGCTGACGATCTTGAAAGGTCCCACGTATCTAGGGGCAAGCTTCCCTTTGATACCGAAGCGACGAGTCCCTTTCATTGGAGAGACGCGGAGGTAAACATGATCTCCGATCTCGAAAGCCAAATCACGGTGCTTACTATCATAGTAGCTCTTCTGGCGTGATTGCGCTGCTTTGAGGTTATCTCGAATGACTTTACACATCTCCTCTGCCTCTGTGATTAAGTCATTTCCCATAAATTGACGTTCACCGGTTTCAGACCAGTTGAGAGGGGTACGGCACTTCCTGCCATAGAGAATTTCGAATGGGGCCTTACCCGAACTTGCTTGAAAACTGTTGTTGTAGGAGAATTCAGCATATGGAAGACAATCCTCCCACTTCATGCCGAAGGAGATCACACAGGCCCTGAGCATATCTTCAAGAATCTGGTTGACACGCTCGACTTGACCGCTAGTTTGAGGATGGAAAGCTGTGCTGAAGCGGATGTTGGTGCCCATGGCCTTCTGAAAAGAATCCCAAAACTTGGAGGTAAAGATGCTGCCACAGTCTGAAGAGATCACCTGTGGAATGCCGTGCAGCGAGACAATCCGAGAGGTATATAGCTCCGCCAATTGAGCTGCAGTGATAGACTCTTTGATAGGCAGAAAGTGAGCCACTTTAGTGAGTTTGTCGATGACAACGAATATAGCATCATTGCCACGCTTGGACTTTGGAAACCCAGTCACGAAGTCCATCTCAATGTGGTCTAACTTCCATTCTGGAATGGCAAGAGGTTGGAGGAGACCAGCTGGCCTTTGGTGTTCTGCCTTCACTCTTCTACAGACATCACATTCATTCACGAACTGAGCAATCTCGCGCTTCATTCGAGTCCACCAATAAGCCTGCTTAAGGTCCTAATGCATCTTCGTGCTCCCAGGGTGGATGGAGAGGAGTGAATTGTGAGCCTCGTTCATGGTCACTTTACGAAGGTCACCTTTGGGCACAACAATACGATCCTCGAAGAAGAGAGTATCCTTGTCATCAAGGCGGTAGCACTTGTACTTGGGTTGGCTCTTGGCAATCCCAATCTTCACCTTCTTCACCATAGCATCAAGAAGTTGAGCCTAACGAATCTGGTCTTCCAAGGTAGGAGAGACTTGAAGGTTGGCGAGGAAACCTTGAGGAACAACTTGTAGATTGAGTTTGCGGAAAGCTTCACAAAGCTCGGGTTGATAAGGCTTGATAATCAGACTGTTGCAATAAGTCTTCCTGCTCAATGCGTCAGCAATCACATTGGCCTTGCCTGGAGTATACTCGATACTCGGATTATACTCTTGAATCATTTCGACCCAACGAGTCTGCCTGAGGTTGACATTAGGCTGAGTGAAGATGTACTTTAGACTCTTGTGGTCAGTGAAAATGTCCACATTTCTTCCCAATAAGAGATGTCTCCAAGTCAAAAGAGCATGCACAACTGCCGCCAACTCGAGGTCATGAGTGGGGTAGTTCTTCTCGTTGGGCTTCAACTGGCGAGAGGTATAAGCCACAACTTTCTTCTCTTGCATCAGCACTGCACCAAGACCTTGAAGAGAGGCATCGCAGAAGACCTCGAACGGTTTGGATTCATCAGGAGGAGTCAGAACTGGAGCAGTGACCAATTTCTCTTTCAAAGTGTTGAAAGCGATGTCACATTCCGGAGACCAAACGTACTTGACATGCTTCTGGAGAAGGTTTGAGAGAGGCTTTGCGATCTTTGAAAAGTTCTCAACGAACCTTCGACAGTAGCTTGCGAGACCGAGGAAGCTACAGAGTTGCTTCATGTTCTGAGGTGGTTCCCAATTCACAATTGCGGACACCTTCTCAGGATTCACCGCAATGCCCTTGGCAGAGATGATATGCCCAAGATAAAGAACCTCATCGAGCCAAAACTCGCACTTTGAGGACTTGGCGTAGAATTGGTGTTCCCTGAGCTTATCGAGTACCAAACGCAAGTGCTTGGCATGATCTTCCTTGTTCTTCGAAAAGACCAGAATGTCGTTGAGATAGACCAAAACGAAGTCATTTGTGTAGCCGTTGAATATGAAGTTCATCATGCGAGAGAAAGTCGGAGGAGCTTTGACGAGGCCAAAAAACATGATAGTGTATTCATATGAACCATAGCTTCTTCTGAAGCCGTCTTGGGAATATCTTGCTCACCAATTCGAATCTGGTGATAACCCATACGGAGATCAAGCTTGGAGAATACTTGGGCACCTTTGAGTTGTTCGAACAGCTCGTTGATGTTGGGAAGTGGGTACTTGTTCTTGATAGTCTTCTTGTTCAATAGATAGTAGTCAACACAAAGTCGGTCCGTTCCATCCTTCTTCACAAAAAGTACTCCACAACCCCACGGAGAGGAACTAGGTTGGATGAGACCCATTCGCTCTTGAATATCGAGTTGCTTCTTCAGCTCCTTCAACTCTTTAGGTCCGAGCTTGTAAGGACGCTTGCAAACCGGTTCCGTGCCAGGCTCAAGATCGATGACGAATTCGACTGGCCGGTGCGGAGCCATTCCTGGAAACTCTTCCGGAAAGACGTCTTGATATTCGCAAACGACTGGAATTTGCGAGAAGGCATCCAGTTCACCCTTCTCATTGAGAGAAAACAGACGGATTGTATCGTCATTAGCGGCAAAGACAATTACATCCTCAGACGAATGAGTCAATTGAATCTGCCTGGCAACACAATCAAGCTGAGCCTTGTGCTTAGAAAGCCAATCCATTCCGAGAATAAGATCAATATCCAAGTTACCAAGGACCATTGGAGGAGAGAGAAACTTGAAATCACCCATCATGATAGAAATATCTGGGACTATTGAAGTAGCCCTCATAGATTTAGCCAGAGAAACCACTCCCATAGGTTTACCCAACATTTGCGAAACGAAGTCATGCTTGGAAACAATGTCAAAAAGAACTTTTGCGGGAATAGAGTTAACTGGAAAGTTACCCATGATGACATCTGACGAGTCCTCTGCCCGAGCTGCATATAGCAAGTTGACCTTGGTGTGCTTGGGGTTATGCTTGACCACAACTGTACTTGTCGATCTCACAGGAGGAGGAGGAGGGAGACGCCTCTGATTGAAGCATTTGTTGGCATAGTGACCCTTCTGTTGGCACTTGTTGCACGTGACCTCTGAAAGCGGACGGTGATACGGAGCACTCGATCTTGGAGCTTGAGACGAAGTCTTGTTCTGACAGACAGGGTTGGGTGGGTGGGAAGATCCACTGCCACCTTTGCTCTTCTGTTGATACGGCTGACGGAACGGAGGAGGAGGAAGCCAATACTTCTGCTGCTTGGCCACTTGAGTAGAGGAAGAAGGAGTAGCATCTCTGACTCGCTTCTTGGAAGCATCACGCTTCAGTTGAGCAGCCTCTTGCTTCAATGCCATGTTGTAGAACTCATCGTACCTCAAGGGCTCAAAGAGAACAAGAGCTAGCTGGATTTCTTCTCTGAGATCACTCCTGAACTGGTATATCATGCTCTTCTCGTTAGGGACGTCCTGCTTAGCAAAGCGGGCGAGCTTCTGAAACAACTTGTTGTAGTCATAGACAGACAAAGAGCCTTGCTTCAGGTTGCGGAATTCCTCATGATTGCTTTCAACCACGCTTTGAGGAATATGATGAGCTTTGAAGTCTTGACGGAATTCATCCCAGGTAATCACCCGGCCTCCTCTGGAATCTTTGTACTGCTGGAACCATTCTGTAGCTTGGTCTTTGAGTTGAAAGGAAGCGAACTTGACAAAGTCCTCAGGCCTGACGTTACTGCACTCGAAATGCTTGCATAGGTCCACGAGCCAATCATCAGCATCAGTTGCCTCAACACAATTGCTGAAGGTCTTTGGCTGGTTAGCAAGGAACTGGTTGATTGTAGCAAAGTGATTCTGATTGTTGCCCTGGTTGCCTTGGTTGCCTTGGTTGCGCTCTTGAAGAATTTGCATGATCAACTGCGTGTTTGCATTGGTAGCGGCCATCACAGCTTGCCATGCCTCCGGAGGAGGGGGAGGTGGTGGCGGATCCTGATTCTGATTGTTGCCCTTAGCGGGAGCCATCCTGAAGAGGGTGACATCCATTAGCACATTGACAGATAAAATTGAAGCTGAATCAAGCGGGTTGAAATTCCAACATATAGTCTTCACATCCGAACATAAGAACGAATGCATTCCACTTGAAATGGTCACATATCCATAAATTGAGAAGCCACTTAGAATTTAGGTAGAGAAATAAATCAGCAAGGTACGGAGCAAGAACGAATACTCGGTAAGAAATCCCAATCTCAAACCAAATATCCGTGGAAGAAGAGCTAGAGCTACAAGAATTCCCACCTATGAAACTCCCGAACCTTTCCGGTTATGCAATCAGGTGTTGGGGATACAGGGGAAGCATAATATCTCACCCAAATCTAGCAAATCCTACATCCAGCTGTATCCATCCTTCAACACATAACCGAGAAAAACTTCGGAAACCATCTACCTCAACCTTCGAAAAGCATCCGTTATACAAGTTATAGCAATACTCCTGAACTCCCGCCCCAGTACTGGGTGGCGCCGAGGTTATCTCACCAACAACTGCATAAAAGAGATTTTCGATGTCGGCGTACTAAACTCAGGTATTCCAGAACTGCAACGATAAAATTGTGACGACAACACCTCGGAGCTCAACTCCCCGAGACACTACCACAACCCCTAAATGACAAGAGGCACCAAGAACAATGTTCTCGTCACAAAACCATCGGAACGATTCCAAGATACCCGCGTGATCCTAAATTTTTTTAGTAAAATTTGAGAAGAGAAGAGTCAAAACTCTACGTCAGGATGCCTTAACAGAGCGATGAAGGGACTGGGGAGTAAAAAGAATTCCTAAACTCTCCGATATATAATTCCTAAATGACTCAATTTTTTTTCTAGACTCAACACGGCTGCTAAAAACGATCAAGCAGTGGGGGCTCCTAAGGTCGGGGAAGGCTCTGATTACCAACTTGTAACGCCCTCGATGCGGCTATATCTCCTACATGTCGAAGCACGGCTTAGAGGCATAACCGCATTGAAAGCAATGTCGCAAGTAAGGCAATCTTCACAACATCCCATGTAATATAGATAATTAAAGGGAAGGTACATAGTTGGCTTACACTCATCACGTCAAACAAAGTACATAAATAGCATTACATCATCCAATCACTCATGGCCCGACTACAGTGCCAAAATAAAAGATCAACCCCAACATCCGACATGGTCCCGATCACCCCAAGTGGGCACCACTACTGATCATCAGGGAAAGACACATAGTAACGGCGTGAGTCCTCGTCGAACTCCCACTTGAGCTCAAGCGCATCATCTGGAACGGAGTCATCAGGCCCTGCATCTGGTTTGGAAGTAATCTGTGAGCCACAGGGACTCAGCAATCTCGCACCCTCGCGATCAAGACTATTTAAGCTTATAGGTAAGGTAAGGTAATATGTGGAGCTGCAGCAAGCGACTAGCATATATGGTGGCTAACCTGTTCACAAAAGAGAGCGAGAAGAGAAGGCAAAGCATGCATGAAGAACTAGAGAATACCCTACGGCAATCATTACTCCAACACTGTGTTCACTTCCCGGACTCCACCGAGAAGAGACCATCACGGTAACACACACCGTTGATTCATTTTAATTAAGTTAAGGTTCCAGTTATCTACAACCGGACATTAACAAATTCCCATCTGCCCATAACCGCGGGCACAACTTTCGAAAGTTCAAAACCCTGCAGGGGTGTCCCAACTTAGCCCATGACAAGCTCTCACGGTCAACGAAGGATATACCTTCTCCCGAGACATTCCGATCAGACTCGGCATCCCGGTTCTACAAGACAACTTCGACAATGGTAAGACAAGTCCAGCAATACCACCCGCTGTGCCGAAAAATCCCGATAGGAGCTGCACATATCTCGTTCTCAGGGCACACCGGATAAGCTAAGCATACGGGAGCCAACGTAACCCAAGTTGCCAAGGGACGGCCCCGCACGGTGCTCTAGGTTGGACCAACGCTTAGAGAAGCACTGGCCCGGGGGTTTAAAATAAAGATGACCCTTGAGTCCGCGAAACCCAAGGGAAAAAGGCTAGGTGGCAAATGGTAAAACCAAGGTTGGTCATTGCTGGAGGAGTTTTATTCAAGGCGAACTGTCAAGGGGTTCCCATAATCACCCAACCGCGTAAGGAACGCAAAATCCGGGAACATAACACCGATATGACGGAAACTAGGGCGGCAAGAGTGGAACAAAACACTAGGCGAGAGTCCGAGCCTTCCACCCTTTCCCAAGTATATAGATGCATTAAGATAACAAGATAATATAATGATATCCCAACAAGTAAACAATGTTCCAACAAGGAACGGTCTCCAATCTTCACCTGCAACAAGCAATGCTATAAGAGGGGCTGAGCGAAGCAGTAACATAGCCAATAACCGGTTTTCTAGGACATGGTGGGTTAGAGGTTTGACATGGCAATTTGGGGGCATGATAAGCAAGTGGTAGGCATCGTAGCATAGGCATAGCAAAAGAGCGAGCATCTAGCAAAGCAAAGATAGAAGTGATTTCGAGGGTATGATCATCTTGCCTTCAAAGTTGTCAGAGTTGACTGGATCCTTGAAAGCAAACTCAATGGGCTCCTCGTTAGAGAACTCGTCTCCCGGCTCTATCCAAACAAGACAAACAAACAAGAGGAACACAATCAACCACGTGCAAACTCAAACAACATGATGCAAACATGGTATGCTATGCGGGATGCGATATGGGATGCATATGCAAGATATGACAAGGAATGAATGAACCTGGCCTCAACTTTGAAATCCAAGTGTGGCACTGGAAAGGTGAAGTGATTTCAGTTGAAAACGATATAAAGAACGCCGGAATCGGAGCCACGGTTTGGAAATGGCAAGCAAAACAAATATGGCACCGGTTTGCGATAAACAGTCAGTAGCCATCTAAATGCATCAAGTTAAACATGCTACAACACTCAAACATGGCAAAAAAATACATGGCAGGGATCCACCCATAAAGCTTAACAAAAGATGAACACTGAGCTACGGCCAATTCATCCATTAACAGGTTCAAACAAGCACGGCAAAAGTGCATTTGATAAACAGGTTTCAGACTTAGTGAAATTAACACTTGTCTGGAATTCAGATCAGGTAGCACACTTTGGAGCATGAAAACTATACGCTACAGGAACTTAACATGGCAAAGCAAGGCATGGAATGGAGCTACTCAAAGAGCTTAAAAAAGTCCCTTAGTGACCTTGAGCCAAAAGGGATCAGAAAATACAATTGCAAGCATGTGAACATGGCAAAAACATAATCAGATGTCAGACTTGGTGAAAAACTGGAGCATGCAAATCAGATATCAAGTAGGCATGTTTACGATCTCGATGCACTCACTACAGAGCAAGGCATGACAATATAAGCATACACCCATCAATAATACACATTATACAAGCTAGACATGGCAAGAACAACAACATGCCATGCACGGATCAACAATAACATCCTTGGCAAAATTGCTAACAAGTAGACAATCTGCCCAGATTCACGAAATAGCAAAAGTAGAGCTGGATTGACTCAAGCTAGGGTGCTCCATAATTGCAAACAAGGACATGGATGGCTAGAGCATTACAAGATTAACAAAACATCCTTATTGATCATCCTCAAAAGAGGCACGGATCACTAGGAAACAACATGAACATATGGCATATTGATAAAAACAGATCAAGGACTTGGTGGAATTGCTATGTCCCTGAAATCAGCATTAACCAATGCACCACTTTGCAAGCTTGTAGTAGTCACCACACATATCACAAAAATACATGGATAGCACCTCTGTAAAGATGACAAAGCATATAACAAAACACATGTAGAGCTAATGAGCATATCATGCACACAATAATCATGGCAAAAATGACAAATAGCTATTTGGTGCAGCAGATCTGACAATTAACTCAAATAGCACTCTTCCAACAGCATTTCGGGCATCAAGATGAACTCAAATGAGAATGATGCAATGAGATGAAATGATTTGCTCTCTGAGATGAACATTTTGCTATGCTACACGCCCAAATCGGATCTACCAATGCAAAGTTACGGCACGATGAACATAGCAAAATAATTAGAGTTTCGGGAGGAGAAACAACCGTCTCAGATCTAGATCTGGGTGCTGTTCATGTGCGGGAAACGAGGCTCGCTGGACTTGGAGCTCGAGCTCGCCGGAGAGAAGCCGGTCGGAGGAGGAGGGGGACGAGGCCGGCCGGCGAGGTGGCCGGAGAGGGCGGTGGCCGCGGCGCGGTCGCCGGCGTGGAGGGGCGGCGGCCGGCGGGAAGGAGCGGCGCGGTGGAGTGGTGAGGTGGCGGGGCAGCACCGGAGTTTGCCGGGGCAGCAACGGGCGGTGAAGTGGCGGCCGGGCGCGAGGAAGAAACCGGGCGGCGGGGCGCGCCGACTCTGGCCCAGGCGGGAGCGTCGGAGGGCCAGCTTCGGGCCCTCAAGGGCCGGCGGCGCGGAGAATGGGGGCATGACACGTGGCGGCGGGGAGGAACCGGACACGTCCGGCCTGCGGAATTTCGTCCGGCGGCGGCGGATGGACTGGATCTAGGGTTTCGGCGGAAGAAGGATACGTGAATTTCGGAGGGGGCTTATTTATAGGCATAGAGGGAGCTAGGAGTGTCCAAATGAGGTGCGGTTTTCGGCCACGCGATCGTGCTCGAACGATCTAGAAGATGGAGAGGGTTTTGGTGGGTTTTGGGCCAAATTGGAGGGGTGTTGGGCTGCAACACACACAAGGCCCTCTCGGTCCCTCGGTTAACCGTTGGAGCATCAAACGAAGTCCAAATAATACGAAACTTGACAGGCGGTCTACCGGTAGTAAACCAAGGCCGCTTGGCAAGTCTCGGTCCAATCCAAAAATGTTTAACCCGCACACACAAAAAGAAGGTAGAAATGACCACCGGAGGAGATAGGAGCGCCGGAATGCAAAACGGACAACGGGAGAAATGCTCGAATGCATGAGACGAACACGTATGCAAATGCAATCCACATAATGACATGATATGAGATGCATGACAATGACAACAACACACGGAGACAAAAACCCGAACCCGAGAAAATAACATAACTTAGCTCCGGAAACGACAAGAGTTGGATTACATATTAGGTAAATTACATCCGGGGTGTTACAACACTTTCACCTACAACTAGCAACGCTATAAGAGGGACTGAGCGAAGTGGTAACATAGCCAATTAACGGTTTTCTAGGACATGGTGGGCTAGAGGTTCGACATGGCAATTTGGGAGGCATGATAAGCAAGTGGTAGGCATCGTAGCATAGGCATAGCAAAAGAGTGAGCATCTAGCAAAGCAAAGATAGAAGTGATATCGAGGGTATGATCATCTTGCCTGCAAAGTTGTCTGAGTTGACTGGATCCTCGAAAGCAAACTCAACGGGCTCCTCATTAGCGAACTCGTCTCCCGGCTCTACCCAAACAAGACAAACAAACAAGAGGAACGCAATCAACCACGTGCAAACTCAAACAACATGATGCAAACATGGTATGCTATGCGAGATGCGATATGGAATGCATATGCAAGATATGACAAGGACTGAATGAACCTGGCCTCAACTTTGAAATCCAAGTGTGCCACTGGAAAGGTGAGGTGATTTCGGTTGAAAACAATATAAAGAACACCGGAATCGGAGACACGGTTTGGAAATGGCAAGCAAAACAAATATGGCACCGGTCTGCGATAAACAGCAAGTAGCCATCTAAATGCATCAAGTTAAACATGCTACATCACTCAAACATGGCAACAAATACATGGTAGGGATCCACCCATAAAGCTTAACAAAAGATGAACACTGAGCTACGGCCAATTCATCCATTAACAGGTTCAAACAAGCACGGCAAAAGTGCATTTGATAAACAAGTTTCAGACTTAGTGAAATTAACACTTGTCTGGAATTCAGATCAGGTAGCACACTTTGGAGCATGAAAACTATATGCTAGAGGAACTTAACATGGAAAAGCAAGGCATGGCATGGAGCTACTCAAAGAGCTTAACAAAAGTCCCTTAGTGACCTTGAGCCAAAAGGGATCAGAAAATACAATTGCAAGCATGTGAACATGGCAAAAACATAATTAGATGTCAGACTTGGTGAAAGACTGGAGCATGCAAATCAGATATCAAGTTGGCATGTTTACGAGCTCGATGCACTGACTACAGAGCAAGGCATGACAATCTATGCATACACCCATCAAGAATACACATTATACAAGCTAGACATGGCAAGAACAACAACATGGCATGCACGGATCAACAACAACATCCTTGGCAAAATCGCTAACAAGTAGACAATCTGCCCAGATTCACGAAATAGCAAAAGTAGAGCTCGATTGACTCAAGCTAGGGTGCTCCATAATTGCAAACAAGGACATGGATGGCTAGAGCACTACAAGATTAACAAAACATCCTTACTGATCATCCTCAAAAGAGGCACGGATCACTAGGAAACAACATGAACATATGGATATTGATAAAAACAGATCAAGGACTTGGTGGAATTGCTATGTCCCTGAAATCAGCATTAACCAATGCACCACTTTGCAAGCTTGTGCTAGTCACCACACATATCACAAAAATACATGGATAGCACCTTTGTAAAGATGGCAAAGCATATAACAAAACACATGTAAAGCTAATGAGCATATAATGCACACAATAATCATGGCAAAAAATGACAAATAGCTATTTGGTGCAGCAGATCTGACAATTAACTCAAATAGCACTCTTCCAACAGCATTTCGGGCATCAAGATGAACTCAAATGAGGATGATGCAATGAGATGAAATGATGTGCTCTCTAAGACGAACAGTTTGATATGCTACACGCCCAAAACGGATTTACATATGCAAAGTTACTACAAGATGAACCTAGCAAAACAATTAGGGTTTCGGGAGGAGAAACAACCGTCTCAGATCTAGATATGGGTACTGTTCATGCGCGGGAACCGAGGCTCGCAGGACTTGGAGCTCGAGCTCGCCGGAGAGAAGCCGGTCGGAGGAGGAGGGGGATGAGGCCAGCCGGCGAGGTGGCCGGAGAGGGCGGTGGCCGCGGCGTAGTCGCCGGCGTGGAGGGGCGGCGGCCGGTGGGAAGGAGCGGCGCGGC
>NC_041382.1:697628234-697663999 GCF_002162155.2 Triticum dicoccoides | reverse complement strand
GGGCGGCGCCGGAGTTCGCCGGGGCAGCGCCGTGCGGCGAAGTGGCGGCGGGGCGCGGGGAAGAAACCGGGCGGTGGGGCGCGCCGTCTCTGGCCCAGGCGGGAGCGGCGGAGGGCCAGCTTCGGACCCTCGCGGGCCGGCGGCGGCGACGAAGTGGGGCGGCGGCGCGGCGAATGGGGACGTGACACATGGCGTTGGAAGAAGGAGACGTGAATTTCGGAGGGGCGCTATTTATAGGCATAGAGGGAGCTAGGAGTGTCCAAATGAGGTGCGGTTTTCGGCCACGCGATCGTGATCGAACGCTCTAGATGATGGAGAGGGTTTTGGTGGGTTTTGGGCCAAATTGGAGGCGTGTTGGGCTGCAACATACACGAGGCCTTTTTGGTCCCTCGGTTAACCGTTGGAGCATCAAACGAAGTCCCAATGGTACGAAACTTGACAGACGGTCTACCGGTAGTAAACCAAGACCGCTTGGCAAGTCTCGGTCCAATCCGGAAATGTTTAACCCCCACACACAAAAAGAAGGTAGAAATGACCACTGGAGGAGATAGGAGTGCCAGAATGCAAAATAGACAACGGGAGAAATGCTCGGATGCATGAGACGAACACGTATGCAAATGCAATGCACATAATGACATGATATGAGATGCTTGACGACAACAACAACACACGGAGACAAAAACCCGAACCCGAGAAAATAACATAACTTAGTGCCGGAAACGGCAAGAGTTGGATTACATATTAGGTAAATTACATCCGGGGTGTTACAACACTTTCACCTACAACTAGCAACGCTATAAGAGGGGCTGAGCGAAGCGGTAACATAGCCAATCAACAGAGCTCGAGCTCGCCGGAGAGAAGCCGGTCGGAGGAGGAGGGGGACGAGGCCGGCCGGCGAGGTGGCCGGAGAGGGCGGTGGCCGCGGCGCGTTCGCCGGTGTGGAGGGGCGGCGACCGGCGGGAAGGAGCGGCACGGCGGAGTGGTGTGGCGGCGGGGCGGTGCCAGAGTTCGCCGGGGCAGCGCTGGGCGGCGAAGTGGCGGCCGGGCGTGAGGAAGAAACCGGGCGGCGGGGCGCGCCGACTCTGGCCCAGGCGGGAGCGGCGGAGGGCCAGCTTCAGGCCCTCGCAGGCCGGCGGCGGCGACGAAGTGGGGCGCGGTGCGGTGAATGGGGGCGTGACACGTGGCGACGGGGTGGAACCGGACACGTCTGGCCTGCGGAATTTCGTCCGGCGGAGGCGGATGGAGTGGATCTAGGGTTTCGGCGGAAGGAGACGTGAATTTCGGAGGGGGGCTATTTATAGGCATAGAGGGAGCTAGGAGTGTCCAAATGAGGTGCGATTCTCGGCCACGCGATTGTGATCGAACGCTCTAGAAGATGGAGAGGGTTTTGGTGGTTTTTGGGCCAAATTGGAGGGGTGTTGGGCTGCAACACACACGCGGCCTTTTCGGTCCCTCGGTTAACCGTTGGAGCATCAAACGAAGTCCTAATGGTACGAAACTTGACAGGCAGTCTATCGGTAGTAAACCAAGGCCGCTTGGCAACTCTCGGTCCAATCCGGAAATGTTTAACCCACACATACGAAAAGAAGGTAGAAATGACCACCGGAGGATTTAGGAGCGCCGGAATGCAAAACGGACAACGGGAGAAATGCTCGGATGCATGAGACGAACACGTATGCAAATGCAATGCACATAATGACATGATATGAGATGCATGACAACGACAACAATACACGGAGACGAAAACCCAAACTCGAGAAAGTAACATAACTTAGCGCCGGAAATAGTAAGAGTTGGATCTATTAGGTAAATTACATCCGGGGTGTTACAACACTTTCACCAGCAACTAGCAACGCTATAAGAGGGGCTGAGCGAAGCGGTAACATAGCCAATCAACGGTTTGCTAGGACATGGTGGGTTAGAGGTTCGACATGGCAATTTGGGAGGCATGATAAGCAAGTGGTAGGCATCGTAGCATAGGCATAGAAAAAGAGCGAGCATCTTGCAAAGCAAAGATAGAAGTGATTTCGAGGGTATGATCATCTTGCCTGCAAAGTTGTCAGAGTTGACTGGATCCTCGAAAGCAAACTCAACAGGCTCCTCGTTAGCGAACTTGTCTCCCGGCTCTACCCAAACAAGACAAACAAACAAGAGGAACGCAATCAACCACGTGCAAACTCAAACAACATGATGCAAACATGGTATGCTATGCGAGATGCGATATGGAATGCATATGCAAGATATGACAAGGACTAAATGAACCTGGCGTCAACTTTGAAATCCAAGTGTGCCACTGGAAAGGTGAGGTGATTTCGGTTTAAAACGATATAAAGAACACCGGAATCGGAGACACGGTTTGGAAAATGGCAAGCAAAACAAATATGGCACCGGTCTGCGATAAACAGCAAGTAGCCATCTAAATGCATCAAGTTAAACATGCTACATCACTCAAACATGGCAACAAATACATGGTAGGGATCCACCCATAAAGCTTAACAAAATATGAACACTGAGCTACGGCCAATTCATCCATTAACAGGTTCAAACAAGCACGGCAAAAGTGCATTTGATAAACAGGTTTCAGACTTAGTGAAATTAACACTTGTCTGGAATTCAGATCAGGTAGCACACTTTGGAGCATGAAAACTATATGCTAGAGGAACTTAACATGGAAAAGCAAGGCATGGCATGGAGTTACTCAAAGAGCTTAACAAAAGTCCCTTAGTGACCTTGAGCCAAAAGGGATCAGAAAATACAATTGCAAGCATGTGAACATGGCAAAAACATAATCAGACGTCAGACTTGGTGAAAAACTGGAGCATGCAAATCAGATATCAAGTAGGCATGTTTACGAGCTCGATGCACTGACTACAGAGCAAGGCATGACAATCTAAGCATAAACCCATCAAGAATACACATTATACAAGCTAGACATGGCAAGAACAACAACATGGCATGCACGGATCAACAACAACATCCTTGGCAAAATCGCTAACAAGTAGACAATCTGCCCAGATTCACGAAATAGCAAAAGTAGAGCTCGACTGACTCAAGCTAGGGTGCTCCATAATTGCAAACAAGGACATGGATGGATAGAGCACTACAAGATTAACAAAACATCCTTACTGATCATTCTCAAAAGAGGCACGGATCACTAGGAAACAACATGAACATATGGCATATTGATAAAAACAGATCAAGGACTTGGTGGAATTGCTATGTCCCTGAAATCAGCATTAACCAATGCACCACTTTGCAAGCTTGTGCTAGTCACCACACATATCACAAAAATACATGGATAGCACCTTTGTAAAGATGGCAAAGCATATAACAAAACACATGTAGAGCTAATGAGCATATCATGCACACAATAATCATGGCAAAAAATGACAAATAGCTATTTGGTGCAGCAAATCTGACAATTAACTCAAATAGCACTCTTCCAACAGCATTTCGGGCATCAAGATGAACTCAAATGAGGATGATGCAATGAGATGAAATGATGTGCTCTCTAAGACGAACAGTTTGATATGCTACACGCCCAAAACGGATTTACATATGCAAAGTTACGACAAGATGAACCTAGCAAAACAATTAGGGTTTCGGGAGGAGATACAACCGTCTCAGATCTAGATATGGGTACTGTTCATGCGCGGGAACCGAGGCTCGCCGGACTTGGAGCTCGAGCTCGCCGGAGAGAAGCCGGTCGGAGGAGGAGGGGGACGAGGCCGGCCGGCGAGGTGGCCGGAGAGGGCGGTGGCCGCGGCGTGGTCGCCGGCGTGGAGGGGCCGCGGCCGGCGGGAAGGAGCGGCGCGGCGGAGTGGTGAGGCGTCTGGGCGGCGCCAGAGTTCGCCGGGGCAGCGCCGTGCGGCGAAGTGGCGGCGGGGCGCGGGAAAGAAACCGGGCGGTGGGGTGCGCCGACTCTGGCCCAGGCGGGAGCGGCGGAGGGCCAGCTTCGGGCCCTCGCGGGCCGGCGGCAGCGACGAAGTGGGGCGGCGGCGCGACGAATGGGGACGTGACACGTGGCGTTGGAAGAAGGAGACGTGAATTTCGGAGGGGGGCTATTTATAGGCATAGAGGGAGCTAGGAGTGTCCAAATGAGGTGCGGTTTTCGGCCACGCGATCGTGATCGAACGCTCTAGATGATGGAGACGGTTTTGGTGGGTTTTGGGCCAAATTGGAGGCGTGTTGGGCTGCAACATACACGAGGCCTTTTTGGTCCCTCGGTTAACCGTTGGAGCATCAAACGAAGTCCCAATGGTACGAAACTTGACAGACGGTCTACCAGTAGTAAACCAAGGCCGCTTGGCAAGTCTCGGTCCAATCTGGAAATGTTTAACCCCCACACACGAAAAGACGGTAGAAATGACCACCGGAGGAGATAGGAGTGCCAGAATGCAAAACGGACAACGGGAGAAATGCTCGGATGCATGAGACGAACACGTATGCAAATGCAATGCACATAATGCCATGATATGAGATGCTTGATAACAACAACAACACACGGAGACAAAAACCCAAACCCGAGAAAATAACATAACTTAGTGCCGGAAACGGCAAGAGTTGGATTACATATTAGGTAAATTAAATTCGGGGTGTTACAACACTTTCACCTGCAACTAGCAACGCTATAAGAGGGGCCGAGTGAAGCGGTAACATAGCCAATCAACGGTTTGCTAGGACATGGTGGGTTAGAGGTTCGACATGGCAATTTGGGAGGCATGATAAGCAAGTGGTAGGCATCGTAGTATAGGCATAGAAAAAGAGCGAGCATCTAGCAAAGCAAAGATAGAAGTGATTTCGAGGGTATGATCATCTTCCCTGCAAAGTTGTCAGAGTTGACTGGATCCTCGAAAGCAAACTCAACGGGCTCCTTGTTAGCGAACTTGTCTCCCGGCTCTACCCAAACAAGACAAACAAACAAGAGGAACGCAATCAACCACCTGCAAAATCAAACAACATGATGCAAACAAGGTATGCTATGCATGATGCGATATGGGATGCATATGCAAGATATGACAAGGAATGAATGAACCTAGCCTCAACTTGGAAATCCAAGTGTTCCACTGGAAAGATGAGGTGATTTCGGTTGAAAACGATATAAAGAACGCCGGAATCGGAGACACGGTTTGGAAATGGCAAGCAAAACAAATATGGCACCGGTCTGCGATAAACAACAAGTAGTCATCTAAATGCATCAAGTTAAACATGCTGCAGCACTCAAACATGGCAACAAAATACATGGGAGGGATCCACCCATAAAGCTTAACAAAAGATGAACACTGAGCTACGGCCAATTCATCCATTAACAGGTTCAAACAAGCATGGCAAAAGTGCATTTGATAAACAGGTTTGAGACTTAGTGAAATTAACACTTGTCTGGAATTCAGATCAGGTAGCACACTTTGGAGCATGAAAACTATATGCTACAGGAACTTAACATGGCAAAGCAAGGCATGGCATGGAGCTACTAAAAGGGCTTAACAAAAGTCCCTTAGTGACCTTGAGCCAAAAGGGATCAGAAAATACAATTGCAAGCATGTGAACATGGCAAAAACATAATCAGATCTCAGACTTAGTGAAAAACTGGAGCATGCAAATCAGATATTAAGTAGGCATGTTTACGAGCTCGATGCACTCACTACAGAGCAAGGCATGACAAGCTAAGCATAAACCCATCAAGAATACACATTATACAAGCTAGAAATGGCAAGAACAACAACATGGCATGCACGGATCAACAACAACATCCTTGGCAAAATCGCTAACAAGTAGACAATCTGCCCAGATTCACGAAATAGCAAAAGTAGAGCTCGATTGACTCAAGCTAGGGTGCTCCATAATTGCAAACAAGGACATGGATGGATAGACCACTACAAGATTAACAAAACATCCTTACTGATCATCCTCAAAAGAGGCACGGATCACTAGGAAACAACATGAACATATGATATATTGAAAAAACAGATCAAGGACTTGGTGGAATTGCTAAGTCCCTGATATCAGCATTAACCAATGCACCACTTTGCTAGCTTGTGCTAGTCACCACACATATCACAAAAATACATGGATAACACCTCTGTAAAGATGGCAAAGCATATAACAAAACACATGTAGAGCTAATGAGCATATCATGCACACAATAATCATGGCAAAAATGACAAATAGCTATTTGGTGCAGCAGATCTGACAATTAACTCAAATAACACTCTTCCAACATCATTTCGGGCTTCAAGATGAACTCAAATGAAAATGATGCAATGAGATGAAATGATTTGCTCTTTGAGACGAACATTTTGATATGCTACACGCTCAAAACGGATCTACGGATGCAAAGTTATGACATGATGAACATAGCAAAATAATTAGGGTTTCGGGAGGAGAAACAACCGTCTCAGATCTAGATCTGGGTACTGTTCATGCGCGGGAACCGAGGCTCGCCAGACTTGGAGCTCGAGCTCGCCGGAGAGAAGCCGGTCGGAGAAGGAGGGGGACGAGGCCGGCCGGCAAGGTGGCCGGAGAGGGCGGTGTCCGCGGCACGGTCGCCGGCGTGGAGGGGCCGCGGCCGACGGGAAGGAGCGGCACGGCGGAGTGGTGAGGCGGCGGGGCAGCGCCGGAGTTCGCCGGGCAGCTCCGGGCGCGGGGAAGAAACCGGGCGGCGGGGCGCGCCGACTCTGGCCTAGGCGGGAGTAGCGGCGGAGGGCCAGCTTCGGGCCCTCGCGGGGCGGCGGCGGCGACGAAGTGTGGCGGCGGCACGGCAAATGGGGGCATGACACGTGGCGGCAGGGTGGAACCGGACATGTCCGGCCTGCGGAATTTCATCCGGCGGTGGCGGATGGAGTGGATCTAGGGTTTCGGGGGAAGAAAGAGACATGAATTTCGGAGGGGGGCTATTTATGGGCACAGAGGGAGCTAGGAGTGTCCAAATGAGGTGCGGTTTTCGGCCACGCGATCGTGATCGAACACTCTAGATGATGGAGAGGGTTTTGGTGTGTTTTGGGCTAAATTGGAGGGGTGTTGGGCTGCAACACACACGAGGCCTTTTCGGTCCCTCGGTTAACCGTTGGAGCATCAAACGAAGTCCCAATGGTACGAAACCTGACAGGCGGTCTACCGGTAGTAAACCAAGGCCGCTTGGCAACTCTCGGTCCAATCCGGAAATTTTTAACCCCCACACACGAAAAGAAGGTAGAAATGACCACCGGAGGAGATAGGAGCGCCGGAATGCAAAACGGACAACGGGAGAAATGCTCGGATGCATGAGACGAACACGTATGCAAATGCAATGCACATAATGACATGATATGAGATGCATGATAACGACAACAACACATGGAGACAAAAACCCAAACCCGAGAAAGTAACATAACTTAGCACCGGAAACGGCAAGAGTTGGATTACATATTAGGTAAATTACATCCGGGGTGTTACAACACTCCACCACTACGAAAGGATCTCGTCCCGAGAGCTAGGACTAGAAGAACGCCGGGTATTCAGAACGGAGGTGATCCTCGCGTTCCCAAGTGGCTTCACGGTCGGAATGGTGTGACCACTTGACTTTGAGGAATTTGATTGACTTATTGCGAGTCTTGCGTTCAGTCTCTTCAAGAATAGTCACAGGGTGCTCACGATAAGAGAGATCTTCTAGGAGATCAATGTCTTCGAAGTTGACGGTGCGGTCAGGAGTCTTGAAGCACTTGCGGAGCTGAGAGACATGGAACACATCATGCACATTTGCAAAGTTTGAAGGAAGCTCGAGTTGATAGGCGAGATCGCCTCTCTTGCTGACGATCTTGAAAGGTCCCACGTATCTAGGGGCAAGCTTCCCTTTGATACCGAAGCGACGAGTCCCTTTCATTGGAGAGACGCGGAGGTAAACATGATCTCCGATTTCGAAAGCCAAATCACGGTGCTTACTATCATAGTAGCTCTTCTGGCGTGATTGCGCTGCTTTGAGGTTATCTCGAATGACTTTACACATCTCCTCTGCCTCTGTGATTAAGTCATTTCCCAGAAGTTGACGTTCACCGGTTTCAGACCAGTTGAGAGGGGTACGACACTTCCTGCCATAGAGAATTTCGAATGGGGCCTTGCTCGAACTTGCTAGAAAACTATTGTTGTAGGAGAATTCAGCATATGGAAGACAATCCTCCCATTTCATGCCGAAGGAGATCACACAAGCCCTGAGCATATCTTCAAGAATCTGGTTGACACGCTCGACTTGACCGCTAGTTTTAGGATGGAAAGCTGTGCTGAAGCGGATGTTGGTGCCCATGGCCTTCTGAAAAGAATCCCAAAACTTGGAGGTAAAGATGCTGCCACGGTCTAAAGAGATCACCTGTGGAATGCCATGCAGCGAGAAAATCCGAGAGGTATACAGCTCCGCCAATTGAGCTGCAGTGATAGACTCTTTGATAGGCAGAAAGTGAGCCACTTTAGTGAGTTTGTCGATGACAACGAATATAGCATCATTGCCACGCTTGGACTTTGGAAACCCAGTCACGAAGTCCATCTCAATGTGGTCAAACTTCCATTCTGGAATGGCTAGAGGTTGGAGGAGACCAGCTGGCCTGTGGTGTTCTGCCTTCACTCTTCTGTAGACATCACATTCATTCACGAACTGAGCAATCTCGCACTTCATTCGAGTCCACCAATAAGCCTGCTTGAGGTCCTGATACATCTTCGTGCTCCCAGGGTGGATGAAGAGGAGTGAATTGTGAGCCTCGTTCATGATCACTTTATGAAGCTCACCTTTGGGCACAACAATACGATCCTCGAAGAAGAGAGTATCCTTGTCATCAAGGCGGTAGCACTTGTACTTGGGTTGGCTCTTGGCAATCCCAATCTTCACCTTCTTCACCATAGCATCAAGAAGTTGAGCTTGACGAATCTGGTCTTCCAAGGTAGGAGAGACTTGAAGGTTGGCGAGGAAACCTTGAGGAACAACTTGCAGATTGAGTTTGCGGAAAGCTTCACAAAGCTCGGGTTGATAAGGCTTGATAATTAGACTGTTGCAATAAGTCTTCCCGCTTAGTGCGTCAGCAATCACATTGGCCTTGCCTGGAGTATACTCGATACTCGGATTATACTCTTGAATCATTTCGACCCAACGAGTCTGCCTGAGGTTGAGATTAGGCTGAGTGAAGATGTACTTGAGACTCTTGTGGTCAGTGAAAATGTCCACATTTCTTCCCAATAAGAGATGTCTCCAAGTCAAAAGAGCATGCACAACTGCCTCCAACTCGAGGTCATGAGTGGGGTAGTTCTTCTCGTTGGGCTTCAGCTGGCGAGAGGTATAAGCCACAACTTTCTTCTCTTGCATCGGCACTGCACCAAGACCTTGAAGAGAGGCATCACAGAAGACCTCGAACGGTTTGGATTCATCAGGAGGTGTCAGAACTGGAGCAGTGACCAATTTCTCTTTCAAAGTGTTGAAAGCGATGTCACATTCCGGAGACCAAACGTACTTGACGTGCTTCTGGAGAAGGTTTGAGAGAGGCTTTGCGATCTTTGAAAAGTTCTCAACGAACCTTCGACAGTAGCTTGCGAGACCGAGGAAGCTACGGAGTTGCTTCACGTTCTGAGGTGGTTCCCAATTCACAATTGCGGACACCTTCTCAGGATTCACCGCAATGCCCTTGGCAGAGATGATATGCCCAAGATAAAGAACCTCATCGAGCCAAAACTCACACTTTGAGAACTTGGCGTAGAACTAGTGTTCCCTGAGCTTATCGAGTACCAAACGCAAGTGCTTGGCATGATCTTCCTTGTTCTTCGAAAAGACCAGAATGTCGTCGAGATAGACCAAAACGAAGTCATTTGTGTAGGCATTGAAGATGAAGTTCATCATGCGAGAGAAAGTCGGAGGAGCGTTGACGAGGCCAAAAGACATGACAGTGTATTCATATGAACCATAGCTTGTTCTGAAAGCCGTCTTGGGAATATCTTGCTCACGAATTCGAATCTGGTGATAACCCATACGGAGATCAAGCTTGGAGAATACTTGGGCACCTTTGAGTTGTTCGAACAGCTCGTTGATGTTGGGAAGTGGGTACTTGTTCTTGATAGTCTTCTTGTTCAATGGACAGTAGTCAACACAAAGTCGGTCCGTTCCATCCTTCTTCTTCTTCTTCACAAAAAGAACTCCACAACCCCACGGAGAGGAACTAGGTCGGATGAGACCCATTCGCTCTTGAATATCGAGTTGCTTCTTCAGCTCCTTCAACTCTTCAGGTCCGAGCTTGTAAGGACGCTTGCAAACCGGTTCCGTGCCAGGCTCAAGATCGATGACGAATTCGACTGGCCAGTGCAGAGGCATTCCTGGAAGCTCTTCTGGAAAGACATCTTGATATTCGCACACGACTGGAATTTGCGAGATGGCATCCAGTTCACCCTTCTCATTGAGAGAAAACAGACGGATTATAAAGTCATTAGCGGCAAAGACAATTACATCCTCAGACGAATGAGTCAATTGAATCTGCCTGGCAGCACAATCAAGCTGAGCCTTGTGCTTAGAAAGCCAATCCATTCCGAGAATAAGATCAATATCCGAGTTACCAAGGACCATTGGAGAAGAGAGAAACTTGAAATCACCCATCATGATAGAAACATCCGGGACTATTGAAGTAGCCCTCATAGATGTAGCCGGAGAAACCACTCCCATAGGTTTACCCAACATTTGCGAAACGAAGTCATGCTTGGAAACAAATTATTTTGACATGAAACAATGCGATGCACCAGTGCCAAAAAGAACTTTTGCGGGAATAGAGTTAACTGGGAAGTTACCCATGATGACATCTGACGAGTCCTCTGCCTGAGCTGCATTCAGCAAGTTGACCTTGGTGTGCTTGGGGTTATGCTTAACCATAGCTGTACTTGCCAATCTCACAGGAGGAGGAGGAGGGAGACGCCTCTGATTGAAGCATTTGTTGGCATAGTGACCCTTCTGTTGGCACTTGTTGCACGTGACCTCTGAAAGCGGACGGTGATACAGAGCACTCGATCTTGGAGCTTGAGACGAAGTCTTGTTCTGAAAGCCAGGGTTGGGTGGGTGGGAAAATCCACTGCCACCTTTGCTCTTCTGTTGAAACGGCTGACGGAAAGGAGGAGGAGGAAGCCAATACTTCTGCTGCTTGGCCACTTGAGTAGAGGAAGAAGGAGTAGCATCTCTGACTCGCTTCTTGGAAGCATCACACTTCATTTGAGCAGCCTCTTGCTTCAATGCCATGTTGTAGAACTCATCATACCTCAAGGGCTCAAAGAGAACAAGAGCTAGCTGGATTTCTTCTCTGAGACCACCCCTGAACTGGTATATCATGCTCTTCTCGTCAGGGATGTCCTGCTTAGAAAAACGGGCGAGCTTCCGAAACAACTTGTTGTAGTCATAGACAGAAAAAGAGCCTTGCTTCAGGTTGCGGAATTCCTCACGCTTGCTTTCAACCACGCTTTGAGGAATATCATGAGCTTTGAAGTCTTGACGGAATTCATCACAGGTAATCACATGGCCTCCTCTGGAATCCTTGTACTGCTGGAACCATTCTGCAGCTTGGTCTTTGAGTTGGAAGGAAGCGAACTTGACAAAGTCCTCAGGCCTGACGTTACTGCACTCGAAATGCTTGCATAGGTCCACGAGCCAATCGTCAGCATCAGTTGCCTCAACACAATTGCTGAAGGTCTTTGGCTGGTTAGCAAGGAACTGGTTGAGTGTAGCAAAGTGATTCTGATTGTTGCCCTGGTTGCCTTGGTTGCCTTGGTTGTGCTCTTGAAGAATTTGCATGATCAACTGCGTGTTTGCATTGGTAGCGGCCATCACAGCTTGCCATGCCTCCGGAGGAGGGGGAGGTGGTGGCGGATCCTGATTCTGATTCTGATTGTTGCCCTTCGCGGGAGCCATCCTGAAAAGGGTGACATCCGTTAGCACATTGACAGATAAAATCCCTGTTCAAGAATTCATCCGAATAACCAGTTAACTTGCTAATTAATCCCTACTCATAGGGTCACCGAGTAGCCGATAAACCGAAAAATCGTCCGATTAATTAATTAAATGGCCGATTAGCCGATTAATCCCCTACTCGCTAGCCAACCAAGCAGCTACGAGTTAACGATTTCCTCAACAATGGACAAAATTGAAGCTGAATCAAGCGGGTTGAAATTGCAACATATAGTGTTCACATACGAGCATAAGAACGAATGCATTCCACTTGAAATGGTCACATATCCATAAATTGAGAAGCCACTTAGAATTTAGGTAGAGAAATAAATCATCAAGGTACGGAGCAAGAACGAATACTCGGTAAGAAATCCCAATCTCAAACCAAATATCCGTGGAAGAAGAGCTAGAGCTACAAGAATTCCCACCTATGGAACTCCCGAACCTTTCCGGTTATGCAATCAGGTGTTGGGGATACAGGGGAAGCATAATATCTCACCCAAATCTAGCAAATCCTACATCCAGCTGTATCCATCCTTCAACACATAACCGAGAAAAACTTCGGAAACCATCTACCTCAACCTTCGAAAAGCATCCGTTATACAAGTTATGGAAATACTCCCGAACTCCCGCCCCAGTACTGGGTGGCGTCGAGGTTATCTCACCAACAACTGCATAAAAGAGATTTTCGATGTCAGCGTACTAAACTCAGGTATTCCAGAACTGCAACGATAAAATTGTGACGACAACACCTCGGAGCTCAACTCCCCGGGACACTGCCACAACCACTAAATGACAGGAGGCACCAAGAACAATGTTCTCGTCACAAAACCATCGGAACGATCCCAAGATACCCGCGTGATCCTAAATTTTTTTTAGTAAAATTTGAGAAGAGAAGAGTCAAAACTCTACGTCAGGATGCCTTAACAGAGCGATGAAGGGACTGGGGAGTAAAAAGAATTCCTAAACTCTTCGATATATAATTCCTAAATGACTCAAAACATTTTTCTAGACTCAACACGGCTGCTAAAAACGATCAAGCAGTGGGGGCTCCTAAGGTCGGGGAAGGCTCTGATTACCAACTTGTAACGCCCTCGATGCGGCTATATCTCCTACGTGTCGAAGCACGGCTTAGAGGCATAACCGCATTGAAAGCAATGTCGCAAGTAAGGCAATCTTCACAACATCCCATGTAATATAGATAATTAAAGGGAAGGTACATAGTTAGCTTACACTCGCCACGTCAAACAAAGTACATAAATAGCATTACATCATCCAATCACTCATGGCCTGACTACGGTGCCAAAATAAAAGATCAACCCCAACATGCGACATGGTCCCGATCGCCCCAAGTGGGCACCACTACTGATCATCAGGGAAAGACACATAGTAACGGTGTGAGTCCTCGTCGAACTCCCACTTGAGCTCAAGCGCATCATCTGGAACGGAGTCATCAGGCCCTGCATCTGGTTTGGAAGTAATCTGTGAGCCACAGGGACTCAGCAATCTCGCACCCTCGCGATCAAGACTATTTAAGCTTATAGGTAAGGTAAGGTAATATGTGGAGCTGCAGCAAGCGACTAGCATATATGGTGGCTAACCTGTTCACAAAAGAGAGCGAGACGAGAAGGCAAAGCACGAACGAAGAACTAGAGAATAACCTACGGCAATCATTACTCCAACACCGTGTTCACTTCCCGGACTCCACCGAGAAGAGACCATCACGGTAACACACACCGTTGATTCATTTTAATTAAGTTAAGGTTCCAGTTATCTACAACCGGACATTAACAAATTCCCATCTGCCCATAACCGCGGGCACGACTTTCGAAAGTTCAAAACCCTGCAGGGGTGTCCCAACTTAGCCCATGACAAGCTCTCACAGTCAACGAAGGATATACCTTCTCCCGAGACATTCCGATCAGACTCGGCATCCCGGTTCTACAAGACAACTTCGACAATGGTAAAACAAGTCCAGCAATACCACCCGCTGTGCTGACAAATCCCGATAGGAGCTGCACATATCTCGTTCTCAGGGCACACCGGATAAGCTAAGCATACGGGAGCCAACGTAACCCAAGTTGCCAAGGGACGGCCCCGCACGGTGCTCTAGGTTGGACCAACGCTTAGCGAAGCACTGGCCCGGGGGTTTAAAATAAAGATGACCCTTGAGTCCACGAAACCCAAGGGAAAAAGGCTAGGTGGCAAATTGTCGGAGTAATGGGCCACGGGTAGGCCAACCCGAGCCCCAGAGCCTTTCAAGACATCGGGGCAGGCTGCACCCCTCAAGACCCCAGGACGAAGAGCCGCCTTCAAGAAGGCAACGGTGGGATGGCCAACTAACCACTCATGGCTGAGTCCCAGGGACGACTTCAGGGAAAGCCGACTCCCGACTGGCGACTTCCAGAGAAGCTGGCTTTGGGGAGTCGGCCTTCGACTCCAACAAACCCCGTGACCTCATCGAGGGGGACGGGGCGGGAGAGTGGCTACAGTGAAGCCCACTCCCGCCCCTTACCAAGGGCGGGCATGGCCACAGCACGCCGTACCCCCAAAGATCTCTGTGCGGTGCGGCACTGTTGCCACGCCGGCCCTGACATCAGCACCGCAGGACCGAGTCCTGCACCCACGACGGCTTGTCTGTACAGCTCGGAGGCGGTGGGTCCCACCAGTCGGTGAGACCCCAAGAGACGGCAAGAGGACCACCAGTCGGACCCATCGGGAGTCGGCCTGGGGGAGTCGGCCGAGCCCTCCCCTGGGGCCCACACACCATTAATCAAGATGTGATGGGGAGTGGCAATAGGATCGCCCGCCAGGCGGCGGGGCTATTGCCACGACCTCATGATCAAGCCCACGTCATCAGAAGTGCGGCTACAGTAATCAGCAGCCGGCATGACCCGCCCACGGCGGACGCAGCCTGTCGGCTCCGTACCAGGCCAGTCAGCGGGGCCCGCCAGCCGGCGGGCCCCAACGGTCGGCAGAGAAGACGGAGGCCAGAGGCGCTGACGGCTGGGCCCGCGTCCAGACGGATTACCATTGTACCCCTGGGGGGTAGGCCTATATAAACCCCCAGGGCACCCATGCGAAGGGTTGGAACCCATTAGCTCTAGGCCAGATCATGTAGAGGGAGAGAGCTAGCCTTGCCCTCTCCTACCACCCGAAAACAGCTCGAGGAGCAACCGTGTAAACACTTTGCCATAGTGATCATGCGAGACCCCGTAGAGCAGCAGTAGGGGTGTTATCTCCCCGGAGAGCACTAAAGCTGGGTAAGATTCGCCGGCGTGCATGTCTTCGCCTCATCCCATTTCCAGGCACCGGCGACATTCTACTCGCCCCCACCATGATAACCATCCTTTGGCATATGTCGCACCCAACCCCCGACATTTGGCGCCCACCATGGGGCCTGGTGCACCGCCGTCCAGAGACCTGTTCTGGACGGGAACCCTTTTTCTCCCTGGCGAGCGCAGCCAGCCAGGCACGCCAGACGGAGTTTGCGCCGACGCGCTAAGCGGCATTAAGATCGCCTGCGCAGCCAGCTGCTTGGCCGAACTTGTCGGCGAGGTCCGCCTCTCTGACGAACCTGCATCCAACGCAGGCACGGGCGGCCCCGAGAACCTCCTCGTGGGCCTCCTCGATCAACTCCATGTTTCCGGTGAGCCTGCCGTAGACTTGGAGTCCGTAGGCTCCACCGACCCGATGCTGGTCGACTCCGACACCGCGTCGCTCGATGCGTTCCCCACCAATGTGGTGGTCTATGACGAACCTCTCCCTCGCGCGGAGAGCAATGGAAGCACCGTCACCGAGGTGCTCGTCATCAGTCATGACGAGCTCTCCGGCGGAGGAGCGCACGACTCACTCGGCGCGGCGCTACAAGACCTAACTGCGCCCATTCCGGAAGACGCTGACGCAGAGACGTTGGAGGCGCGCCGCCTTCATCTCGTTGAAGGCGCAAAGAAGCTGGCCAGCATGAGACGCTTGTCAGAAGCCTACCAGCGGGAGATGGATCGCACCGTCGGCGTCTCGCCGGCCCCGGCGGGGCCCAGCCGCCTTGGAGCGGTCCAGCAGTGCGGCGTAGCCATCACCAACCTGTTTGGGGCAAGCCGCCCTGTGTACGCTACACCAGCGGAGAACATCCGAGCCGCCCAGGCAGCGGCGGATGAGCTGGACAATTTCGAGGGTGAAGAACGCCGCCTCATGGTGGAGCGAGTCCAGCGGCTCCTCGATGCGGATGCCGCGCAGAACGAGGCCGGCTGCCGCACGGAGGCGTCGCAGCGGCCAAACGACGACCTTCACCGAGATCAAGGCGCGACGTCTCAGATGCCGACTGGCGGCGCCCGAGGAAGAAGAGACAAGGAGCCGGCTGTCAGCCACAGTCGGACTCGCACTACCATAAAGCGCGACCAAGACGACCGCCCGAGAGTAGTGGAACAACGGGACGACTGTCCGCCTCCCCCTCCCTGCAAGGAGAGGCGAGTCTCCCCACTGCCTGTTGACCATCCGACTCTCGGCGACCGCCTTGGCCGCCGAGAGGGAGTTGGAGAGAATGACGCCCGCCACTGAATCGACCGACTTCACCGATCCTTAGCGCTGGAAGAACAAGACGAGCAGGGTCCGCCTTGTTTCGGGCCCCGCATTTGGGACGAGCCCTTTCCCAGAGGATTCACGCTCCCAAGAGACACGCCCAAGTATACCGGCTTCGTGAAGTCGGAAGACTGGCTAGTCGACTACTCCACGGCTGTCAGCATAGCAAATGGCAACAAGCGTGTCGCCGTAAAGTACGTTCCGCTCATGCTCCAGTGCACGGCCTGGACATGGCTGAACAGCCTGAAGCCCCGCAGCATCAACAGCTGGGTCGACTTCACCGAAGCATTCGTCCGCAACTTCACCAGCACGTACAAGCGTCCTCCCAAGCCTCGCCAGCTCTCCTTGTGCATGCAAGGCCCCAACGAGTCGACTCGCGATTACCTCACGCGTTGGGCCAAGCTTCGGAACTCCTGTGAGGGCGTGCATGAGGTGCAGGCCATCGAGTACTTCACAGCCGGGTGCAGAGAAGGCACCCTCCTCAAGCACAAGCTCCTCTACGACGAGCCAGAAACCCTCGACGAGCTGCTCATCATAGCGGACAAGTACGCCATGGCCGACTCCTCCATCAAGGCGGAGATTCAAATCAGCACAACTGGCAAAGTGGCCCCTCAAGCTCCAAGAACTCCGGCGGCAGACGCCAGCCGTCGACAATAGCAGGGCGACCACAAGCGCAAGGCCCCGCAGCCGGCTTCCAGCAGCCGGCAAGTCGCGACCGTTAAAGCCCAGCAGCCAGATGAGCAGCCTCCGCCCAAGCGACAGAAAGGCGGCAAGCCAAACTGGTTGCCGGTCTTCTCCTACGAACAGACCCTGGATGGACCTTGCAAGTTCCATAGCGGCGCGAAGCCGTCGAATCACACCACCCGGAAGTGCCACTGGCTCACCAGGATCGCCAAGGGAGACGGCCTCCTACCTCCCCCGCCTGCTGGGCAGCCGCCTCCGCCGCCGCCCCAGCAGCCGGCTATCAGGCCAGTCGGCGCAGTACAAGACGAATACCCTGAAGAGCACGGAGCCTACGTGGTGTTTACCAGTGTGGCTGATGATCAATGCAACAGGCGGCTGCAGCGACAAGAGGTGAATGCAGTAGCATCAGAGATGCCAGAGTTCATGCACTGGTCCGAGAAGCCCATCAGCTGGAGCAGGGCTGACCACCCAGAAGTGATGCCGGGTCCGGGCTCCTATGCCTTGGTCCTGGACGCCACCTTTGCTACGGACAGGCGAGCCGCGCGTTTCTCGCGAGTTCTGATAGACGGAGGCAGTAGCATCAATATCCTGTACAAGGACACCATGGAGAAGTTAGGAATCAAGCAAAGACAGCTCCAGAACAGCCGGACCGTGTTCCACGACATTGTTCCTGGGCTTTCTTGCTCACCCATCGGCAAGATCCTGATGGACGTCCTCTTTGGAGACAGAGATCACTTCCGCAGAGAGTCTGTTTGGTTTGAGGTGGTGGACCTTGAGAGCCCATACAATGCGCTACTTGGCCGACCCGCCTTGGCCAAGTTCATAGCGGTCCCCCACTACGCCTACCTCAAGATGAAGATGCCGAGTTCCAGGGGAATTCTGACTATGGCCGGCGACTACCGGAAGTCATCTGCTTGCGCGGCTGAGAGCAGTCGGCTGGCCGAGTCCTTGGTAATCGCGGCCGAGAAGCGGCTCCTTGAGCGAGTTGTGGCGATGGCCGGCAAGCAGCCTGAGGTATCACCAACCCAAAAGAGTCGGAGGCTGAGGGTTCGTTCAAACCGGCCAAAGAGACAAAGAAGATACCCTTGGATCCGGAGCACCCAGAGAGGTACGCCGTCGTAGGTGCAAACCTCGATAGCAAATAGGAAGGCGAGCTCGTCGATTTCGTCCGTGAGAATCGGGACATCTTCGCATGGTCCCCCAAAGACATGCCAGGTGTACCGACGGAATTCGCCGAGCACAAGTTACATGTCCGATCTGATGCAAAGCCGGTCAGGCAGCCTCTGCACCGCCTATTAGAAGAGAAGAGAAGAGTTGTCGGAGAAGAGATAGCCCGACTCCTAGCAGCCGGCTTCATTATGGAAGTGTTCTTTCCAGAATGGCTAGCAAATCCGGTCCTGGTACTGAAGAAGAACAAGCAGTGGCGAATGTGTATTGACTACACGAGCCTCAACAAGGCCTGCCCCAAGGACCCATTTGCTCTACCAAGAATCGATCAGGTGATAGACTCCACAGCCAGATGCGAGCTATTGAGTTTTTCGGATGCATACTCAGGATATCACCAGATCAAGATGAACCCGGCTGACAGACTGAAGACCGCCTTCATCACGCCGTTTGGAGCCTTCTGCTACCTCACCATGACGTCCGGCTTAAGGAATGCCGGCGCCACCTTTTAGCGTTGCATGCAGAAGTGTCTCCTCAAGCAGCTCGGCAGGAACGCCCACGTCTACGTGGACGACATGGTGGTGAAGACGGAAAATCGTGGAACGCTGCTGGAAGACCTCAAGGAGACCTTTGAGAACCTACGCCGATTCCAGATCAAGCTCAATCCCGAGAAGTGTGTCTTCGGAGTACCGGCCGGACAGCTCCTTGGCTTCCTGGTCTCTGAACGCGGCATAGAATGCAACCCAGTAAAGATCAAGGCCATTGAGAGAATGGAGGTACCCAGCCGACTGCTGGATGTGCAAAAGTTCACCGGCTGCTTGGCATCCATCAGCCGATTCATCAGTCGGCTGGGCGAGAAAGCTCTCCCCTTATACTAACTCATGAAGAAGACCACCTTTTTCGAGTGGAACCATAAGGCGGATGAAGCTTTTCTCCAGTTGAAGAAGATGCTGACTACTCCACCCGTCTTGGCGGCTCCGACTCCCAAGGAACCTATGCTCCTGTACATCGCCGCCACCAGCCGGGTGGTCAGCACGGTCATTGTAGTGGAACGCAAGGAGGAAGGCAAGGCACTACCTATCCAGAGACCGGTATATTACCTGAGCGAAGTACTATCGACCTCCAAGCAGAACTACCCCCACTACCAGAAGATGTGCTATGGCGTACACTTTGCTGCCAAGAAATTGAAGCCTTACTTTCAAGAGCATCCAATCACGATGGTCTGCACGGCCCCGCTTGCCGAGATCATTGGTAGCCGAGATGCTTCTAGCCGAGTGGACAAATGGGCCATAGGGCTGGCTCCCTACACCATCCACTACCAGCCCCGCACCGCTATCAAGTCACAACCACTGGCCGACTTCCTCGTTGACTGGGCCGAGACCCAGTACCTACCTCCAGCGCCTGACTCCACCCATTGGCGGATGCATTTCGACGGCTCCAAGATGCGCACCGGCTTGGGAGCCGGCATCATCCTCACCTTTCCTAAAGGCGACAAGCTCAAATACGCACTACAAATCCATTTTGCCGCCTCCAACAATGTCGCCGAGTACGAGGCGCTCATTCAAGGGCTCCCGCTTGCCAAAGAACTTGGCATCCGCCGGATCTTGTGTTACGGCGACTCGGACTTAGTGGTCCAGCAATCATCTGGCGACTGGGACGCGAAAGATGCAAACATGGCGAGTTAACGTTTCCTCGTACAGCAACTCAACGGGTATTTCGAAGGGTGCGAGTTCCTCCATGTGCCAAGAAACGACAACGACCAAGCAGATGCCTTGGCACGAATCGGCTCTACCCGCCAAGCAATACCATCTGGCGTCGCCCTTCAATGCCTCCTCAAGCCGTCTGTCAAGCCTTCACCAGAATCAGACTCCATTTTTGTGCCGGCTCCTCCCGAAGACGTCGGATCCGACTCCAGAGCCCCGGCAGTCAGTACGAGGATTTTGGCGGATAACTCCAAAGCCGCCACAGTCGAACCCGGCCCGGGGACTGCGGCGGCGGACTCGAAGACTCCAGAACTCGACCCAAGGGCCGCGCCAGTCGGCCTGGGGACTTCATTAACCCAGCAAGCGGTTGTTGACTCCAACCCGCCGCCTCCCAGCCCAACTGCCCTCGTCCAAGTCGCAGTTCTGGCAGTCGAAGAAATAGCAGCACCCTCATGGGCCCAGCCCATCCTCATATTCCTGGTGAGCAAAGAGCTGCCGACTGATGAGACCTCAGCTCGGCAAGTACAACGCCGGGCGGCAGCCTACACCATAGTCAACAGAGAGCTAGTCAGGCGCAGCGTCACTGGTGTCTACCAGCGCTGCATAGAGCCAGAGAAAGGCCAAGCGATTCTTAAAGACATCCATCAAGGCGAGTGCGGCCACCATGCGGCTTCAAGAGCACTCGTTGCCAAAGCCTTTCGACATGGTTTCTTCTGGCCAACTGCCTTGGAAGAGGCCAAGGAGTTGGTCCAAAAATGCAAAGGGTGTCAGAAGTTCAGCTCCAAGCCGCACCAGCCAGCTTCTGCACTCAAGACCATCCCCATTGCCTGGCCTTTCACAGTTTGGGGTCTAGACATGGTGGGACCATTCAAGACAGCACGTGGTGGCTTAACTCACTTACTTGTCGCAGTGGACAAGTTCACCAAGTGGATAGAAGCGAAGCCAATCAAGAAGCTGAACGGTCCAACTGCCGTGACTTTCATCGCCGATATCACAATTCGATACGGCATACCACACAGCATCATCACCGACAACGGCACAAATTTCGCCAAAGGCGCCTTGGCCCGTTTCTGCGCAACACAGGGCATCCGACTGGACCTAGCATCCGTCGCCCATCCACAGTCAAACGGCCAGGTGGAGCGAGCAAATGGCCTCATCCTGTCCGGCATCAAACCCCGGCCGATCGAGCCTCTAGAGCGCTCGGCTGGCTTCTGGCTCGACGAGCTACCAGCCGTCCTTTGGAGCCTGCGCATGACTCCAAACAAAGTCAACCGGCTTCACGCCTTTCTTCCTCGTCTACGGTGCCGAAGCCGTCATCCGAACATACATAGAGTTCGACTCCCCACGAGTCACCATGTACACCAAGGAGGAAGCAGAAGAAGCACGACAAGACGGCGTCGATCTGCTGGAAGAGGGCCGGCTGTTGGCACTCAGCCGGTCCAGCATCTACCAGCAGAGCCTGCGCCGATACCACAACAGGAAGGTCAGGTCAAGATCTTTCCAAGAAGGCGACCTTGTGCTCCAGCTGATCCAGCGAACAGCCGGCCAGCACAAGCTGTCGGCGCCTTGGGAAGGCCCTTTCATCGTCAGCAAAGTACTGGGCAACGACTCCTACTACCTGATTGACGCTCAGAAGCCCCGAGCATGCAAGAGGGACGACTCCGGCAAGGAGACAGAGCGGCCATGGAATGCAAATGTCCTCCGAAGATTTTACAGTTGATGCAGTATATACCACACTACCTTTTGTATTAAAGTACCCAGACTTCGGGCCCCCCGAGACGAGCTCGGGGACTGCCCTCTTTTGTCTGTATGATAAAAATTATGCTTACAAGTATGTTACTCTTTTTCATGCCGCTTGGCACCGGGCTCGACAACTCGGCCCGGGGACTTGCCGCCTTGCACTATGAAATGCTTCCTGTAGCCGGACAAGTAGTGTGTAACACCTAAACCGTCTTCTATCAGAAGCCACAGCTCACAGAGCGACTGTACGGTGGGCAGAGGTAAGGTAGAATGGGCGTTCGCATGAAAAATGGCTAAGGACTCAAAGCATAAAACATAGTTCAAGACGGCTTCCAGCCTTTTTCGCAAACCGACTCTCGAATAGTCGGATTGCCGTCTTCTATTCAACTTGCTCAAAAAACTCTTAAAAACGGCTAAGTACTTGCCTTCCCAAAGTAGCCAAGCATTTGATCCAGCGACAGTCCACAGAGCGGTTGTCCAATTGGCAAGATAGGCAACTAAGAGAAAGCGGCACAGGAAAAAAGCCAAAAGAGCAATGAGCAAGAAAAAATAGAACTCGAATAAATATATTTACATAGCATAGGCCCTTGGCCGAATCTTCGAGCAGAAGTTCAAAATACACCCTGCGGGTGGAATTGTGCGAATTAACAAGTTCTTCAAAGACTACTGAAGCAGATAAAATAAAGATAAAGCGGCAGCTTAGGAAGCAGCAGACGGATTCAGAGGGTTGGAGGAGGCGCCAGCATCAGGCGTTGGGGCGGCCGGCTGGGCAGTCTCGGCTTGATCGCCTTCGGCGGCAGTCGACTCGGTCGCACGCGGCTCGTTGCTGGAAGCGCGGTCGAGCTGAGGCTGGCCGTCTGCTCCGTCTTCTGGTGCCTCTGCCTCGCCTCCGTCCTCCGCCTCACCCTCTTCCTCGACGCTGGAGCTAATCACCTTCGCCGAGTCCTCGCCGTAGTCTGGGTTCAGCCCAAACCACTCCGGCGGTACCTCCTCGCCGTCTTTAGACCGCTCGGGGACGAAGATGCTGGTGTCGGTGTACTCAATGATCGCCGCAGCACGCTTGACGAGGGCGTCTTCCGCAGTTGCCAGCTCCGGCTGGGCTTCCGACCGAAGCGTGGCCAGCCGGTCTAGATCCAGCCCCAGATACCATGCCTTGACGAACTCCAAGGCCCGGCGCGCTCCAGCTCGGGCCGAAGAGCCCTTCCAGGCCTCAAGACGACCAACCGCGACCTCTAGCCAGTCGGCCGTCAGGCTGGGGGTGCGCGGAGCCTGCATGTCCGGCCACAGGGTGGCAATCGCCTGGGCACCAACACGCTGAAGCCGGCGCAACATCCGGTGAGCTGGCCGAAGGCGAGCCTCGATGCTCAGGATGTGCTCGTCAAGAGTTCGGGGGGTGTCGGCGGAAATCTCTGCGCCCTCCGCCCTCCGACCTTCATGGTCAGCCTTGATGGCTTGGATGGCGGCCTGCGAGTGCCCAGGAAAGAAGTCTGCAAAGACAGGAAGAAACGAAGAAGCAAGTCAAAAACCAGGAGTCAGCACGACTAAAATCGGCAGCTCAAAGAAAGAAAGTAAAGAAACTCACCATCAACGATGTCTTCAATCTCATGGAAGCCGGAGGCCAGCATCGCCTCCTTGTCAGACCAGGAGGAGCGCTCGCTCGCGAACTCTGCCAGGAGGGCGGTTTCCGTCTCCTCCGCCTCCCTCTGCGTCTTCACAAGCGGCTCCTTCTGCTCTACCAATTGAGTGGCCAGCAGATCGCGCTCCGTGGCGAGCTTGCTGCACTCCTCCTCTTTGGCGCGCAAAGCGGAGTTGGCGTCGCTCAGCTGCTGTTGAAGAGCAGCGTTGGCCCCTGAAAAGAAGGACGCAAGAAGGCGTTAAGTCATCAGGTAAAGAAGGTCGCCGGGGAGATCCGGCCCGACTGCTCAGCAGTCGGCCCGAATCTCGGGGACTACAGCCCGCGGGTGCGCCAGCGCGCCCCCGCAAAGAAGGAAAAAGACTTACTCCGGCTCTCCGACAAATCGGCTGTCCGCTTGCCCAGCTCTTCAACATTACGGTTGAAGGCAGTAACGTGGAGGTTGTGGTAGTCCCGCGACAAACGTTTCAGACAAAAAGTTAATACCCAGAGTTCATCAATTGGAGTTCCGCGCCGCCTGCTCAGCAGCCATCCCGAAACTCGGGGACTACACCCAGTGGGTGCGCTGGCGCGCCCCCACAGAGAGGAACAAGGAAACAAAGACCAAAGGAAAAAACATACCCGGACGGCTGCCCGCGACGCCAGGTACGCCTTGGTGCAATTCTGGAGAGCGTCGCCCTCGGCACGAAGCTTCGCCTGGATGTCCAGAAGCGCCTGGTTCAGCGGCCCTGTGCCGCCTCCTCGCACCCACCCAATGGGCGCGGCGCTCGTCGCTTTGGCGTCTGGGATCGCCGAGATGGCGGTGCCGGCCTCCAGGGGGTGGGGTGCCGAAGTCGCCTTCTTCAGACCGCGGCGCGTCGGCGAGCCGACTTGGAGGAGTAACCTCGCCACGACCTCATCTTCGGTCGGCGGCACCGGAGGGTCCGCTGGCTGCTTGCCTTGCGCTCCCTCAGACGGCGGCGGAGGCGGCGGCGGAACGATCATGTCCGGCGTAGAAGGGTCACCGCCGTCCCTCTCCATGACGGGGTTCTCCCCGCCGACTTCTCCAGTCTGCCCCGTGAACTCCGGAGGCGGCGGCGCAGCGTTCAACGGGGCGATGAACACCGCCGATTGGCGGCGTGCAGCTTCCTCAGCCCGCCGCTTCGTCGCGGCGGCGGCTTCGGCCTCCGCCAGTCTCTTCTTGGTGGAGGCTTCCGCCCTGTCGGCCTCCGCCTTCTCCAGGAGAACGGCCTCTTCTTCATTGCGCTTCTCCTGTGCATTCCGCTTCGTCGCCTCCCGGAGGTCGGCAACGGGGTCAATCCGCCGAGTGGTGGCGGACGTCTCCGCTGACCCCATGATGGAGGCGGCGGTGACCCTGTCAAGAGTGAGGGGAGCCCTGAAGCAAGGGGAGCAAGTAAAGACTCAGACAGAGCCACAAAGAAAGAATAAAGCATTAAGACAGAATGCTCACGCTGAGTCCAATGGCGGCTTCTTCACTTCCTTACGGAAGCGGATGGCCTTCGCGGCCGCCTCGTCCCGCCGGGTCGCTGCAGCTGAACCCTTGGGTTTCTTCGGCCAACTGCCGAACAAGGTCGGCACGGCCCTGCGCTTCTTCCCGCCGCCTGGAGCACCCGGCGCGGCAGAAGAGCCCGCGCCAGGCTGGCTGGCTCCTGGCCGATGGCGGGGGGCGACTACCCCCTCGGCGTCGTCGTCTGGCCAGTCGGCGAAAGTAGTCGAAGGCCTGAAGTCGCCCGCTGTTCCTCCTCCTCCCTCGACGTTGTCCTACAGAGCAGCCGCCCCCAGATCGGGGTCGTCGACGTCGCTCTCTGCCAGATCGGCGAGGAACTCGCGGGCCGGCCCCGAAGTGCCGGCTGGCAGGTGGAGGAGGGGATTCTGACCAAAGCCGACTGGTCAAAACAAACTCGGTGAGCGAGAAGACAGTCCAAAGAAAGAAAGGAAAGGCAACTCACCACGGGCGGGGGGTTGGCGCGGGAGTACGGCTCCTTGCCGAACCGCCAATCCTCCAGGAGCTTGCTGTCCGAGAGGTAGTTCACCATGAAGGCCACCTCTTCGTGAGGCTTGTCCTTGGTGCACATCCGACTCGGGTCGCGGTGCCCGCTCATCTGGCATATCATGTGGGGGCGGCCTTGGAGTGGGAGAACTCGGCGCGCCACGAAGGCAGCCAGCAGGTCTGGACCAGTCAAACCCTCCGACTGCGTCAGCACTCGGAGTCGCGCGATGGCGCCGGCTCCCGCAGGCGTCAGCGACTTGGTCCGGTACGACCAGTTGGGCAGTCGCCCAGCCGGCGGGCCGGCTTCGAAAGCCGGCAGGTTGACCCAGTCCCCCCTCGCAGAGACGCTCCTGACGTAAAAGTAGGATCTTTGCCACATCCTCACCGACTTTATCAGCAAGATGGAGGGGAAGGGATTGTCGGCCCCGACCTTCGCACGGCGATGAAAGCGCCGCACTGAGCCGGCACGCCCGCGGCCTGGGTGCCGAGCTTGGAGAAGAAGAACTCCCCCCAGAGCTCGAGGGTGGGGACGACTTCGAGGAAGCCTTCGCACAAGGCCACGAAGGCGGACAGCAGCACCACTGTGTTGGGGGTGAGGTGGTGCGGCTGGAGGCCGTAGAACTCCAGGAAGGATCGGAAGAAACTGCTCGCCGGCAGCCCCAACCCGCGCAAGCAGTGCGAGCGGAAGATGACCCGCTCGCCCTCCTGCGGCGCGGGGGAAATCTCCCCCTTCGGCGCAAGACGCACCCACACGTGATCCTCGCCGGGGAGCCGATGAGTCCGGCGGAGGAACTCGATGTGGTCATCGTGAACTTCGGAGCCGTCCCAGGTGCTAGAGCGCACCGGGGGAGGCGCGGTGGCAGAGGAAGAACTCATCGCAAGCTGATCGCCGCGGCGTTCGTCAGAGCTTGGGTGCGGCGCGGAGCGAAGAAGAAGAAGGAGGAGAACGAGGAGCAGTGAGAAGGAAGAGAGTGAGGAGTGGTGGGAAGGAGGGGCGCGCATGCCCCCTCTCCCCCCTACTTATAGCCTCGTGGGCTGCGAAGCCGAGGGGGCGGTCGTGGGGATTTACTGCGCCCACGGCCCCACGACCCCCACGTTCCACGATAAAGTTACTGCGCGCAGTAACTCCACGGGAATCCCAACCGTCCGCCGGGGCCGCAGCGGATCCGCGCGGGCGCCGAGGCGCGGTAGTGGCGGGCCCCGCCTATGGGCCTGTCCCATCGCGCACGTAGGCTGGCAGGACGGCCCAGCCACGTGTCATCGCATGACAGGCCTAGAATGGGCGGCGGCCTGGAGGCTTAGCTAGCACGCTACTTGGATCCCGCCGCGACGTTCGAAATATTGTGCGAGTCGGAATTGAGTGAGTCCGAATTGAGCGAGTCCGACTCCTTCTAGTTGGCCCGACAGAAGTCAATCAAAGACCATGTGTTGAGCACCCGGAAAGAGAAACTGCTGAGGCTTCTCGGCCGATCGTCCGCGGTGCCTCACGAGCTTCGGGGACTACTGTCGGAGTAATGGGCCACGGGTAGGCCAACCCGAGCCCCAGAACCTTTCAAGACATCGGGGCAGGCTGCGCCCCTCAAGACCCAAGGACGAAGAGCCGCCTTCAAGAAGCCAACGGCGGGATGGCCAACTGACCACTCACGGCCAAGTCCCAGGGACGACTTCAGGGAAAGCCGACTCCCGACTGGCGACTTCCAGAGAAGTCGGCTTTGGGGAGTCGGCCTGCGACTCCAACAAACCCCGTGACCTCATCGAGGGGGATGGGGCGGGAGAGTGGCTACAGTGAAGCCCACTCCCGCCCCTTACCAAGGGCGGGCATGGCCACAACAGGCCGTACCCTGGAAGATCTCCGTGCGGCGCGGCACTGTTGCCACGCCGGCCCTGACATCAGCACCGCAGGACCGAGTCCTGCACCCACGATGGCTTGTCTGTACGACTCAGAGGCGGCGGGTCCCACCAGTCGGTGAGACCCCAGGAGACGGCAAGAGGACCACCAGTCGGACCCATCGGGAGTCGGCCCGGGGGAGTCGGCCGAGCCCTCCCCCGGGGCCCACGCACCATTAATCAAGATGTGATGGGGAGTGGCAATAGTGATCGCCCGCCAAGCGGCGGGGCTGTTGCCACGACCTCATGATCAAGCCCGCGTCAACAGAAGCGCGGCTACAATAATCAGCAGCCGGCAAGACCCGCCCGCGGCGGACGCGGCCTGTCGGCTCCGTACCAGGCCAGTCAGCGGGGCCCGCTAGCCGCCAGTCCCCAGCGGTCGGCAAAGAAGACGGAGGCCAGAGGCGCTGACGGCTGGGCCCGTGTCCAGCCGGATTACCATTGTACCCCTGGGGGGTAGGCCTATATAAACCCCCAGGGCACCCATGCGAAGGGTTGGAACCCATTAGCTCTAGGCCAGATCATATAGAGGGAGAGAGCTAGCCTTGCCCTCTCCTACCACCCGAAAACAGCGCGAGGAGCAACCGTGTAAAGACTTTGCCATAGTGATCATGCGGAGACCCCGCAGAGCAGCAGTAGGGGTGTTATCTCCCTGGAGAGCCCTGACGCTGGGTAAGATTCGTCGGCGTGCATGTCTTCGCCTCATCCCGTTTCCAGGCACCGGCGACGTTCTACTCGCCCCCACCATGATAAGCCATCCTTTGACATATGTCGCACCCAACCCCCGACACAAATGGTAAAACCAAGGTTGGGCATTGCTGGAGGAGTTTTATTCAAGGCGAACTGTCAAGGGGTTTCCATAATCACCCAACCGTGTAAGGAACGCAAAATCCGGGAACATAACACCGATATGACGGAAACTAGGGCAGCAAGAGTGGAACAAAACACTAGGCGAGAGGCCGAGCCTTCCACCCTTTACCAAGTATATAGATGCGTTAAGATAACAAGATAATATAATGATATCCCAACAAGTAAACAATGTTCCAACAAGGAACGGTCTCCAATCTTCACCTGCAACTAGCAACGCTATAAGAGGGGCTGAGCGAAGTGGTAACATAGCCAATCAACGGTTTGCTAGGAACATGGTGGGTTAGAGGTTCGACATGTCAATTTGGGAGGCATGATAAGCAAGTGGTAGGCATCGTAGCATAGGCATAGCAAAAGAGCGAGCATCTAGCAAAGCAAAAATAGAAGTGATTTCGAGGGTATGATCATCTTGCCTGCAAAGTTGCCAGAGTTGACTAGATCCTCGTTAGCGAACTCTTCTCCCGGCTCTACCCAAACAAGACAAACAAATAAGAGGAACGCAATCAAACCACGTGCAAACTCAAACAACATGATGCAAACATGGTATGCTATGCGGGATGCGATATGGGATGCATATGCAAGATATGACAAGGAATGAATGAACCTGGCCTCAACGTGGAAATGCAAGTTTGCCACTGGAAAGGTGAGGTGATTTTGGTTGAAAACGATATAAAGAACGCCGGAATCGGAGACACGGTTTGGAAATGGCAACCAAAACAAATATGGCACTAGTCTACGATAAACAACAAGTAGCCATCTAAATGCATCAAGTTAAACATGCTACAACACTCAAACATGGCAACAAAATAGATGGCAGGGATCCACCCATCAAGTGTAACAAAATATGAACACTGAGCTACGGCCAATTCATCCATTAACAGGTTCAAACAAGCATGGAAAAAGTGCATTTGATAAACAGGTTTCAGACTTAGTGAAATTAACACTTGTCTGGAATTCAGACCAGGTAGCACACTTTGGAGCATGAAAACTATATGCTACAGGAACTTAACATGTCAAAGCAAGGCACAGCATGGAGCTATTCAAAGAGCTTAACAAAAGTCCCTTAGTGACCTTGAGCCAAAAGGGATCAGAAAATACAATTGCAAGCATGTGAACATGGCAGAAACATAATTAGATCTCAGACTTAGTGAAAAACTGGAGCATGCAAATCAGATATCAAGTAGGCATGTTTACGAGCTTGATGCACTCACTACAGAGTAATGCATGACAATATAAGCACGCACCCATCAAGAATACACATTATACAAGCTAGAAATGGCAAGAACAACAACATGGCATGCACGGATCAACAACAACATCCTTGTCAAAATCGCTAACAAGTAGACAATCTGCCCAGATTCACGAAATAGCAAAAGTAGAGCTCGATTGACTCAAGCTAGGGTGCTCCATAATTGCAAAAAAGTACATGGATGGATAGACCACTACAAGACTAGTAAAACATCCTTACTAATCATCCTCAAAAGAGGCACGGATCACTAGGAAACAACATGAACATATGGCATATTGATAAAAACAGATCAAGGACTTAGTGGAATTGCTAAGTCCCTGAAATCAGCATTAACGAATGCACCACTTTGCAAGCTTGTGCTAGTCACCACACATATCACAAAAATACATGGATAGCACCTCTATAAATAAGGCAAAGCATACACATGTAGATCTAATGAGCATATCATGCACACAATAATCATGGCAAAAATGACAAATAGCTATTTGGTGCAGCAGATCTGACAATTAACTCAAATAGCACTCTTTCAACAGCATTTCGGGCATCAAGATAAACTCACATGAAAATGACGCAATGAGATGAACGTGCTCTCTGAGATGAACCTTTGGATATGCTACACGCCCAAAACGGATGTACGGATGCAAAGTTACGACATGATGAACATAGCAAAATAATTAGGGTTTCGGGAGGAGAAACAACCGTCTCAGATCTAGATCTGGGTACTGTTCATGCGCGGGAACCGAGGCTCGCCGGACTAGGAGCTCGAGCTCGCCGGAGAGAAGCCGGTCGGAGGAGGAGGGGGACGAGGCCGGCCGGCGAGGTGGCCGGAGAGGGCGGTGGCCGCGGCGCGGTCGCCGGCATGGAGGGGCGGCGGCCGGCGGGAAGGAGCGGCGCGACGGAGTGGTGAGGCGGTGGGGCGGCGCCGGAGTTCGCCGTGGTAGCGCCGGGCGGCATAGTGGCGGCCGGGCGCGGGAAAGAAACCGGGCGGCGGGGTGCGCCGACTCTGGCCTAGGCGGGAGCGGCGGAGGGCCAGCTTCGGGCCCTCGCGGGCCGGCGGCGGCGACGAAGTGGGGCGGCAGCGCGGCGAATGGGGGCATGACACGTGGCGACGGGGTGGAACCGGACACGTCCGGCCTGCGGAATCTCGTCCGGCGGCGGCGGATGGAGTGGATCTAGGGTATCGGGGGAAGAAGGAGACATGAATTTCGGAGGGGGGATATTTATAGGCATAGAGGGAGCTAGGAGTGTCCAAATGAGGTGCGGTTTTTGGCCACGCGATCGTGATCGAATGCTCTAGATGATGGAGAGGGTTTTGGTGGGTTTTGGGCCAAATTGGAGGGGTGTTGGGCTGCAACACACACGAGGCCTTTTCGGTCCCTTGGTTAACCGTTGAAGCATCAAACGAAGTCCCAATGGTACGAAACTTGACAGGCGGTCTACTGGTAGTAAACCAAGGCCGCTTGGCAAGTCTCGGTCCAATCTGGAAATGTTTAACCCCCACACACGAAAAGAAGGTAGAAATGACCACCGAAGGAGATAGGAGCGCCGGAATGCAAAACGGACAACGGGAGAAATGCTCGGATGCATGAGACGAACACGTATGCAAATGCAATGCACATAATGACATGATATGAGATGCATGACAACGACAACAACACAAGGAGATAAAAACCCGAACCCGAGAAAATAACATAACTTAGCGCCGGAAACGGCAAGAGTTGGGTTACATATTAGGTAAATTATATCCGGGGTGTTACAACACTTTCACCTGCAACTAGCAACGCTATAAGAGGGGCTGAGCGAAGCGGTAACATAGCCAATCAACAGTTTGCTAGGACATGGTGGGTTAGAGGTTCGACATGGCAATTTGGGAGGCATGATAAGCAAGTGGTAGGCATCGTAGCATAGGCATAGCAAAAGAGCGAGCATCTAGCAAAGAAAAGATAGAAGTGATATCGAGGGTATGATCATCTTGCCTGCAAAGTTGTCAGAGTTGACTGGATCCTTGAAAGCAAACTCAACGGGCTCCTCGTTAGCGAACTCGTCTCCCGGCTCTACCCAAACAAGACAAACAAACAAGAGGAACGTAATCAACCACGTGCAAACTCAAACAACATGATGCAAACATGGTATGCTATGCGGGATGCGATATGGGATGCATATGCAAGATATGACAAGGAATGAATGAACCTGGCCTCAACATGGAAATCCAAGTGTGCCACTGGAAAGGTGAGGTGATTTCAGTTGAAAACGATATAAAGAACGCCCGAATCAGAGACACGTTTTGGAAATGTCAAGCAAAACAAATATGGCACCGGTCTGCGATAAACAGCAAGTAGCCATCTAAATGCATCAAGTTAAACATGCTACAGCACTCAAACATGGCATCAAATACATGGCAGGGATACACCCATAAAGCTTAATTAAAGATGAACAGTAAGCTACGACCAATTCATCCATTAACATGTTCAAACAAGCATGGCAAAAGTGCATTTGATAAACAGGTTTCAGACTTAGTGAAATTAACACTTGTCTGGAATTCAGATCAGGTAGCACACTTTGGAGCATGAAAACTATATGCTACAGTAACTTAACATGGCAAAGCAAGGCATGGCGTGGAGCTACTCAAAGAGCTTAACAAAAGTCCGTTAGTGACCTTGAGCCAAAAGGGATCAGAAAATACAATTGCAAGCATGTGAACATGGCAAAAACATAATTAGATCTCAGACTTAGTGAAAAACTGGAGCATGCAAATCAGATATTAAGTAGGCATGTTTACGAGCTCGATGCACTCACTACAGAGCAAGGCATGACAATCTAAGCATAAACCCATCAAGAATACACATAATACAAGCTAGAAATGGCAAGAACAACAACATGGCATGCACGGATCAACAACAACATCCTTGGCAAAATCGCTAACAAGTAGACAATCTGCCCAGATTCACGAAATAGCAAAAGTAGAGCTCGATTGACTCAAGCTAGGGTGCTCCATAATATCAAACAAGGACATGGATGGATAGAGCACTACAAGATTAACAAAACATCCTTACTGATCATCCTCAAAAGAGTCACGAATCACTAGGAAACAACATGAACATATGGCATATTGAAAAAACAGATCAAGGACTTAGTGGAATTGTTAAGTCCCTGAAATTAGCATTAACGAATGCACCACTTTGCTAGCTTGTGCTAGTCACCGCACATATCACAAAAATACATGGGTAGCACCTCTGTAAAGATGGCAAAGCATATAACAAAACACATGTAGAGCTAATGAGTATATCATGCACACAATAATCATGGCAAAAATGACAAATAACTATTTGGTGCAGCAGATCTGACAATTAACTCAAATAGAACTCTTACAACAGAATTTCGGGCATCCAGATTAACTCAAATGAAAACGAAGCTATGAGATGAAATGATGTGCTCTCTGAGGCGAACATTTTGATATGCTACACACCTAAAACGGATCTACGACTGCAAAGTTACGTCACAATGAACCTAGCAAAATAATTAGGGTTTCAGAAGGAGAAACAATCTTCTCAGATCTAGATCTGTGTACTGTTCATGCGCGGGAACCGAGGCTCTCCGGACTTGGAGCTCGAGCGCGGGGAAGAAACCGGGCGGCGGGGCGCGCCGACTCTGGCCCAGGCGGGAGCGGCGGAGGGCCAGCTTCGGGCCCTCGCGGGCCGGCGGCAGCGACGAAGTGGGGCAACGGTGCGGCGAAGGGGGCGTGACACATGGCGGCGGGGTGGAACCGGACACGTCCGGCCTGCGGAATTTCGTCCGGCGGCGGCGGATGGAGTGGATCTAGGGTTTCGGGGGAAGAAGGAGACGTGAATTCCGGAGGGGGCTGTTTATAGGCATAGAGGGAGCTAGGAGTGTCCAAATGAGGTGCAGTTTTCAGCCATGCGATCGTGATCGAACGCTGTAGATGATGGAGAGGGTTTTGGGCCAAATTGGAGGGGTGTTGGGCTGCAACACACACGAGGCCTTTTTGGTCCCTTGGTTAACCGTTGGAGCATCAAACCAAGTCCCAATGGTACGAAACTTGACAGGCGGTCTACCGGTAGTAAACCAAGGCCGCTTGGCAAGTCTCGGTCCAATCCGGAAATGTTTAACCCCCACACATGAAAAGAAGGTAGAAATGACCACCGGAGGAGATAGGAGCGCCGGAATGCAAAAAGGACAACGGGAGAAATGCTCGGATGCATGAGACGAACACGTATGCAAATGGAATGCACATAATGACATGATATGAGATGCATGACAACGACAACAACACAAGGAGACAAAAACCCAAACCCGAGAAAATAACATAACTTAGCGTCGGAAACGGCAAGAGCTGGATTACATATTAGGTAAATTACATCCGGGGTGTTACAACACTTTCACCTGCAACTAGCAACGCCATAAGAGGGGCTAAGGGAAGCGGTAACATAGCCAATCAACGGTTTGCTAGGACATGGTGGGTTAGAGGTTCGACATGGCAATTTGGGAGGCATGATAAGCAAGTGGTAGGCATCGTAGCATAGGCATAGCAAAAGAGTGAGCATCTAGCAAAGCAAAGATAGAAGTGATTTCGAGGGTATGATCATCTTGCCTGCAAAGTTGTCAGAGTTGACTGGATCCTCGAAAGAAAACTCAACGGGCTCCTCGTTAGCGAACTCGTCTCCCGGCTCTACCCAAACAAGACAAACAAACAAGAGGAACACAATCAACCACGTGCAAACTCAAACAACATGATGCAAACATGATATGCTATGCGGGATGCGATATGGGATGCATATGCAAGATATGACATGGAATGAATGAACCTGGCCTCAACATGGAAATCCAAGTATGCCACTTGAAAGGTGAGGTCATTTCGGTTGAAAACGATACAAAGAACGCCAGAATCGGAGACACGGTTTGGAAATGGCAAGCAAAACAAATATGGCACCGGTCTGCGATAAACATCAAGTAGCCATCTAAATGCATCATGTTAAACATGATACAACACTCAAACATGGCAACAAAATACATGGCAGGGATCCACCCATAAAGCTTAACAAAAGATGAACACTGAGCTACGGCCAATTCATCCATTAACAGGTTCAAACAAGCATGGCAAAAGTGCATTTGATAAACAGGTTTCGGACTTAGTGAAATTAACACTTGTCTGGAATTCAGATCAGGTAGCCCACTTTGGAGCATGAAAACTATATGCTACAGGAACTTAACATGGCAAAGCAAGGCATGGCATGGAGCTACTCAAAGAGCTTAACAAAAGTCCCTTAGTGACCTTGAGCCAAAAGGGATCAGAAAATACAATTGCAAGCATGTGAACATGGCAAAAACATAATTAGATCTCAGACTTAGTGAAAAACTGGAGCATGCAAATCAGATATTAAGTAGGCATGTTTACGAGCTCGATGCACTCACTACAGAGCAAGGCATGACAATCTAAGCATAAACCCATCAAGAATACACATAATACAAGCTAGAAATGGCAAGAACAACAACATGGCATGCACGGATCAACAACAACATCCTTGGCAAAATCGCTAACAAGTAGACAATCTGCCCAGATTCACGAAATAGCAAAAGTAGAGCTCGATTGACTCAAGCTAGGGTGCTCCATAATATCAAACAAGGACATGGATGGATAGAGAACTACAAGATTAACAAAACATCCTTACTGATCATCGTCAAAAGAGTCACGGATCACTAGGAAACAACATGAACATATGGCATATTGAAAAAACAGATCAAGGACTTAGTGGAATTGTTAAGTCCCTGAAATCAGCATTAACGAATGCACCACTTTGCTAGCTTGTGCTAGTCACCGCACATATCACAAAAATACATGGATAGCACCTCTGTAAAGATGGCAAAGCATATAACACAACACATGTAGAGCTAATGAGCATATCATGCACACAATAATCATGGCAGAAATGACAAATAGCTATTTGGTGCAGCAGATCTGACAATTAACTCAAATAGCACTCTTACAACAGCATTTAGGGCATCAAGATGAACTCAAATGAAAACAAAGCTATGTGATGAAATGATGTGCTCTCTGAGGCGAACATTTTGATATGCTACACGCCCAAAACGGATCTACGGATGAAAAGTTACGACACGATGAACCTAGAAAAATAATTAGGGTTTCAGGAGGAGAAACAACCGTCTCACATCTAGATCTGTGTACTGTTCGTGCACGGGAACCGAGGCTCACCAGACTTGGAGCTCGAGCTCGCCGGAGAGAAGCCGGTCGGAGGAGGAGGGGGACGAGGCCGGCCGGCGAGGTGGCCGGAGAGGGCGGTGGCCGCGGCGCGGTCGCCGGCGTG